>NC_069503.1:811278655-811646155 GCF_027579735.1 Bombina bombina
ATTATTTAAAAAAGATAGATAATCACTTTATTTACCATTCCCCAGTTTTGTATAACCAACACTGTTATATTAATATACTTTTTACCTCTGTGATTACCTTGTATCTAAGCCTCTGCAGACTGCCTCCTTATCTAAGATCTTTTGACAGACTTGCATTTCAGGCAATTAGTGCTGACTTTTAAATAACTCCAAAGATGTGAGCTCAATGTTATCTATAAGGCACACATGAACTAACGCCCTTCTATCTGTGAAAAACTGTCAAATGCATTCAGATAAGAGGCGGCCTTCAAGGGCTTAGAAGTTAGCTAAACCTATACCTAGGTTTAGCTTTCAACTAAGAATACCAAGGGAACAAAGCAAATTTGATGATAAAAGTAAATTGGAAAGTTGTTTCAAAATGTATGCCCTATCTGAATCATGAAAGTTTAATTTGGACTTTACTGTCCCTTTAAATAAAAAAGATCATGTTTATTAGGGAGTACACTTAACATGCACAAAAAAACGTTAGCATTGAAAAAGCTGTGCAAACAGCCAGAATGGGTCACTAAAACCATGTCAAATTGTCCAAATATTCTGCAAAACATTGTAGGAAAATACAGATGAATTGAAAAAAGCATAGAAGTTTAGTGTCTGTTATTGCCCCACATACATATTTGTAAACCTTGTGATAGGTGAGTAATAGTAGTGTTTTCTAATAAATTAGAGTGGCTTTGAATTGAAAATTTCCATGAAAAATCATGCAAGGCATTTCACAACAGAATTGTGAAGATTTGGATTTGGTGCCCATAACTGATGAATTACATTTACAATGACATGTCTCCCAAATGTCCCAGATCCTGTGGGATAGTCACTGATTGGGAGGTCTGTCCGGCTTCCCAGGCACAGCCTGTCGGCATCCAGGTTTTAAGGGACTGCCAAAACCTTTACCCATTATATGCCCAGCTACCCCTGTAAACTGTTAAATACAACCCACACCTGCCTCTACTATGCCCATGACCCAACCCAGCCCCTCCTGGTGTGGCCCCGCACACAAATTCAAAAACCTCTTAATCCTGGAAAAAGCTGGGAGGTATGCAATGACAGCAATAACAGAAATTTAGAAACTGGTACACTTCACACTACATTCAGGTTACAGAAGTGCATTGTACAGTACTCTGTATTTAATGGAGTCAAATATACAAATAGGAAAGCGTTTATACTTACACGTTCCTGGCCAGCAGTATCCCAAATCAGAAATTTATGCAGCTCATTTCCACAAGGCACAGTTTTTGTCATAAACGATGCTCTGATGATACAAAAGACATTAAGAACATCATTAAAAGCTGTCACATATAGTATCTGTCATAAGAAAACAAGATATTTCACAAAATTAGACTGCATTCTAATCAGTCATGATTTATATTTCAATTTAAAATGAGACTTTACAATATAATGCTTTGCAATTAACTTACCCAATAGTAGGACTGATATTGTGATCAAAATGATCTTGGACAAATCGACAAACTATACTTGATTTCCCAACACCAGTGTCCTGTAAAACAAACATTGCAGATTAATCTTAAAGTTTTAAAGCTATTTTAGAAAATTTTTTATTTGCTGTCCCTTTAAGCTTGTAAATATTATCTATTGACTTTCATTTTAGCCAGTTACTCATAAATAACTCCACGGGCATGAGCATAATGTTATCTATATGGCCCACATTAACTAGCAGTCTCCTGTTGTGAAAGCAAATTTAAAAAAAAAAAAGCATGTTATAAGAGGCTGTCTGTAGTGGCTTAGAAACAGGCAGAAATTTAGAGGTTTAAATGTTATAATGTATATTAATATAACAGTGTTGGTTGTGCAAAGCTGGGGAATGGGTAGTAATGGTGTTATCTATCTTTTTAAACTATAACAATTTTGGTGTTGACGGTCCCTTTAACATTGATATAGTCCACACATCCATTGTTGGCTCTCTCAAGTAGCTCATTTATATCTGTCCTCAGTTGGATAAGATAAGAGAAACAGCGGGAAAAAATAGAAAAAATATATACTGTATATAGTATATCAGCGCAAAACAGCTAATGCCCCACACAGCCACAGACCTTTCACAGAAAAAACGTTTTTTAAAAAACAATATTTATTAAAAATACATCTGCAAGTTATTCTCGGGCTACTTTTTGCTTTGAATACATCCTTATGTCTAACATTAAATTTGTTTTTATATCCCTTTAACATTATTCTTGTTTTTCTTTATAGACTTCTGTTTAAAGTAAGAAAACCCCCACTTTCTTGAAGCCTTTATATATGAAGTTCCAACCTTTCCAATGTAAAATATAAATTTGTATATCCTAGCAACTTATACATATATTGGCACATGTAAAGTAATTTACGTCTAGATTACAAGTGGAGCGCTAATTTATTATGCGCCTGTAAATTTGGCATATCCGTCCATTTATGCAAGCTTGTGGTAGCTATTAGTGCTCCGAAAAATTACCAGAGATCAGATTTTTGGTTAATTTTAAAAATGTCCCCCAAAATAATGTGTAGTGATGTTTTTTTTAAATTAAATAAATAATAACTGCACAAAGGAGTTTTAAGGACTTAAAGTGAGCGGTGTGGGGTGTTAGAAAAAAAAAAGGCACTGAAAAGTTTACATTTTGGTCTATGGGGACTGTGTTATTCCTATAAATATATATGTATATACTTATATACATATATATTTATGTGTTAATATGTGTATTTACACATATAAACACATACATATATATGTATATATTCATATACATATATATTTTAAGTCTGCTGCGCTAGGTTCTCTACCGTGTCTCAAGGCATGAGAACAAGGCTCCCATTGGAGCCTATTGAAGCATGCTCTCGTGAGTGCAAAGCTTCCCTGAAATGCGAACACATTTGTGTGCGCCGGTGTTCTAAAATAAGTCTCGACTTATAAAAATGTGGGACCTGCGTCACTTCCGGTGACGTGACATCAGCTGTTGGAGGTGTGTGGCGCTCACTGCGCAAGTGGCCGAACCTCTCAAAATCAGCTGTTTCAGCAGCAACAAATGGTCGAGGAATTATATGTAGATTAGCCTTTATTGCGCATGCACTCCCGACGCTCCGTGCATGCGCACGGCATCAGAGGAAACAGGATTTATACAGGCGAGTTGCCTTCAGTGTGCATGCGCGCGGTGACGTACAATGGGAGTGAAAAAAAACATACAGCTGTTTCAGTAGCAGCAAAGGATTGAGGAGTTATATGGAGATAAGCCTTTATTGCGCATGCGCTCCCGACAAACTCTGTGCATGCGCACAGCATCAGAGGGTCCAGGATTTATACATGCGAGCTGCCTTCAGTGCGCATGCGTGCTGTGACATACAATAGGGGTGAAAAAAAGCATACAATTTGAAATAATATTAAAAAATATGTGAATTCCAAATGATCAACACTTAAAGTATAGGGCGGATTCCATTAAAAAAACTTCATGTACAGTGTCACGTGGCCCCAGAAAATCTAACGGTTGGGTCTGCATAGAGTGATCGGACCTAAGGTTCATGAAATGAACCATTTACAGATTTAAATAATTTTAAATCCACCAATCATCAAGAACAAGCCAGGTTGTTCACCAAAAATGGGCCACCATCTAAACTTACATTCTTGCATTTCAAATAAAGATACCAAGAGAATGAAGACAATTTGATAATAGGAGTACATTAGAAAGTTGCTTAAAATTGCATGCTCTGTCTGAATCCCAAAAGAAAACATTTGGGTTCAGTGTCCCTTTAAGCTTTTAATAAAGAATACCAAGAGAACAAAACAAATTTGCTATATCATGAAAGTTTCATTTTGACTAGACTGTCCCTTTAACTAGTTCCCTTTAAATGAATATTCATTCAACTATTATTTCCAATGACAATAAACAACTTGAGATTTTCAAATAAAATGTTATGTGTAATGAAACAGCTTTGCATTATACATTCATTATTTATTTTGCCCACTTTGTATGTAATTTAGTTCTGAAAATTGAAATTGAGCATTTCAGAACTTGAAATGCACCCTGCTGATTTTTCAAGGCTAATTCTGCTACATATATCTCCCTAATTGGCTTTATCAGATAATTGCAAAATATACTTTATACTACCTTTATGACAGTGACTAGCCTTGTCTGTGGACTAAAGTCTAGACTGGCTCCTCCAAATAATGCAAATGGAAGATGTAGTTTGACCACTAAAACATTATTTCAGTAAAAAGGATGTGAATTTGTTTTTAAAATAACAACTTGGCTGATATGTTATTCTATAACAACACAACAGAAATGTCTTGTAATTACAATGGGCCAGATTACAAGTGGAGCGCTAAATATTGCTTGCATGCTAATGTGAGTTGGTATTACAAGTAAAGCACAATGTGAACTCAAGCTTGTGTTCACATTGCTAGGAAGCATTGCGCTCACGAGAGTGCGCTTCCATATGCTCAAATAAGCATGGACCAGTGATATTGAAACCGCACCTTATGCTATCTGTAGAGCTTCACTTGTAACCTAGGCATATGTGAGTACTGTTGCCCACATTATAGTGTTACACATTTAAAGGGACAGTAAACACTTTGTGCTAGATTACGTGTGGCCCGTTAAATTATCGCGCTCTCCTACAAACCGGCAAATTTAGCCGTTTTTTTGGGCGCCCAATAATTAACCAGCCATTACAAGTGGCTGGTTATTGCTACCGTGAGCATTTAGCGCTCAGAAAAAAAAGATCCGATCTCTGGTTAATTTTCTAAAAGTGCCACAAATGCCTCAAAACGGAGGGCATTATAGTTTTCTTTAATAAAAAAAAATGCACTAGACAGTTTTGGGGCTTTAAAGTTGGTGGGAGTGGGGTGTTCGAAAAAAAAAAAAAACGGCACTGAAAAAAACATTGCGGTCTATGGGAAAAATATATATGTATATGTTTATATACATATATATTTATTTGTTATTATGTGTATATACACATATTAACACATAAATATATATATACAGGTATACCCCACTCATACAGCGGGTTAGGGACCGGAGCCCTGCTGTAAAGTGAAAACCGCCTTAAAGTGAAACAAGGCAGTTTTAGCTTTCTTTTCAGTGTTTAAAATCCTCAAAACATGTGTGAACTAACATATATTAGGGGTGCAATAGTGCTACGTTTAGTTTAACACTAGCACAGCACAGTATTCAATTAGTATTCAATAAATACTATACCTGTAAAATAGTGACAATTACTGTAGTAAAATTTGCCAGACTATAGCACTGAGACACAGATTGCACTGTAATGCTATAAACAGAGTGAACTAAGCATAACAAAATGGTGCCAGTCACTGTTTCAAAATCCTTGGAGGTTGAACTTCAGCTCCACAAAGCGCTGTATTAGCGAATCGCTGTAAAGTGAAGCGCTGTAAAGTGAGGTATACCTGTATATATATATATATATATATATATATATATATATATATATATATATATATATATATATATATATAATTATTATTATTATTATCAAGTATTTATAAAGCGCCAGCAGATTATGTAGAACTATACAAGAAATAAGGGAACATTACAGGGATGCATTAAATACACAAACAGACAAGTACAATATTGGGGTACATTACAGTTGTAGGTGCAATAATTGAGTTATACAAAAGGGGAGGAATGCCCTGCTCTTGAGCACAATCAGTAGTGGTTCACTTTAAATACAAAGTGGCCTACAGGTAGAGAGGCTCTCAAGCTTACAATCTAAATGGAGACAGGAGGTAAGGGAGAAGGGAAATATGTCTGATTTTAGGCAGTGTAAACTGAGAGTGAGAGAAATGTGTGATGAGTAAATGAGGGTTGGAAAAGTGTAACAGAATATCATAAAGTGTCTTTTCAGAGGCTGTGAGTGTGAAGTATTGTCTCTATCCTGGATCATTAGTGACAGCTAGACCTAATTGCTGTTAGGTGTTTATATATTAAGGTAAACACCAAGGTGGGAGGTGGAGGGAGGATTGGTGGGCTAGTGCGTGCAAAGAGCCTGTAGGATTGCTTGTTTGCTGTGAGGTCTTCAAATGTTTGTTTGCAGAAAGGATGTGGGATCTTTAAATGTATGTTTGCAGAGAGCCTGTAGGATTGCTTGTTGCTGTTAGGTCTGTGCGTATTTATAAAAGCATATACATATATATTTATACTAGCTGTTGCCCCTTATTTGCTCGCATGGATTTTGTGATTTGTAAAAAAAAATAGTGAAAAATGGGACCACTCGCAACGGCATGTGCCCTAACGCGTATGCCCGTTCGGGTTGCACACTCGCTGATATGAACTTTGTGAAATTTTGTTAATTCTCTGTGTTTCTCGTACATGGGCACCAATTAGCTAAGTTTTAGGCAAGGCGTCCGTCTGGCACATCAAAAAATATGTTATTATTATTATGTACACAAATACTTTAATATTAAATTTAAATTAAATATTATGGGGCCGATTTATCAATGTCTGCCTGATATGATACGCTGTAGCATTTAACATTGCACATTCTGGTGAACTGCTTGTGCAATGCCGCCCCCTGCAGATTTGCGGCCAATCTAGCGGGGGTGTCAATCAAACAGATCATATATGATCGGGTGGATTGATGTCCGCAGCCTCAGAGGCAGCAGACCCCTATGACTCAACTGTCAGATGTTATTTTTTTTAGTGATATCCATATCTTGAGATTCTTGAGAACTGCTGACTTTAGGAGCAAGACATTTGGCATGTAAACTTACTTTATAATGAAGATTTTAAATAATAAACATCATAAATCACCCCCCTTAAAGGGACACTGAACTCAAATTTTTGGTTTCGTGATTCAGATAGAGCAGCAATTTTAAGCAACTTTCTAATTTACTTCTATTATCAAATTGTATTCATTCTCTTGGTATCTTTATTTGAAAAGCAAGAATGCAAGTTTAGATGCTGGCCCATTTTTCGTGAACAATATGGGTTGTCCTTGCTGATTGGTGGATAAATTCGCCCACCAATAAACAAGTGCTGTCCAGGGTCTGAACCAAAAAATGTCTGACTCCTTAGATTTTTCAAATAAAGATAACAAGATAACGAAGAAAAATTGATAATAGGAGTAACTTAGAAAGTTGCTTAAAATTTCATGCTCTATCTGAATCACAAAAGAAAAAAAATTGTGTTCAGTGTCCCTTTAAGAGGATTTTCAGGAAATGGTAAAACACATGTTTTTTATATTTTTAGAAATAATAATCAGATAGAGGGGCGCCTCATGTGTAGATAAACCAATACATTTGTAATCTCAATGGATGTAAAAATCAAATGGATACTCACATTTGATGATAGCACCCTAATGTGCTTATAGGAGCAGGCTAATATGTCAGGGTGTATCAGCTCACCCTCACTAGGTATAAGCCAGGGATGTCAGAGATGGAAATGTGCCAATCCAACTCACAAAGGTGCTGTCACTTTGTTATGTTTTAAAAAGTTGTGTTTCTCTTTTTTTAAAGGAGAATTTAAATACCAATTTTCACATATGTAACATCTTTGTTTTTTGAGATATAGGTATACTCATAAAAAATGTACCCCCCTTTTTCACCCCCTTAGGGACATAATTTCCAAAAATCCTTCCTTAGTAGGTGCCTACACCATAAAAACAATGTACCTTCCAAATGTCATGTTCCTAGGTTAAATGGCTTGCGCTGGGCGTTGATTAGTCAGTCAGGACTTCTTTTATATACACAGTATATATAGATTTGCTGCCATCGCCAAGGGCATCAGAATGAGGCTCCCATTAAAGCCTATGGAAGCGCACTCTCATGAGCGCAATGCTTCCTAGCAATGTGAACGCAAGCTTGCGTTCACATTGTGCTTTACTTGTAATACCAACTAACATTAGCATGCAAGCGATATTTAGCGCTCCACTTGTAATCTGGCTCATTGTAATTACAAAACATTTCTGTTGTGTTGCTATAGAATAACATATCAGCCAAGTTTTAACATTTAAAAAAACAAAAAAACAAATTCACATCCTTTTTACTGCAATAATGTTTTAGTGGTCAAACTCCATCCTCCATTTGCATTATTTGGAGGAGCCAGTCTAGACTTTAGTCCACAGACAAGGCTAGTCACTGTCATAAAGGTAGTATAAAGTATATTTTGCAGTTATCTGATAAAGCCAATTAGGGAGAGATATGTAGCAGAGTTAGCCTTGAAAAGTCTGCAGGGTGCATTTCAAGTTCTGAAATGCTCAATTTGCAGAACTAAATTACATACAAAGTGGGCAAAATAAATAGTGAATGTATAATGCAAAGCTGACACACAAAAGGATATAGAGAGAAAAGGAAGAAACACTGAAAGAGGCAAAAGATGCAGAAACAGAGTTGGGGTAAAGAGAAGTAAGGCTGAAAAGGACTTGGGGAAATATAGGAATAGGCAGTAAAATAGAGACACAGATAGAGAGAGGGAGACACCCATGAGAAGAGAAAAAACAGCAGAGATACGAAGAAACAAAGCCAGAGAGAAATATACATGGAAGGACAGTTACACTTAAAGAGAGGGAAAGAGAAACACAAGTGGAAAAGACTGAGGGGGATATTTATCAAAGTGTCAATCTCGGGGCCTTTGCTGGCGTCAATACGCTCGCCAGAGATTGCCAGACATCGCTGCCGTGGATTTGCATACATTTTTCATCTGTTAATGTCCAAGAAATAGCTAGATATATAACCGAACAAACTAACATCTAGATTTAGAGTTCTGCGTTAGCCGTAAAAAGCAGCGTTAAGGGGTCCTAACGCTGCTTTTTAACACCCGCTGGTATTACGAGTCAGGCAGGTACAGGTGTACCGCTCACTTTTCTTCCGCGACTTTTGGCTACTGCAAATCCCCTTACGTCAATTGCGTATCCTATCTTTTCTATGGGATTTGCCTAACGCCGGTATTACGAGTCTTGGAAGAAGTGAGTGGTACAGCCTCTACCTCCAAGACTCCTATCGCCTAAAAAAGTCAGCAGTTAAAGGGACACTGTACCCAAAAAATTTCTTTCGTGATTCAGATTGAGCATGAAATTTTAAGCAACTTTCTAATTTACTCCTATTATCAAATGTTTGAAATGCAAGAATGTAAGTTTAGATGCCGGCCCATTTTTGGTGAACAAAACCTGGGTTGTCCTTGCTGATTGGTGGATAAATTCATCCACCAATAAAAAAGTGCTGTCCAGAGTACTGAGACCAAAAAAAAGCTTAGATGCCTTCTTTTTCAAATAATGATAGCAAGAGAACGAAGAAAAAATGATAATAGGAGTAAATTAGAAAGTTGCTTAAAATTGCATGCTCTTTCTGAATTACAAAAGAAAAAATTTGGGTACAGTGTCCCTTTAAGAGTTTTATGGGCTAACGCCGAAACATAAAGCTCTTAACTACAGTGCTACAAAGTAAACTAACACCCATAAACTACCTATGAACCCCTAAACCGAGGCCCCCCCCACATCGCAAACACTAAAATAAAATTATTTAACCCCTAATCTGCCGACAGGACACCGCCGCCACCTAAATTATAGCTATGAACCCCTAATCTGCTGTCCCTAACATCGCCGACACCTATATTATATTTATTAACCCCTAATCTGCCCCCACCAACGTCGCCGCCACCTACCTACACTTATTAACCCCTAATCTGCCGACCGGACATCGCCGCCACTATAATAAATGTATTAACCCCTAAACCACCGCACTCCCACCTCGCAAACACTATAATAAATTTTATTAACCCCTAATCTGCCCTCCCTAACATCGCCGCCACCTACCTACAATTATTAACCCCTAATCTGCCGCCCCCAACGTCGCAGCTACTATAATAAAGTTATTAACCCCTAAACCTAAGTCTAACCCTAACCCTAACACCCCCCTAAGTTAAATATAATTTAAATAAAACAAAATAAAATTACTATAATTAAATAATTAAATAAATAATTCCTATTTAAAACTAAATACTTACTTATAAAATAAACCCTAATATAGCTACAATACATTGTAGCTATTTTAGGATTTATATTTATTTTACAGGCAACTTTTTATTTATTTTAACTAGGTACAATAGCTATTAAATAGTTAATAACTATTTAATAGCTACCTAGTTAAAATAATTACAAAATTACCTGTAAAATAAATCCTAACCTAAGTTACAAATACACCTAACACTACACTATCAATAAATTAATTAAATTAATTACCTACAATTATCTAAACTAAAATACAATTCAATAAAGTAAACTATATTACAAAAAAAACACTAAATTACAAAAAATAAAAAATATTACAAGAATTTTAATCTAATTACACCTAATCTAAGCCCCCTAATAAAATAAAAAATCCCCCCAAAATAATAAAATTTCCCTACCCTAAACTAAATTACAAATAGTAGTAATCAGCTCTTTTACCAGCCCTTAAAAGGGCTTTTTGTGGGGCATTGCCCCAAAGTAATCAGCTCTTTTACCTGTAAAAAAAAATACAAGACCCCCCCAACATTACAACCCACCACCCACACAACCCTACTCTAAAACCCACCCGATCCCCCCCTTAAATAAACCTAACACTACCCCATTGAAGATCACCTTACCTTGAGCCGTGTTCACCCAGCTGGGCACCACTGGTCATCCGATCCGTCCAGAAGTCTTCATCTGATGGGGCAAAAGAGGACATCCGGACCGGGAGAAGGCTTCATCCAAGCGGCATCTTCTATCTTCATCCGGCGCGGAGCGGGTCCATCTTCAAGACATCCGACGCGGAGCATCCTGTTCTTTCCCGGCCGATGACTGAATGAAGGTTCCTTTAAATTACGTCATCCAAGATGGTGTCGATCGAATTCCAATTGGCTGATAGGATTCTATCAGCCAATCGGAATTAAGGTAGGAAAAATGCGATTGGTTGATGTTATCAGCCAATCGGATTGAAGTTCAATCCGATTGGCTGATTGGATCAGCCAATAGAATTGACCTTGCATTCTATTGGCTGATCCAATCAAACTCATAATACCAGCGTTGGCTTAAGGGAGCACTGGAAAAAAAGGCTTGTTAGCACCGCATGGCTTTACCGACAAAACTCTAAATCTAGCCGTATATTATCTCATAGAAAGTTATTTTCAATGTATTTGTTATAAAAAATCTGATATATGATATTTTCACATAAATTATGATGGACAACGCTGCAGAATATGTTGGCGCTTAATAAATAAAGTATAATAATAATAATAAAATTTGTATTTCTAGAAATTATGATATGCCTTGCATGTTTTTTATTTTTTTAAATGATTATTAATGCTAGAATTTGTACATATATCTTTTGCACATACTTGTATATACAGTATATATATATATATATATATATATATGTGTGTGTGTGTGTTATATCAGAAATCTTTTGCAAAACATATTTACATGTCCCTAAATTCTTTTTTTTTTGTTCTAAACAATGTTGTCTGTTGTCTTTCATATCTCTGTGTTTATTTATACCACTATATGTATATAGTGTAAATATATTATTATTTTGAGCAGGAATAATTGTAAATATAACGTCATCAGGGTATCATATGTATTTATTTGCAATCAATAGATATATTAAGAGCTGGGCAAGTTTTCTCTCTGCACCTGTGTAACCCTTTCTGATTGCAGTGTATTTTTAAACACCACCCCTACACAGGTGTTATAAAATGGCCTGGCATATAAGATGACATTTCTTAATGAAAATGAAATTCAAGAGAAGGAAGAAAAACACTGAATATAGCATGACAGTAAAGAGGTGAATTTAATTTCTGCTGTGTCTTATTCATGACAGTTTAATGTTAGGTGGGCTATCCCTTTGAGCTATCAGCTTAAGATTATACTGAATCAAACATCATTCGATTTTTAAAATCTAAAATATTACACTGTGTGTTCTAATGTCAGCATCAATGTTTATCTTTAATATTAATTACACATATACATACTTTCAAAATATAATAAACAATGTAACAAATGGCACTTACAAGTTCTGATGAGTGATCATTGACACAAGTATTAAGCAATTTGATTCATTAGTGATAGTATAAAATGTATATTTAAATTTGATTGGCTGATGTCATAAATCATGTGATTATGCATATCCCAATCAAAAGTGGTGGAAAAATTCACTAGTGTGTGGGTTGTCTAGGAGTATTGCGTCAAATTTGGTGCGAAGTGGAGAGTGCTGCATATAGATTTATCCCCCCCCAAAAAAGGAAGTTAGCTATATTATGTTATGTATTTATTTTATTTTTATCTCTATATTTACTAATGCACCAAGTCTGGAGCAATAATATTGTCCCCTTGCTTTGTAATGATAGACAAAGATGTAACATAATCCATAAGTAGTAATGTATTTCAATTTTATCCCTATATCTACTCGTGCATCAAAATTGAAGCAATACTTTGCACCAAATTTGTAGCAATAATATTGTTTGATTTAGAAAGAGTATAGAATTTTAATAAAGTTTCTAATTTACTTTTATTATCTAATATGCTTTATCGTCTTGCAGCATCGAACATAACCTTTCTGTGATTTCAGACTCCCATTGATTTCTATGGCATCTGCGGCCTCAAGGGTGACGGTGTGAACGTTAGGTCCGCTGCGTCTGAATAGACACGAGCGTACCTGTTGAATGTTTGATAAATTGGGAAAAGGGTCAAATAGAGTCGAATGAGAATTCAAAACATCTAGGATGACGCAAGCATCGATCTGCGTCGGATTGAGATCGTGGGAGCGTATATTACGTCACACATTTCAAAATTTGACGTTCTTGTCGCTTTGTTAACTACGGCGGATCAATCTTGCGTCAAATTCGATGCGGGATTCAAACGTATTATCAGTTGAAGCTTAAGTATAGATAAATATCCCCCCTAGATAGAGGGTTCCAGGCTCCAAATGTTTAAAGGGCAGCCAGATAACCACTTCATTGAAGTGACAGGATCACAGATATGAAGGCAAGATAAATGTTCCCAGACAGGCACACAGTTCTGAATAAAAGTTCTTGTTCTTGCTGCTGGTAAGATTAAGTAGAAGGTTGCAGGCTGCTGTGACAGCCTGGGCAGCTGCTTTCCCTTTCAATCAGTATGCTCCATCACTGTAAAACTTCCTGTATGAAATCTAGTCAGGTAAATGTAACAATCTGCGTGTAAAAAAACAAAAAACTTCTCTTCATAATGTTGACAAAATAAGTTAAAAAATATTAAACATGCATGGCCTCTCTGGGCTTCCGTACATATTAGTTTTATTTGTAATAATTTAACAAACACATGGGAACAGTGGTTGCATGACGCAATAACACAAAATGAAAAACAGATTAATCAAATTGCGCTTATGAATCAAGATTGTGAAGTTGTTATTGCTGAATGAAGATATTCTAGTGGTGTAATCTTATAAATTATTTTTGCTTCAAGCATTTTATAAATGTCATTGTCTATTATGGGAAGTGGAGTTTAATTTTGTATTTCTATTATTGTAAATGAAGAGGTAGTTAAAGGAAATAGAATTGAAATCCATGCTGACCAGTTAAGCAATGTCTAGCCCTAACCAAATGGTGTTGATTTAAAATATTTAAGAGAGCTCATTACATGGTCTGATAAATCATTTTTTAAACAGAGACATTATACATTAAAAGGCCTTTAACAGAACTTGAACCTAGAACCTTGCCAACATGAGTCACGCACACCAGAACTCTAGTGTAACTTTTAACCATTCTAGTGTGAGTCCAGATAATTACATGTTGTATCCTTCTTAGACACAAGTGAAATGTATTGTGTTCCTTAATAACCTTTATATATTCACTGAAGATTTCAGTATGCTTAAAGGTGCACTAAACACATTGGGACCGATTTAACAAATGGCGGGCGGACATGATTCGCTGTAGCATATGTTGTCGACATTTAACATTGCACAAGCATTTCTGGTGAAATGCTTGTGCAATGCTGCCCCCTGCACATTTGCGGCCAATCAGGATGATTGCAGTCCGCCACCTAAGAGGTGGCAGAGAAGTTAAGGAGCTTTTTAACTTCTGATTCTGGCGACCTGGAAACTCCGGGGGTAGATTGCAGCATCCGCTGCTTAATAAATCTACCCCATTATATTTACAAAACATGTATGTTGTATTGCTACAAATTAACATGTCAGCCTAGTATAAATATTAAACAAAAGTAGCCTCTTATTTGCTGCAGTTGTTTTCAATAGCCACACTCCATCCAACACTTGCCTGCTTTGGAGGAGTTAATCCAAACTTGGTTCTACAGAAGACAAAGCTAGCCATAGCCAATATGCTAGTATAAAGTACATTGTTTTGCAGGTGTTATTTGCTAAATCCAATAAGAGAAATATGTGTAACAGGGTAAGCCTTGAGAAGTCATTGTGCATTCCCATCTCTGAGAATTATAAAATCCACAGTTTTCAGAGATAAATTAAATGAAAAGGGAAAAAAAATAATGAAAGTATATTGTAGTTGTTTTACTATGCATAACTAATCATCTTATATACAAATCTAAAGGTGTTTACTGTCCTTTTAAACAATGGACATAAAATCTTTTTAAACCTTCAATTTAAATATACAAATTGAAAACATTCTAGGTACCTTAAAGGAACAGAATACCCAAATTTGCTATTTCATGATTCAGATAGAGCATGCAATTTTAAGCAACTTTCTAATTGTTCTCTTGCTATCTTTATTTTTTAAAAAAAAGGAATTTTACACATAGGAGCCGGCCCATTTTTGATTCAGCACCTGGGTAGCGCTTGCTGATTGGTGGCTACCAAATTTGCTTTGTTCCCTTGGTATTCATTTTGACAGTTTTTCCACAGCTAAACAGCGCTAGTTCATGTGTGCCATATTGATTACACTGTGCTCACTACTGCAGAGTTATTTATGAATTTATGAGTCAGCACTGATTGGCTAAAATGCAAGTCTGTCAAAAAAACTGAAATAAGGGGGCAGTCTCCATAGACTTTGATACAAGCTAATAACAGAGGTAAAAAGGATTATCTATTTTTTTTTAAACCAAAACAAAGATGATGTCCACAGCTCTCCAATGATAAGACAAATCTTTATTACATATAAGATAGCAACGTTTCGAGGTTAACACCTCTTAATATTTTTTTTAAACAATAACAATTTTCTAGTAATCTTCCTTTTAATTACAAATAGCATGTTTAGATTTATTTTTATATTTGAAATAGCTGTTTTAGCCCTGTTGTATCCCCACCTATATTGAACATTTCAATACTTAAGTATTTGTTTTAGAAAAGTTGTGCAAATATAACCAGGAGAAGAGGGGGGGGGGGGATTTCATACTCAAATGTTCATTTCAGTTGTTCTCCCAAGGCCCTGATGACATAAAGCTCTCCTATCAGACAAGAAGATATGAAATGATCTTCCAGCACTGCATGATCCCTATTGAGATTCTACAAAGTCATATTTTGCTATACTTCTCCAAAAGACGTTCCCTGCTATTTTGGACATACATATGTAAAATGATTACAGAATTTCAAAAGAATTTTGAGATTGCTTCAGACATACCCTGTGAACTCCCCTGTTCAGCCCAGGTAACTCCCATGTCCCTCCCACTCTCTGAAGCTGTGTTTTATTTTACAATAGAGCAAATACAAAGTGCAATGTAATTTGTAAAAGATAAACAGAAATATACAAAGTATGATTCTACTTTGTGAAAGTAATGAAGAAACTTTCAAAACATAATCAGAATTTGTAAAATCACTGCTGTATTTAAATCTAAATGCATTAAAAATAAAAATTAAAAAGTAAATACAGTATATTTGCAAAATCAATACATATACAATAAAAAAACAATGCAATAGCACTTACTCTGAATTTCAAATGAGAAGTAGATTTGGTTTTCTGTCAAATTTCATAATATGTCTATTTCCACTCCCCAGTATCATCAGCCAATCACAAAATATGTCTAGAATTATGTTAGAGATCTCAGTGCTTGAGGACTATTTTAGATCATCTCATCTGAGTGGAGAGCTTTATGGGATTTTAAGACACTTTTAAATTCACTTCTATTTTCAAATGTACTATGTTCTCTTTGTATCCTGTGTTGAAAAATAATATGTACATATTTTACACTAGTGGGAGCTAGCTGGTGATTGGTGCCTGCACACATTTGTCACTTGTGATCGGCTGACTAGAAGTGTTCAGCTAGCACCTTTTTCTCAGTAGTGTAGTGCTGCTCCTTCTGCAAAGGATATCAAGGAAATAAAGCAAATTTGATCATGGATGTAAATAGAAAAAAACTTCTATATGAATCCTGTATGAAAACAATGGGTTTTATGCTCCTTTAAGTTGTAGCTGCCCACTGCAGTCCACTGGGAAATCCGGCCCTGGTGATGGGAGGAAATGCAATCTTTGACTCTCTCATGAGTTAAGCACTAGATCCATACGTTTGCTACCCAGAAGCTCATGAGCTTCTATGAGCCTACCTAGGTTTACTATCCAATAAATGGTGCCAAGAAGAGATTAATACAAATAAACTGGAAGGTTGTTTAAAGTTGTATAGAAGAGATTATTGTTTTTATGATAATATTCTTTTTCTTATAAAACACTATTGTGTTAAAAGTTTTTTTCCGATTATGGGCTGTGAAGGGACAGTAAAGTCTAAATTAAAACTTTCATTCTTCATATAGAGCATGACATTTTATATTGTTTTGTTCTCTTGGTATCCTTTGTTGAAGCGTAAACCTAGGAAGGCCCGCAAGTGCTCAGGAATGTGCACATGTCTTCAGCAGTATAACTGTATAGCATTGCTACAAACATTGTTACAAACACTGCTGCTATAGTTCATCATAGATCTGAATTATGAAACTTTAATTTTGAATTTACTGTCCCTTTAATTTGCATCAATATTATTCTAGTTCGGGGGTTTTTAAACCTGTCCTCAGGCCTCCCTAACAGGTCAGATTTTGAGAATATATGAACTGCAGCACAGGTGAAATAATAAGCTGATTAGTAAACATGGTTATTAACCTGTTCTCACCCAAGGTAATCCTGAAAACCTGGCCTGTTAGGGAGGCTGAGGACAGGTTTGAAAACTCTTTTCTAGTTGCTATACTTAAAAGGAAAGTTTGAGGTGGTGAACTCTTTTTTCAAAGTGTGTCTAAATTGTCAATAATCTTCTAAAAAATGCTAATAGCACCTTTTTTAATGAAATTTAAAAGACCATTACTGGAACATGAATTCATTGTTTTTATAATCCACAATACATACTAGATTTCCCGCAGGCTTTTCTTAATGGGGAGGTTAAAAAAGCTTATGTGAGTAGACAACTGACATTTTGGGTTCTGGGTGTGTCTGCGCAGGCTGTAGATATGTCTGGGTGGCTGTGGGTGTGGCACATTGGGCATTATTTCCATAGGTGTGCTATCTCTGGGCTAAAATCTTTTGATTTTCATGTTATATATAACAACTCTATTTGCCACTTTAACCCTTAAAACTTAAAAGCTACAAAAACAGTCTTGCTAAACATAGTTACTTATATAAATATATGTGACTATACTGTTACCTTTATAAGATCATTATATGAGGTGAATGTCTTGCTCCTCATTCTAAACTGCTATCTTTGTATCATGAAATGACTTGAAGTGCTTTTACCTGTTCCTGCATGTGGTCTTTTGCCCTGGGAGCCACACTTGGAGCAATTCCCATTCTTCTTTGGGTTCCTTAAAGGGACAGGAAATCCCAAAAATTTCTTTTTATGATTTAAATAGAACATAAATGTTTAAACAACTTTCCAATTTACTTCTATTATCAAATTTGCTTAATTATCTTGTTATCCATTGCTGAAGGAACATTATTGCACTACTGGCAGCTAGCTGAACTCATCTACTTAGCCAATCACAAGAGACAAATGTGTGCAGGCACCAATCAGCTGCTAGCTCCCACTAGTGTAGGATATGATGTGCGTATTCCTTTTTTAGCAAGGGAAACCAATAGAACAAAGCACGTTTGAAAACAGAAGTGAATTCAAAAGTGTCTTATATGCTCTATCTAAATCATGCAAGTTTAATTTCGACTTTCCTATCCCTTTAAGTCCCCTACACTCTTAGGGCAAGATTAAAAGTCACGCAGCAAATCAGCTGTGATAACACAGCGTACGTTATGTCTTTTTCGCATTTGGGGTTGCGCAGCTATTACAAGCTGCAAAATAATGTATTTTGCCCGGCTTTAAGCCGCATAATCCAAACAGCTAAATCACGTACGTGTTCACGTATTCCCCATAGAAGTCAATGGAGAAGACAAATACAAAAAAAAACACTAAAACCCTAATATGTTGCACAAAGCCCATGACGTATTCTCCTCGAAAAGTGTACCTGAAAATGCAAATATTTCATATTGTGAAAATATTTTTGTAACGGAATATGTTCCATTTATTTATAAATAAATATTTCTCCATATATGTGAAGATTTTTGGACTGATATATCTATTTATAGCGAGATATGTATATGAATATATAGATGTCTAGAAATCTCAAGATCTATATGTGAATATGTCTTTGAAAATCCCTATGAGATATTGTTTAATGTGCATAAGATTGTAATTTAAATTAGTTTCATTATCTCCATAGTTAAACATATCTCAGACTATACATATAAATCCATGTTTCTCTATGGGGCATATGTATCAAGCTCCGTACGGAGCTTGATGCCCCGTGTTTCCGGCAAGAATTCAGGCTCGCCAGAAACAGAAATTATGAAGCAGCGGTCTGAAGACCGCTGCTCCATAACGTGTCTGCCTGCTCTGACTTATACCCCATGAGGAGCTTACACTTAGAAAACAACCAGATAAGGGGCAATTTAGATCCCCTGAGCTATCAGCACCACCAACAACTCATAGAGTTTGTCTAAGAATGCAAACCTTAGTAATTGATGGTGATCCTTGCGGAAAGAGATTTGCTGACATGAATCCTTAAGGTCTACAATAGGCATAAATTTACCCTGTTTAATTAAAGGGTCATTCAAGTCCAAATAAAAGTTTATGATTCAGACAGAGAATGCAGTTTTAAGACACTTTCCAATTTACTTCCATTATGAAATTTTGCACAGTCTTTATATATTAACATTTTTTGGTAAACAAGATCCTACTTAGCATGTGCACAAGCTCACAGGGTATTTGTATACTAGTCTGTGATTGGCTGATGTCTGTCACATAGTCCAGGGGAGAACAAATTAATTTGTCAGAAAAAAAATCTACTGCTTATTTGAAATTCAGAGTAGGTATTAAATCATTGTATTTTTTATTATGTACAGTAC
Source organism: Bombina bombina (assembly GCF_027579735.1). NCBI lineage: Eukaryota > Metazoa > Chordata > Amphibia > Anura > Bombinatoridae > Bombina > Bombina bombina. Next base: position 811,297,954 of record NC_069503.1, read on the forward strand.
TTGTTAATTATGTAATTCTACTGCATTGAGCAATCCTTTACGGGTAAAAGTGTGCTAATTGTTTCCATCTTAAAGGTAGGTACCCATATGATTTTGTTTAGGGTTTGATGGTCTGAAAGTCTTTTCCTTCATAGACTAAAAACATTGACCTAGTTCTGAGATAGATACAGGGACAAACACTGTCATCATGTCCTCCAGGTCCTGGACACATTAGAAAAAAGGCAGCCAACATCACAGGATTTCTGGAAAAACAAGTAGCCATAGCTGGATTTGAACTCTTAACCTTTAGATTTTAAGTCAGCTTAGCTAACTCCTAAGCCTTCAAGGGATATATCCCAAAGAGGATCCAGGTCTGCTGGTCAATTAGGAAGACTCTGCTTCTAAGAGAATAAATCCGAATATCTGAACTATTTTTTTCCTGATGAATTCTGTAATACATAAACTTATGCATAAAGTAATACAAAGTTTATAAATCTGTACATGAAATAAGTATCAGTATGTACTATATCATGCATATACTAAACAATATGTATATATTTAGCATGTCATTTTGCCTGACTGACTAGACAAGTACTACATACGCTATGTACATTTCTGATGAAAAATATTCATGATCAATGTTCAGATAAAGTTCTGCATATGTAAAAGCATTATGTGTGCTGCTGCACATGCAATAAACATAACAGTTTATAGAGATTTGCATATAATAGTGTACATAAAAATACATTAAGTACATAACATTACTGAAAATAACATTCCAAAGAGCATAAAATGTACAACAGTATAGAGAGTGCAGACTGACATAAAGCAAACATCCACTTGAAATAAAGGGAGTAAATGCTTCATGGACCTATATAGGTATTGATATCACATATAGTTATAAATATATGATAATGGCACCATATGTAATTGTATTCAGTACAATACATATTTGCACATATGTAGTCTACAGTGTACACAACTTACTATAATAAGTATGTGCCTGAGGTGTACAGCTGCCTAAAAGTCTTTGGAAAAAACCTGCATATAGGACGTTATCAATCATGAACACTTAGGAATATGTGATTACCCCTCTGATAACTATGATACATACAGCATATAAGACCTTATAAGCAGAGAGTTTAACAAGAGTATGACATTTAATAATAGCTGCTAAATATTCTGCAATAGGCTTGTGCAAGCTATTTTTAAACTCCTTAGAGGAAGTAGAAGGTTTCGGATGATTTGTATGTAAAACTGAGGTACGCAACTGACACACAGTTGGTTGACCTGGTACAGTGGAACAGAATTGCCAAATAAACATAATAATGTACAGAGAGGGTTTAAATGAGTACTCTAAAGTCTTGACACTGATATTAGTGGGGGCAGATTCAGTTTGTTCCATAAAGTGTAATAGCAGAGTATGCAGAGACACTAGACACATATAAAAGAAAAAATATATGATTCTATATACTGTAGGTATAGATATATACAGATATATATAGGAATATCTATTTATAAATACAAAGAACATATTCTGCTATGTGCAGAACATTGGAATGTGAAATATTTACAGTAAATACACAGTTAAAACCTTATATTAAATATGATTATTGCATAAATATGTCAGCACTGAGCATGGTGATCAGCTGTGTGAATTCAGCAGAGTATGAATGTGTCACAGTATGAAGATATGCAAGATGATCTATCAAAAACTGTGGATTTCCACTATGGCAGTGGTCCAGGATATGTAAAAGTACACATATGGATCTGACATATCTATAAAAAATATGCAGTTCATTGCGGTAGAAATGTGATTCTGCATAAATTATAACCTTATTAATTAATAAAAAGACCCCAACACTTTCCCATCTCCGTAAAAAAATACGGACCCACCTGCTTTATGAGCAACAGCACACTAAATTGGTTTCTACACAAAGACTTCCATCTGAATAAATGGGAAATCTATATAAAGACGCTTGACCCCTTGTTTCAAAAGCAGGTCTTATCTCCTTTCTTACAAACAGAAATTATGCTCTCTGCATCTCTGAGGGGTGAATGGTCCACGTTATACAATACATAATTCCATATTATAGAGAAGACACCATGGGGGATATTTATCAAAGCCTCAACTTTGTTGCAATCGCCTGCACCAATACGCTAGCCTAAGATCGTGGCCGAGGATCTCAATACGCTCTCCATATTGATAAAAAAAGCCGGCAAAAAGACCAGCACCAAGTACGGGGCCATGAGCATCGGACTGTTGTTAACTAGCAGTCATCGATCTCGCGTCTATTCGGGTTTTTACCAACTTTATTTATACCCTGTCACTAAACGCCGCCACTATACTAAAATGTTTAACCCCTATCCCGCCGCTCCCCGACACCGCCGCAACTTAAATAAAGTTATTAACCCCTATCCTGCCACTCCCGGACCCCGCAGCCACTAAATAAATGTATTAACCCCTAAACCTCTGGCCTCCCACATCACTACCACTAACTAAACCTAATAACCCCTAAACCGCCAGCCCCCCACATCGCCATAAACTAAATTAAGCTATTAATCCTTAAACCTAACAACCCACTATATTTAAATTAAAATTACAACATCCCTATCTTAAAATAAATTTAAACTTACCTGTAGAATGAAAATAAACTATTAATTAACCTACCCTAACTGTTATACTACAATTAAATTAAACTAGCAATTAAATAAACTAAATTACATATTAAAAAAACCTAACCCTACTAAAATGATTTAAATCTACAATTAAGCCTTATTATTAAATTACCAAAAAAAAATAAACGCTGTTACAAAAAATAAAAAAACACTAAATTACAAAAAACAAACAAACCACATTATCAAAAATAAAAAAGAATTACACCTAATCTAATATCCCTATCAAAATACCCCCCCCCCAAATAAAAAAAAACCCTAGCCTACAATAAACTACTGTGGGGCATTGCCCCAAAGAAATCAGCTCTTTTACCTGTAAAAAAAAAATACAAACACCCCCCAACATTCAAACCACCACCCAACCAACCAGCCCCCCCAAATAAAAAACCTATCTAAAATAACCTAAGCTCCCTATTGCCCCGAAAAGTGCATTTGTATGGGCATTGCCCTTAAAAGGGAATTTAGCTCTTTTACCTGACCAGACCCTAATCTAAAAATAAAACCCACCCAAAAAAACCTTAAATAAACCTAACACTAACCCCTGACGATCCACTTACAGTTATTGAAGTCCCGCTTGAAGGATCCATCCAGCCGGCAAGAAGTCTTCATCCGGGCGGCATCTTCTATCTTCATCCATCCGGCGCGGAGCGGGTCCATCCTGAAGACATCCGGCGCGGAGCTCCTCTTCATACGGTCGCCACCGTAAACTGGAACTTCAATGCAAGTGACATCATCCAAGATGGCGTCCCTTGCATTCCTATTGGCTGAAAGATTTCAATCAGCCAATAGGATTAGAGCTGTTAAAATCTTATTGGCTGTTCCAATCAGCCAATAGGATTTGAGCAGCTCTCATCCTATTGGCTGTTCCAAATAGCCAATAGGATTGAGCTCTCATCCTATTGGCTGATTAGAACATCTGTAATGACTGGCGGATAGTATGTTACGTCACAAATTTCAACTTTTGGTGGTCTGTAGGCTTTGATAACTAGGTCAGATCAAGCTCGCAACAATTATGCTGAGGAATTCCGGCATATTTGCGGTTGACGGCTTGATAAATAGGCCCCAAGAACTGTTTTACTTCAGGTGCTTTGCTGGAATGCAGGAAACCGGGGGAGGGGAGTGTGAGAGGAATAATTTTATTATGTTTATATGTATTTGCTTTCTTCCCCCCTTATTTTTTTCCCCCCTCCTTCCCTACCTGTCCATGAAAGACAGAAGATCCTTCTAGGATCAAAACCGCAAATAAAATAGACCATTATACATTGATTTTTTTAGTCGTCACAGTTGACGCAAGTTGTTGTTATACAAGTTATCAAAGTTTCTAGACATATAGGGGCCGATTTATCAAAGTCTGGCGGACATGATATGCTGTAGCGTATCATGTCCGCTAGACTTCGCTGAATGCCGACAGCATACGCTGTCGGCATTTAACATTGCACAAGCAGTTCTAGTGAACTGCTTGTGCAATGCCATCCTCTGCAGATTCGTGGCCAATGAGCCGCTAGTAGGGGGTGATGTCCTCAGCCTCAGAGGGTGTGGACCAGTTAAGGAGCAGCTGTCTTAAGACCACTGCTTCATAACTGCTGTTTCCGGCGAGCCTGAAGGCTCGTACGGAAACAGGGGCATCAGGGGCCATTCGGCCCTTGATAAATCGGCCCCTTAATATTTTTAATAACTTTAACAAACATGTTCTTCTTTTTGTTCTTGTTTTTGCTTGTTATCTTTGGGGGGGTTTTCCTTTAAAAAAAAATATGAACATGTTAAGGATTACTTTGTTCAATCAGATATATGGACTCCAGAACTTTCTGAACATGGACACTTAACCGCTGGAAGGAGTCCACTTCTTTTATACCTCCATATAAACATTGTGTCCTCGCTCGTTAAAATTGAACAAAGATTTATGTCACTGTTGTTTTCTTTTTTGTACAAAGCAGTGATATTGTATATCAGATGTTCCAGTCATATATATTTGTACATTCAAAATGTTCTAATAAAGAAAAATTGAAAGAAAAAAAAATGTTATTGCCAATCTGGAATAACCTCAAAGAAATACTAGTGAAGGTATCTCATACACAAGGTATTGCACAGGTTAGAGTTTTAGTTTTACTCACAATTTTCGTAGTTATTACAATGCAGAAGCTACTTCCACCTGTAGTCTACAGACCCCACATACACTTCCACATATGACGATGCCGGCGCTATCACACCACCGCACTAACAGACTTTCGGCATGCTAAGGGCTCCAGGATGATCAATGCCCCCTGTGATATGCAGCCTTAATTGAGTGTATGGGACCAAAGAAATCAATGCGTGGCTGTGCTGGTGCTCGCGTTAAAGAGAACATTGGTGTACATATATATTTATGTGTTTATATGTGTATATATATCTGTAAATACATATATATATATATATACATATAAATACATATGTACACATATAAATACACAAATACATATGTACACACACCTATATATATATATATATATATATATATATATATATATATATATATATATATATATATATATATATATATATATATATACAGGGAGTGCAGAATTATTAGGCAAGTTGTATTTTTGAGGATTAATTTTATTATTGAACAACAACCATGTTCTCAATGAACCCAAAAAACTCATTAATATCAAAGCTGAATATTTTTGGAAGTAGTTTTTAGTTTGTTTTTAGTTTTAGCTATTTTAGGGGGATATCTGTGTGTGCAGGTGACTATTACTGTGCATAATTATTAGGCAACTTAACAAAAAACAAATATATACCCATTTCAATTATTTATTTTTACCAGTGAAACCAATATAACATCTCAACATTCACAAATATACATTTCTGACATTCAAAAACAAAACAAAAACAAATCAGTGACCAATATAGCCACCTTTCTTTGCAAGGACACTCAAAAGCCTGCCATCCATGGATTCTGTCAGTGTTTTGATCTGTTCACCATCAACATTGCGTGCAGCAGCAACCACAGCCTCCCAGACACTGTTCAGAGAGGTGTACTGTTTTCCCTCCTTGTAAATCTCACATTTGATGATGGACCACAGGTTCTCAATGGGGTTCAGATCAGGTGAACAAGGAGGCCATGTCATTAGATTTTCTTCTTTTATACCCTTTCTTGCCAGCCACGCTGTGGAGTACTTGGACGCGTGTGATGGAGCATTGTCCTGCATGAAAATCATGTTTTTCTTGAATGATGCAGACTTCTTCCTGTACCACTGCTTGAAGAAGGTGTCTTCCAGAAACTGGCAGTAGGACTGGGAGTTGAGCTTGACTCCATCCTCAACCCGAAAAGGCCCCACAAGCTCATCTTTGATGATACCAGCCCAAACCAGTACTCCACCTCCACCTTGCTGGCGTCTGAGTCGGACTGGAGCTCTCTGCCTTTTACCAATCCAGCCACGTGCCCATCCATCTGGCCCATCAAGACTCACTCTCATTTCATCAGTCGATAAAACCTTAGAAAAATCAGTCTTGAGATATTTCTTGGCCCAGTCTTGACGTTTCAGCTTGTGTGTCTTGTTCAGTGGTGGTCGTCTTTCAGCCTTTCTTACCTTGGCCATGTCTCTGAGTATTGCACACCTTGTGCTTTTGGGCACTCCAGTGATGTTGCAGCTCTGAAATATGGCCAAACTGGTGGCAAGTGGCATCTTGGCAGCTGCACGCTTGACTTTTCTCAGTTCATGGGCAGTTATTTTGCGCCTTGGTTTTTCCACACACTTTTTGCGACCCTGTTGACTATTTTGAATGAAACACTTGATTGTTTGATGATCACGCTTCAGAAGCTTTGCAATTTTAAGAGTGCTGCATCCCTCTGCAAGATATCTCACTATTTTTGACTTTTCTGAGCCTGTGAAGTCCTTCTTTTGACCCATTTTGCCAAAGGAAAGGAAGTTGCCTAATAATTATGCACACTTGATATAGGGTGTTGATGTCATTAGACCACACCTCTTCTCATTACAGAGATGCACATCACCTAATATGCTTAATTGGTAGTAGGCTTTCGAGCCTATACAGCTTGGAGTAAGACAACATGCATAAAGAGGATGATGTGGTCAAAATACTCATTTGCCTAATAATTCTGCACTCCCTGTATATACATATAATTCATTAGATATGTATGTATCTCAATATTAAAGCCCTTCGGCTTCCTCTCGGCAACCCGAGATCTCATATCTTTGAGCCCTTATAACTTTTTTGTGCAATATTTTTTGAGAATAATGTTTATTAGAGAGTGTTAATATGAATGTAAGTGTACTTTGTAATGTATTTTTGAAGTGCAACTTTTTTGTTTCATTAAACAGTTAGTCACAGCTCTGAAATCGTGGTAATGATTCTAGAGTAGATTTCCCTCAACTTGTAATATCAGCACAACTTAAACGGAGCGCAAGCGATCACGAAAACCCTTGCAAAATCGATTGCGCTCCACTTGTAATCTAGCCCATAATCTTCTCAGACTCCACTTTAAGAAAAATGTATTCTTTCACTATTTCCAGCAGAACTCTCAATTACATTTAAACTATAAGTAAAATAAAAGAAAGCACAATGAAACTTGTGAACTAGATAGTTGATAGCTCATTGTGCTAATGCACTGTTACAGAGATCTGTGGCAACCCAAGGGTTGTAGGTTCGATCCTGGCAAGGTCCACTCAGTTTTTCATCCTTCTGGGGTCGATAAAATGAGTACCGTTAAGTTGGGTAAAAATAATACCTGTTATCAGTGCCGCGAGTCGATTAAGTTCGAGGTTGTGCGCTATACAAGTATTTAATTATTATAGTAGCATACTCCAAAAGTGATTCCAAGACCACTAAAAATTGTAACTACATACCTGGAAATTATCCTTTCTTTTGCACAAGCTACCATCCCATTTTATTAATACATATTGATGCTATATGGCGGAACTGGTGCCTAGAACAAGTCTGCTATTATCACAAGTAAACTTAGGATCAGGTGAGTTTGGTATTGAATAGACAAAGATCAGGTAATACTTGCCTCTTGAACGTAGTTGTGGAAGCTGAGAGAATAAAAACTTGCCTTTAAAAACATAAAAGGAGTTTTACAGCATGTGTTGGAACTACATGAAGGGGATAAAAAATTATTTTGGTTTCCCACCACCAGTGGTCACAGCCTTAAAGTATATAGGCCTAGGGTTCTGTTCAGCCACTTTCCCCATTAATAACAGGACTAGAACAGAGTGATCTCCGCACTCCTCCATCATTGCTCTAGCCTTGAAACCTCTGACATAAGTCATCAGACAACAGAAAACATATAGCCACTGAACATGTACCAATACATGATTTACAGTGTAAGATATACAGTATGGGGCCAAATTATCAAGCTCTGAATGGAGCTTGATGCCCCTGTTTCCCCACGAGCCTTAAGACCGCTGCTCCATAACTGGTCCGCCGCCTCTGAGGCTGCGGTCTGCAATCCGCCCGATCCTATACGATCGGGCTGATTGACACCCCTGCTAGAGGCCAATTGGCTGCAAATCTGCAGGGGGCGGCATTGCACAAGCAGTTCTGGTGAACTGCTTGTGCAATGTTAAATGCCGATAGCGTATGCTGTCGGCATTCAGCGATGTCTGTCGGACATGATACGCTACAGCGTATCATGTTGGACAGACATTGATAAATTGGCCCCTATATATGCAAAATGCGTCCTTACTTATACCTGACCATTAGCCCCTCTTTTTTATTTTTAAATGTTATAGATCTCAGTAGAGATGTATGGTTATACATATATGTATTTAGTGTGTTTACAAGCAGCAATAGTAGAGAAAGTGAACAACAATATAATATAGATAACATATTGTAAAGGGTTAATTCGATGCAACATTTGTTTTTGTGTATTAAAGGAAATTGATGGGTGCAAATGTCAGTCTATGGGTACAGCTGCGATCGCTAAATTGTGTAAAACTTGTACCATTGCCTTGATGGTTCTGTCATTTTTATGAAACTGCTGTTTTTATATTGCATTTTTTAATAAAGCATTTACATTTTAGTCCAGCGAGCTGGATGTCCTTTTTAGCCCAAAGAAAAAAATGCAGGCACTGCTTCCACGGGAGTAGAATAAAAAAATACTTTAATGAAAACGTAAAATCACTGCATACAGGCAAGACACAAGACAAGGGGGTATGAGGGTAATGGTCTGACGCGTTTCACACCCTCTAGTGGCGCTTAATCATAGGCTACAGAGAAAAGGAATGGGCACCCTTATATAGGGCAAGACATTAACCCCTTCCTTGTCAAACTGAATAGATCAATTAAAACAACATTTGAAGTATAAAAACAAACATTAGGAGCAGTTGTTAAGAGCGTAACCTAACTCATTATATGAAAATACCTAATATGGAATGCAACTACATTATATCATAACCATATGTAAATACATCCAATTTCCAGGACAAATATTACAACTTAACAGATAATTAAGCAGTCTGTGAAAAAAGATAGATGAAACAAAATCAGTAGTATATTTTTTGGACAACATATTATGTATAACATTAAATGTTAAATGGAAATGTGCAAGGAGTGATAGACAAACTAAACCACCTAGTGGGACAATCTAGTCATCTATAAAATAGTTAATATCACACTCCTTGTTCATCCCATTAGGTTGACGTGAATGGAGTTTCGGCATCCAAAATAACTCTTTCTTATCCAGTATTTTAAACCTATTGCCACCTCTGGGAGGAGTAGTGGCTATGTCTATGATTTGCACAGACATATCTGCAACATGCAGAAAGTGGTAAGAGTTGAAATTATGTGCTACAGCTGAATCCTTACAATAGTTCTTTATATTTCTGACATGTTAACCGAACCTAGTCCTACCTTCACGTGAGGTTTTACCCACATATTGGCAATTACAAATATTGCAAGTCAAAAGATAAATTGCAAATTTGTTTTTACAATTAGCATAAAATGTTATATTATGTTGAACATTATCAAAGCTTGAGATAAGAGTCTCCTATAATTAAATTTGAGCAAGAGGTACAATTTCTGCTACCACATTTATAATTTCCTTATCTAGATAGCCAATCACGGGTACCCAGGCTTTCATTATTTCTCACTAAACTTAGGGCAAGTGCTCTAAATATACTACTGATTTTGTTTCATCTATCTTTTTTCACAGACTGCTTAATTATCTGTTAAGTTGTAATATTTGTCCTGGATATTGGATGTATTTGCATATGGTTATGATATAATGTAGTTGCATTCCATATTAGGTATTTTCATATAATGAGTTACTCTCTTAACAACTGATCCTAATGTTTATTTTATACTTCAAATGTTGTTTTAATTGATCTATTCAGTTTGACAAGGAAGGGGTTAATGTCTTGCCCTATATAAGGGTGTCCCTTTTCTCTGTAGCCTATGATTAAGCGCCACTAGAGGGCGTGAAAGGCGTCATGCCGTTACCCTCATACACCCTTGTCTTGTGTCTTGCCTGTATACAGTGATTTTACTTTTTCATTAAAGTATTTTTTTTATTCTACTCCCGTGGAATCAGTGCCTGAATTTTTTCTTTGTTTTGTATACCACATTAGCGGTTTGATCTGACCGCTGCTATGGCACTCCGCCAGGGTATTTTCTATTGGACGCTTTTTCTCAGCTGTACAACGTGGGACTCATTTTCCCTTTGCTTGCGTCCTTTTAGCCCCTTTGCCAGCGTTAGTTGTATTAATAAAACAATACAATATATATTTTCCCATTACTGATTTAATGAAGTCATTTTGTTTGGAAGAAATGTGCAAGACTCTTTCCATATTGTAGCATATGTCAACCTCTGGGATGGGAAAAGTGGCAGTAATAAAAATGATGCTGCTTCTTAAGCTGAAATTTATTCAGAAGTCTTCTGAACCCTAAACACCTACTGTGATGCTGCGAGATAATAACATATATATTTATTGTGTGTATGGATCACAATTGCAGTAGCTAACTGGTTCAAAGCACTAGGAAGTAATTGTATCACCTTAGTAGACACTTTCTATGTGGCAGATAGTGTACAGAACGTGAGGTGAATAAGTTGTTATATTTTAATCAACTTGGGCTCACAGAGTTATGATACAGGAGCCAATCGTGAATAGGAGTTTGCCTGTGTTTAGGGTAACAAGTCCAGCTGACAGGGGATTGAGCAATGGTGCTGCTGCATCCGCTCCGTAATGAGAGCAGTAGGAGTAGAGCTGAGTGACGTTTCACTATGTCGTCATCCGGGTCAGAGCCAAGTTCCGATACCGCGTTCCTGAATAACTGTAACAGTGGCAAGTCCTCGGTTTTTAGTAAACCGTCCGTAGGTGAGTGTAGGAATTCATAGCTGTAAGTGACAGCAAGCTTGAGCCTCTGTTCAGTTACCCTTAGCGATGTTTGTCAGGGGCTATTTGCAGGTGCGTAGTAATCCGTAGCAAGTACAATTCATAATGTAGATATTCGTTATGGCAGACAGCCTGAATCTGTGGTAGCAATTCTCCCAATTTGAATGAGAGATGAAATAAGGTTCTGAAATCCCAAATGCAGTTAGGAGAATCCGATGAGAGAAGTCCTTCTACGGAGCTTAGTGCTTCAGCGTGCATAAGCAACAATTAGAATACTAAGCACCTGTTTCAGCAGGCAGAAAGTATTTAAAGGTACAGTGGGATGGGCTAAATGTAGAGAGAGACATGAGTCCTGACACCTACTCACCCAAATCCATGATCTTTTAATATTTGGACTGGATGCAAGCTGCTCTTATAACTATAACAAATGTTTAAAAGTGAATATTATAGATCCAGGCTTCCAAGAAGCCTGGATCTATACTTTTTACTTTTAAGGATTTTGCTGCAAACTTGGAGGAGTTTTGCAAACCGGATCCGGAGCTAGCAGATCGTGACGACACAGGAGGGGTATAGTAGCATCTAACAATTCATTCAGGAGGAGCTCTTTGTTTCAGCCGAGTGAAGCAAGTGAAGCAGAGCCAAGCAGTAACAAAAAAAACCGAGCAGCGTTCGCTAGATGTGAAGGTGGAGAGCAGATTGAGGCTTTACATTTACCACCAAGTAAGCCCTTTTGCTCCTAAAAAAGGGGGCCCCGCTCCAGTTGAGACCTGATTAAAGCCGTGAGAGTGCGGATACAATAGGCGACCACCAGAGATGCGGGGGTGAGTACTGATATGCCTATTTGTATATCGAACATCCACTGAAGCTGTGTTTTGAACTGCCTAAGAGACTACACTATATGAAGTGACAACGTTTATATTGGAGAATGTCTATGGACTATAAAACTGCTGTAGATTCCTGAGGGATTTAAGGAGAAATACGTTTCATCGCTTTATACCCCCCTGTCTGTATTTATATAGAAAAGTATTGAGTCCTGCAATACCTGTGTTTCAATTTATAAAAATTATTATTAGCTATGCTGTCCTAAGTCATAGATAGCACTAGCTCCATATTAGAAAGATATTGAAGCTACCAAACTTCCTCTAGAAATTTAGATGGTAGCTGTATCCTAGATCTCCCCTAGAGTAGCAATTTATTCATCAGACTTAGTAATAATTATCTATTCGCACCTACTCCTATTCGATCCCTTGGTATGATTCAGACCTCTTGTTTTAGAACCCTCCACCCATTCCCCTTTACCTACAGTAGTGTATATTCTAATGACTCAGAGACTACACAAATGTAGTGCACATATTGGATTATCACAGCTTTCCAATCTTTGTATATTATCAACTTTGCATTATTCTCTTGGTATCGGTTGTAAAAACAGCAATGCACTACTGGAAGATAGCTGGACATACTGGGTAAGCCAATGACAAGAGGCATATATGTGCAGCCACCAATCAGCAGCTAGCTCCAAGTAGTGCATTGCTGCTCCTGAGCCTACCTATGTATGCTTTTCAACAAAGGATATCACATGAACAAAGCAAATTAGCTAACAGAAGTAAATTGGAAACTTGTATAAAATTGCATGTTTTCTCTAAATCATGAAAGTTTCATTTTGACATAGTGTCCCTTTAAAGAGGAAAGTAGTTGACTAGAACTTGGAACAAAAACAAAGTCATTATTCATTTATTAATATTTTCTATTTCAACCTATTATTACATTTAAAAAGTAAAATGACATTGAGCTGAGAGACAGTGAAACAGAAAACTTTTTGAGAAAACTAGTCTGCTAAATCCGCTGGGTGCTTTGTAATGCTAATTGAACTTTTTGTTATAAGCTTTTACACTAATGAAATGGAGCATCCACAAAATTCTACACAATTTTCTCTATCTATTCCATGGGAGCCTGGAAAATGATAATCTAAGTAATTTTCTGCACATCTGGAGGTTCTATCCAAAAATAGCAGTTCCACTAATTTTACGCCCAGAAGTGATGCTTATTTACCATAGGTTATATTAACTTGAAAATATTTTAAAATACCTAGGTATCCACTGCAGGGTAATATCACTAAACTTATCCCGAACCCATGGGCTCTATGGTACAGTTGGTAAAAGATAATACGTCCAATAGTAAAATAACTAAATGATCTGAATGAAGATTTACTAAACATAGGTAGGCTCATATGCTAATTTCTTAGTCCTTGAAGGCCTCTCATCTGAATGCATTTTGACAGTTTTTCACCATTAGAGGGCGTTGGTTCATGTGTGTCATATAGATTACATTGTGCTCACACATGTGGAGTCACCTAGGAGTCAGAACTAATTGGTTAAAATGCAAGTCTGTCAAAAAAACTGAAATAAGGGAGCAGTTTGCAGAGGCTTAGATACAAGGTAATCACAGAGGTAAAAAGTATATTAATATTACTGTGTTGGTTATGCAAAACTGAAGAATGGGTAATAAAGGCATTATCTATCTTTTTAAATAACAAAAATTCTGGGCCTCGAACCGATATGCAGCGTCGCCCGCAAAAGCTGGCGACATCGAATTTTGCACGGGTTTGGTATCCTATATACGGCGTAACCTAGAAGTTACGCTCGTATACTTCTGCCTTCGGCCGTAGTTTTTTGGCCCATAGGCAGGTATACCAAACCCGCGCAGTTTGGTATCCAATATACAGCGTAAGGACTTACGTGGCAAAAATGGAGAAATCTTACTCCATTTTCACCTCCCCACAAAATGCAGCCGTAGTAAGCCTTACGCTGTCTATTGGAGCCCCGTAACTCCCTAAACTACCTGCCAAATAAAACCTAACACCTAACGCATGCGCAATGTTTATCTACCTGTCAACCGCGATCTGCTAAATAAAACCTAACACCTAACGCATGCACAATGTCTATCTACCTGTCAACCGCGATCTGCTAAATAAAACCTAACACCTAACGCATGCGCAATGTCTATCTACCTGTCAACCGCGATCCCCCACCGCAATCCCTAATAAAGTATTTAACCCCTAAACCGCCGCTCCCGGACCCTGCCGCCACCTACATTAAAAGTATAACCCCCTAATGTGATCCCCCTACACCGTCGCCAGCTACATTACATACCCCCTAATGTGAGCCCCTTACTCCGCCGCCATCTACATTACCTACCCCCTAATGTGAGCCCCTTACACCGCCGCCATCTATATTACCTACCCCCTAATGTGAGCTCCTACCCCGCCGCCAGCTATATTACCTACCCCCAAATGTGAGCTCCTACCCTGCTGCCAGCTATATTAAAATTATTAACCCCTACATTCCTCCCCTCCTCCTCTCTTTCCACCCCCCTACCTTACTTCTAGACTCATTCCCTTCCCCCTCTATTCCAGAGCTGAGAGACCTTGGAGTCTCCTTCATACAAGATATAAGGTATCATCATGGTTTATGATGAGTTTTATCTATTCTAACTATGTAAGATTATATTGTTTTGAGAACAGTCTGTGCCCTCACATTGTTAATTTATATTTACTCGCTTTTTTCATTTGTATTAATGACAGATTCAATAAAGCTTTTTGAAAACTTAAAAAAAAAATTAAAATTATTAACCCCTAATTTAATCCCCCTACCCCGCCGCCAGCTATATTAATTACATTAACCCCTAATTTAATCCCCCTACACCGCCGCCAGCTATATTAATTACATTAACCCCTAATCTAATCCCCCTAAAGTAATTACCTCTATTACCAGCCCTTAAAAGGGCCTTTTGCGTGACATTGCCCCAAAGTAACAGCTCTATTGCCAGCCCTTAAAAGTGTTTTTTGCGGGGCATTTCCCCAAAGAAATCAGCTCTTTTACCAGCCCTTAAAAGGGCTTTTTGCGGGGCATTGTCACAAAGAAATCAGCTCTTTTGCATCAAATCTAAATCCCTCTACACCGCCGCCACCTATAATAAATATATTAACCCCTAATCTAATCCCCTTACACCGCCGCCACCTATATTAAATAGATTAACCCCTAATCTAATCTCCCTACACCGCCGCCAGCTATATTAACTATATTAACCCTAATTATATTAGGGTTAATATAGTTAATATTGTTATTATATTATATATATATTAAGTATAATAACCCTATCTAACTCTAACATCCCTAACTAAATTCTTATTAAAATAAATCTAATTAATATTAATACCAAGTTACCTGTAAAATAAATATAAACCCTAAAATAGCTACAATGTAATTATTAATTACATTGTAGCTATCTTAGGGTTTATTTTATAGGTAAGTATTTAGATTTAAATAGGAATATTTTAATTAATAATATTAATATTAATTAGATTTATTTTAATAAGAATTTAGTTAGGGATGCTAGAGTTAGATAGGGTTATTATACTTAATATATATAATATAATAACAATATTAACTATATTAACCCTAATATAATTAGGGTTAATATAGTTAATATAGCTGGCGGCGGTGTAGGGGGATTAGATTAGGGGTTAATCTATTTAATATAGGTGGCGGCGGTGTAGGGGGATTAGATTAGGGGGTAATACATTTATTATAGGTGGCGGCGGTGTAGGGGGATTTAGATTAGATGCAAAAGAGCTGATTTCTTTGTGACAATGCCCCGCAAAAAGCCCTTTTAAGGGCTGGTAAAAGAGCTGATTTCTTTGGGGAAATGCCCCGCAAAAAATAGAACTGTTACTTTGGGGCAATGTCCCGCAAAAGGCCCTTTTAAGGGCTGGTAATAGAGGTAATTACTTTAGGGGGATTAGATTAGGGGTTAATGTATTTAATATAGCTGGCGGCGGTATAGGGGGATTAGATTAGGGGTTAATTAATTTAATATAGCTGGCGGCGGTATAGGGGGATTAAATTAGGGGTTAATGTAATTAATATAGCTGTCGGCGGGGTAGGGGGATTAAATTAGGGGTTAATAATTTTAATATAGCTGGCGGCGGGGTAGGGGGATTAGATTAGGGGTTAATAATTTTAATATAGCTGGCGGCGGGGTAAGGGGCTCACATTAGGGGGTAGTTAATGTAGCTGGCGGCGGGGGCCGGGAGCGGTGGTTTAGGGGTTAATAACTTTATTAGGTGGCGGCGGGGTCCGGGAGCGGCGGTTTAGGGGTTAATACATTTTTTATTGTTAGGATAGTGAGGGGGGATAGCGGATAGAGGGGTATACGTGTCGGGCTATGTTTGGGAGGCGTGTTTGACAGTAACGGCAGATTGTATACTTTAGTAAGTTTTTTATGCGGCGGCAGTTTCTAAAGTGCCGTAAGTCACTGGCGACTCCAGAAATTTGTACTTACGCAGATTTCTGGACATCGCTGGTTTATCCGACTTACGGCACTTTAGCATCTGACGACGCCGTATATAGGATAGCTCAAGTTGCGAGCTGAAACTACGGGCGGTGGGGGTTCCCTCGCTTGCACCGCAAACTACGATCTATATCGGATCGCGCCCCCTGTGTTGACTGTCCCTTTAATTTAAATTCTGGTAGGGACACCTGGCACTGAAATACAGGGTGACGCCTCTACTGTTTTTCTTCTCACCTCCCTCCCCCTACCTGTTGAGGTCCTTGCACAGTACTGAAATATAATACATAGATGTATATGTTAAATTATACAGTTAAAAAATGACAGCCTGAACCTTAACGCAATAATTAGCACTCAAGAGGAAAATTATCAAACAGAAAAAAATGACTTACAGAGAAATGTTTTTTATTTTTAGACCTGATGTTGAAATTGGTGGATTTATGCCAAGAAACACAAAACAAAGAACAGAGTCAGTAGGAAAACATGAGTGAAAGAACAAAGGTTTTGCTACATTATAAAGATGATAAAGGAGAAATGAATTGACAATATTTCTGGAAAAGGGAATCTTATGTTTCAGCGTTCCTTTTTTTTTTTTATCTGTATGCATCAATAATGGATCACTTCAGCATAGAATTAATATTTTTCTAATGCATCTGGTTCTAAAAAAAATTACCAAAAAATATAGCACATAATACCTATATAGCCTCTCTTAGAAAACATATGTTTATTCACTTACACAAAGATATAATTGAAACCAAAGCTAAAATGTAAATGGGTGAACTAAGGCCAAATCAAATTCAGTAAATTTAATTGGTTAGCTATACCAGAGCCATGTTGTTTATTTATAGGTATATTTGATAATATGCATTGAAGAGAATATACCACATATGGGGCAAGATTACATATGCGATGTCGCCCGCAAAAGCCTACGACGCCGGTTTTTACGCGGTTTTGGTATCACATATACGGCACCATATATAAATGCGGCGCATATATTTCCCCGTCGCCCCCAATTTTTACTCCCATAAGCTAACATAGAACTCCCTGAAAATATTAACTAATACCTAACGCATGCACAATATCTATCTACCTGTCAACCATAATCCCCTATTGCAATAACTAATAAGCGGCTAGATTACGAGTCTTGCGTTATGAGCTGTGCAGTGCTAACGTGCAGTTTTTTCTCACCGCTCACTTACCTGCAACGCTGGTATTACGGGTTTTTACAAACCCGGCGTTAAAAGGCAAGAAATGAGCGTAGAGCAAAATTGAGCTCCATACCGCACTCCAATACCAGCGCTGCTTAAGTCAGCGGTGAGATGGTCGTAAGTGCTCGTGCACGATTTCCCCATAGACATCAATGGGGAGAGCCGGCTGAGAAAAAGTCTAACACCTGCCAAAAAGTTGCGTAAAACTCAGTAGCGCAGCCCCATTGATTCCTATGGGGAAACACATTCTATGTTTACACCTAACACCCTAACATGAACCCAGAGTCTAAACACCCCTACTCTTACACTTATTAACCCCTAATCTGCCGCCCCTACATCGCCGACACCTACATTATATCTATTAACCCCTAATCTGCCGCTCTAGACATCGGCGCCACCTACATTATACTTATTAACCCCTAATCTGCTGCCCCCAACATCGCCGACACCTACATTATACTTATTAACCCCTAATCTGCCACCCCCAACGTCGCCGCTCCTATTCTAAATTTATTAACCCCTAAACCTAAGTCTAACCCTAACACCACCTAACTTATCTATATATATATAAATACATCTAAATAAAATTACTATCATTAACTAAATTATTCCTATTTAAAACTAAATACTTACCTATAAAATAAACCCTAAGCTAGCTACAATATAACTAATAGTTACATTGTAGCTAGCTTAGGGTTTATTTTTATTTTACAGGCAAGTTTGTATTTATTTTAACTAGGTAGAATATTTACTAAATAGTTATTAACTATTTACTAACTACCTAGCTAAAATAAATACAAATTTACCTGTAAAAGAAAACCTAACCTAAGTTACACTAATACCTAACACTACATCACAATTAAATAAATTCCTTACATTAAAGGACCAGTCAACACATTAGATTTGCATAATCATAATAATCATAATATGTGCAATAGCACTTAGTCTGAACTTCAAATGAGTAGTAGATTTTTTTATAACAACTTTCAAAGTTATGTATATTTCCACTCCCCTTGTACCATGTGATAGCAATCAGCCAATCACAAATGCATATACGTATAGTCTGTGAATTCTTGCACATGCTCAGTAGGATCTGGTGATTATAAAATTGTAAATATAAAAGACTGTACACATTTTTTTAATGGAAGTAAATTGGAAAGTTGTTTAAAATTACATGCTGTATCTGAATCATGAAAATGTAATTTAACCTGAGTGTCCCTTTAAATACAATTAAATAAATTAAATTAAATTAGCTAAATCACAAAAAAACTCTAAATTACAGAAGATAAAAAACAAATTTCAAGATCTTTAAAATAATTACACCGAATCTAAAAGCCCTATCAAAATAAAAAAGCCCCCCCCCCAAAAAAAACCCTAGCCTAAACTAAACTACCAATAGCCCTTAAAAGGGCCTTTTGCGGGGCATTGCCCCAAAGAAATCAGCTCTTTTACCTGTAAAAAAAACAAAAAAACAACCCCCCCAACAGTAAAACCCACCACCCACACAACCAACCCCCCAAATAAAAGCCTAACTAAAAAAACCTAAGCTCCCCATTGCCCTTAAAAGGGCATTTGGATGGGCATTGCCCTTAAAAGGGCATTTAGCTCTATTGCTGCCCAAAGCCCTAACCTAATAAAACCCACCCAATACACCCTTAAAAAATCCTAACACTAACCCCCGAAGATTCACTTACCGGGAGAAGTCTTCATCCAAGCGGCAAGATGTCCTCAACGAAGCCGGCAGAAGTGGTCCTCCAGACGGCATCTTCTATCTTCATCCTTCCGATGTGAAGCGGCTCCATCTTCAAGACATCTGGCGCGGAGCATCCTCTTCAATCGATGTCTTCTTCGCAATGAATATCTCTTTAAGTGACATCATCCAAGATGGCGTCCCTTAGATTCCGATTGGCTGATAGAATTCTATCAGCCAATCAGAATTAAGGTAGAAAAAATACTATTGGCTGTTCCAATCAGCCAATAGAATGC
Source organism: Bombina bombina (assembly GCF_027579735.1). Taxonomy (NCBI): domain Eukaryota; kingdom Metazoa; phylum Chordata; class Amphibia; order Anura; family Bombinatoridae; genus Bombina; species Bombina bombina. The sequence continues at coordinate 811,317,479 of NC_069503.1, forward strand.
GAGCTCAATCCTATTGGCTGATCCAATCAGCCAATAGGATTTTTTCTACCTTAATTCCGATTGGCTGATAGAATTCTATCAGCCAATCGGAATCTAAGGGATGCCATCTTGGATTACGTCACTTAAAGAGATATTCATTCTGAAGAAGACGTCGATTGAAGAGGATGCTTCGCGCCAGATGTCTTGAAGATGGAGCCGCTCCGCGTCGGAAGGATGAAGATAAAAGATGGCACCCGTCTGGAGGACCATTTCTGCCCGTCTGGAGGACCACTTCTGCCGACTTTGTTGAGGACATCTTGCCGCTTGGATGAAGACTTCTCCCGGTAAGTGAATCTTCAGGGGTTAGTGTTAGGATTTTTTAAGGGTGTATTGGGTGGGTTTATTTTTTAGGTTAGGGCTTTGGGCAGCAATAGAGCTAAATGCCCTTTTAAGGGCAATGCCCATCCAAATGCCCTTTTCAGGGCAATGGGGAGCTTAGGTTTTTTTAGTAAGGCTTTTATTTGGGGGGTTGGTTGTGTGGGTGGTGGGTTTTACTTTTGGGGGGGGTGTTTGAATTTTTTTTACAGGTAAAAGAGCTGATTTCTTTGGGGCAATGCCCCGCAAAAGGCCCTTTTAAGGGCTATTGATAGTTTAGTTTAGTTTAGTTTAAGGCTTTTTTATTTTGGGGGGGCTTTTTTTTATTTTGATAGGGATATTAGATTAGGTGTAATTAGTTTAAAGATCTTGTAATTTGTTTTTTATTTTCTGTAATTAAGTGTTTTTTTTGTGATTTAGCTAATTTAATTTAATTTACTTAATTGTATTTAATGTAGGGAATTGATTTAATTGTAGTGTAGTGTTAGGTGTTATTTTAATATAGGTTAGGTTTTGTTTTACAGGTCAATTTGTATTTATTTTAGCTAGGTAGTTATTAAATAGTTAATAACTATTTAATAACTATTCTACCTAGTTAAAATAAATACAAACTTGCCTGTAAAATAAAAATAAACCCTAAGCTAGATACAATGTAACTATTAGTTATATTGTAGCTAGCTTAGGGTTTATTTTATAGGTATTTAGTTTTAAATAGAAATAATTTAGTTAATCATAGTAATTTTATTTAGATTTATTTAAATGATATTTAAGTTAGGGGGTGTTAGGGTTAGGGTTAGACTTAGGTTTAAAGGGTTAATACATTTAGAATAGTGGTGGCGTTGTTGGGGACAGCAGATTAGGGGTTAATAAATGTAGGTAGGTGGCAGCGATGTTGGGGGCAGCAGATTGGGGGTTAATAAATATAATTCAGGTTGCGGCGATGTCCGGAGCGGAAGATTAGGGGTTAATAAGTATAATGTAGACAGCGGCGATGTTAGGGGCGGCAGATTAGGGGTTAATAATATTTAACTAGTTTTTGCAAGGTGGGAGTGCGGTGGTTTAGGGGTTAATATGTTTATTCTAGTGGCGGCAATGTCTGGAGCGACAGAGGGGGTTAAACATTTTATTATAGTGTTTGCGATGCGGGAGGGCCTCGGTTTAGGGGTTAAAGGGACATAATACTCATATGCTAAATCACTTGAAACTGATGCAGTATAACTGTAAAAAGCTGACAGGAAAATATCACCTGAGCATCTCTATGTAAAAAAGGAAGATATTTTACCTCACAATCTCCTCAGCTCAGCAGAGTAAGTTCTGTGTAAAAAGTTATACTCAGCTGCTCCCAGCTGCAGGTAAAAAAATTAAAAAAAATGAAGAAATGAACAGCAGCCAATCAGCATCAGCAGTGCTGAGGTCATGAACTCTTATTGTGATCTCATGAGATTTCACTTAACTCTCATGAGATTTCATAGTAAGCTTCCTTTACCTGATTGGTGAAATAATATGAGAGTGCACAATGCTAGTCCCTTCAGATGTCCCAGGACAAACACACTAAAATGCTGCTTAGAAATCCTTTACAATGGGAGGTGGCTACTGAGGAACTTTTGAGGTAAAATATCTTTCTTTTTTACATAGAGATGTTCAGGTGAAATTTTCTAGTCAGCTTTTTACAGCTATGCTGCATCACTTTCAAGTGTTTAAACATTTGGGTATTATGGCCCTTTAATAGGTAGTTTTTGGGTGTTAGTGTACTTTAGTTATGAGTTTTATGCTACAGCGTTGTAGTGTAAAACTCATAACTACTGACTTTAAAATGCATTAGGAATCTTGTCGGTAGAGGCTGTACCGCTCACTTTTTGGCCTCCCAGGACAAACTCGTAATACCAGCGCTATGGAAGTCCCATAGAAAAAAGGGTTTACGAACTTTACGTAAGTCGGTTTGCGGTAAGGCCAAAAAAGTGTGCGGTACACCTATACCTGCAAGACGTAAAAAAGCAGTGTTAGGACCTGTTAACGCTGCTTTTTCACCTTACAGCAAAACTCGTAATCTAGGCAATAGTATTTTAACCCCTAATCTGCCAATCCCATCGCAATAAACGTAATAAATGTATTAACCCCTGATCCACCATTAACCCACATCGAAATAAACCTAATAAATGTATTAACCCCTAATCCGCCATTAACCCACAACGCAATAAACCTAATAAAACTATAAACCCCTAATCCGCCAAACCCACACAACGCAATAATCCTAAAAAATCTATTAACCCCTAATCCGCCAAACCCCCACAATGCAAATAACTAATTAAATTACTAAGCCCCCTAACCTAACACCCCCTAAATTAACCCCAATTACCTAAATTAAACAATACCAAGTTACAATTAAAATAAAAAAGCTAACATTACTTAAAAATAAAAAACCTAAAATTACCAAAAATAAAAAAGTCTATCATTACAGAAAATAATAAACAAAATTAGCCAAAATAAAAAAATTAAACCTAATACCTATGAAAGTAAAAACACCCCCTAATCTAATGCTAAACTACCAATAAAATACTGTCCCCCATCTAACAGTAAAACCCACCACCAAACAAACCCCCCAAAATAAAAAACCTAACACAAAAAAATCCTAAACTACCTATTGCCCCTAAAGGGGCATTTGTATGGGCATTGCCGTACACTGAATAGTGAATTTAAGGTGCGCGTTTAAATATGGCGTCCCTTCCATTCCTATTGGCTGAATTGATTCTTCAAATTCAAGTCAGCCAATAGGATGAGAGCTACTGAAATCCTGTTGGCGGATTTAGGGGTTAATACTTTTACTAGGTAGATTGCGATGTGGGTGAATGGCGGATTAGGGTTTAATAGCCTAAAGTGAAGGTCAATTTTGACGAATAAGTGCCCAGTTTTTAATAGTCCTATTAAATACAAGGGCACTTTAATTAATCAAAACTTAGATTTCAGAGGGACCTCCGAGCGGCGGCCATCTTAATGGTCGCACTGAGCTTCAGCTCCTTAAGCTCTCTCTAAAATTCATTAATTTTGTGAAGCAGAAGTGGAAATATCTTACTTAAAGGGACACTCAAGTCAAAATTAAACTTCAAGGTTCAGATGCAATTTTAAACAACTTTCCAATTTACTTAAATTAACAAAACGTGCACAGTCTTTTTATATTTAAACTTTTTGAGTCACAAACTCCTACTGAGCATGTGCAAGAATTCACTGCATATACGTATATGCATTTGTGATTGGCTGATGGCTCTCACATGATACAGGGGGAGTAGAAATAGACATAACTTTGCAAATTATTTAACAAAAATCTACTACTCATTTGAAGTTCAGACTAAGTGCTATTGCATTGTCTTCTTATCATGCATTTGTTGATTATGCAAATCTACTGCATTGACTGGTCCTTTAACATAGTGGAAAAGCTTATCTGTTGGCATCCTGATCTGAGATATAAAGGGTTTTGGATCGCGACGTGGCTTAATAGCCCTCAGTACCGGACTACTAATTTTGAGGCCTTCCCCTATATCTGAAGCCTGAAGCCTTAACATCGTCCCCAAACTAGCTGTGCCTTGCCTAAGAGCACTAGATAGGTGCAGTAAATTGAGGTTTAACATAAAATACCCCTACACTCACTAAAATGAGTTACAGCACACAGAGCTAGCGGACACCCCTGAGAAGCTTAAAGGGACACTGAAGCCAATTTTTTTTCTTTCGTGATTCATATAGAGCATGCAATTTTAAGCAACTTTCTAATTTACTCCTTTTTTCAATTTTTCTTCGTTCTCTTGCTATCTTTATTTGAAAAGGAAGGCATCTAAGCTAAGGAGCCAGCCAATTGTTAGTTCAGACCATGGACAGCACTTGTTTATTGGTGTTGTCCAATCAGCAAGGTCAACCCAGGTTGTTCACCAAAAATGGGCCGGCATCTAAAACTAACATTCTTGCTTTTCAAATAAAGATACCAAGAGAATGAAGCAAATTTGATAGTAGGAGTAAATTAGAAAGTTGCTTAAAATTGCATGCTCTATCACAAAAGAAAAAAAACATAATTTATGTAAGAACTTACCTGATAAATTAATTTCTTTCATATTAGCAAGAGTCCATGAGCTAGTGACGTATGGGATATACATTCCTACCAGGAGGGGCAAAGTTTCCCAAACCTTAAAATGCCTATAAATACACCCCTCACCACACCCACAATTCAGTTTAACAAATAGCCAAGAAGTGGGGTGATAAGAAAGGAGCGAAAGCATCAAAAATAAGGAATTGGAATAAGTGTGCTTTATACAAAAAAATCATAACTACCACAAAAAGGGTGGGCCTCATGGACTCTTGCTAATATGAAAGAAATGAATTTATCAGGTAAGTTCTTACATAAATTATGTTTTCTTTCATGTAATTAGCAAGAGTCCATGAGCTAGTGACGTATGGGATAGCAGATACCCAAGATGTGGAACTTCCACGCAAGAGTCACTAGAGAGGGAGGGATAAAATAAAGACAGCCAATTCCGCTGAAAAATTAATCCACTACCCAAATCAAAAGTTTCAATTTTTATAATGAAAAAAACTGAAATTATAAGCAGAAGAATCAAACTGAAACAGCTGCCTAAAGTACTATTCTACCAAAACTGCTTCTGAAGAAGAGAAAACATAAAAATGGTAGAATTTAGTAAAAGTATGCAAAGAAGACCAAGTCATTGCTTTGCAAATCTGATCAACAGAAGCTGCATTCTTAAAAAGCCCAGGAAGTAGAAACTTACCTAGTAGAATGAGCCGTAATCCTCTGAGGCGGGAATCAACCCGACTCCAAATAAGCATGGTGAATCAAAAGTTTAACCAAGATGCCAAAGAAATGGCAGAAGCCTTTTGACCTTCCTAAAACCAGAAAAGATAACAAATAGACTAGAAGTCTGTCTGAAATCTGAATAGCTTCAACATAGGATTTCAAAACTCTTACCATATCCAAAGAATGTAAGAATCTTACCAAAGAAGTCTTAGGAAAAGACAATAATTCCTCCCTAATGTTGTTAAAATTCACAACTTTAGGTAAGAATTGAAATGAGGACAGCAAAAACCACCTTATCCTGATGAAAAAATCAGAAAAAGGAGATTCACAAGAAAGAACAGATAATTCAAAAACTGTTCTAGCTGAAGAGACGTCTAAAAAGAACAATACTTTCCATGAAAGTAAATAATGTCCAGAGAAAGCATATGCTCAAATAGAAGAGCCTGTAAAGCCTTCAGAACCAAATTAAGACTAAAAGGAGGAGAAATTGGCTTAATGACAGGTTTGATACGAACCAAAGCCTGAACAAAATAATGAATATCAGGAAGTAATACTGCCTTATCCTGATGAAAAATCAGAAAAGGAGATCCACAAAAAAGAGCAGATAACTCAGAAACTCTTCTAGCAGAAGAGATAGCCAAAAGGAACAATACTTTCCAAGAAAGTAATTTAATGTCCAGAGAATGCATAGGTTCAAACGGAGGAGCCTGTAAAGCCCTCAGTACCAAATTGAGACTCCAAGGAGGAGAGATTGACTTAATGACAGGCTTGATACGAACCAAAGCCTGTACAAAACAATGAATATCAGGATGATTAGCAATCTTTCTGTGAAAAAGAACAGAAAGAGTAGAGATTTGTCCTTTCAAAGAACTTGCAGACAAACCCTTATCCAAACCATCCTGAAGAAATTGTAAAATTCTAGGAATTCTAAAAGAATGCCAAGAGAATTTATGAGAAGAACACCAAGAAATGTAAGTCTTCCAAACTCGATAATAAATCTTTCTAGAGACAGATTTACGAGCCTGTAACATAGCATTAATCACTGAGTCAGAGAAACCTCTATGACTAAGAATCAAGCGTTCAATCTCCATACCTTCAAATTTAATGATTTGAGATCCTGATGGAAAAATGGGCCTTGAGATAGAAGGTCTGGTCTTAACGGAAGTGTCCAAGGTTGGCAACTGGCCATCCGAATGAGATCCGCATACCAAAACCTGTGAGGCCATGCTTGAGCCACCAGCAGTACAAACGAACGCTCCATTAGAATTTTAGAAATCACTTTTGGAAGAAGAACTAGAGGCGGAAAGATATAGGCAGAATTATAATTCCAAGGAAGTTTCAATGCATACCCTACTTCCGCCTGAGGATCCCCGGACCTGAATAGGCCCCTGGGAAGTTCCTTGTTTAGATGAGATGCCAACAGATCTATTTCTGGAAGCCCTCACATCTGAAAAATTGAAAAACATATCTGGGTAAAGAGACCATTCTCCCGGATGTAAAGCTTGATTATCAGAGATAATCCGCATTCCCAAATGTCTATACCTGGGAAAAAGACCACAGAATTTAGATAGGAGCTGGATTTAGCCCAAGCAAATATCTGAGATACTTCTGTCACAGCCTAAGGACTGATAGTCCCACCCTGATGATTGACATACACCACAGTTGTGACATTGTCTGAAAAAAACAATAAACGTCTCTTCTTCAAAAAGAAACCAACTGAAGAACTCTGAGAATGCACGGAGTTCCAAAATATCAAATGGTAATCTCGCCTCCTGAGATTTCCAAACCCCTTGTGCTGACAGAGATCCTCAGACAGCCTCCCATCCTAAAAGACTCGCATCTGTAGAGATCATGGTCCAGGTTGAAAGAATCGAAGAGACCTGTAGAACTAAATGATGGTGATCTTAACCACCGAATCAAAGATAGATAAACATTAGGATTCGAAGATTTAAAAAGTGAAAACCTAGAATCCTTGCACCATTATTCAGCATAAAAAAACTGGAAAGGTTTTCTATCAAAATGAGCAAAGGGAATTGAATCCAATGCTGCAGCCATAAGACCTAAAACTTCCATGCATATATAGCAACTGAAGGAAATAATAGAGACTGAAGGTACCGACAGACGGAACCCAATAAAATTGTCACTTGTCTGTTAGAGACAAAGACAGTGACACAAACTATCTGGAAACCTAAAAAAGGTGACCTTGTGTGAGGAATCAAGAGCTTTTGATAAAAAGATCCTCTAACCATGTCTTGAAAAAACAAAGTTGAATCATATGAGATTCTGCAGTCTCAGAAAATAAAAATGATCTGAATGAAAACAGAAAATGAAGATATGCATCTATTGTATCTAATGAAAACAAATAATGTGAAAGGTGTACTCAGGCGCCAACAATACTGAGGCTAAGGTTAAAAATGAGGATTTATTACATATAATTTACTCACAAAATATACAAATACATATACATATAAAGCTGCATGGATCCACGCTAAAATGGTCTAAAAATATTTCTAAAAATTCTAAAACAATCTAAAAACAATCTATTATGGAAGTGAGGAACAGACTGTTAAGTGTGTCCCAATGCGGTACAATTGGTCCCTAAAAGTTACTGAGGGACTAGATAAAACCAGTGATAATTACATAGTGATTGTGAGTGACCTTGTGAAAAATGTTAAATTAAAACAAACAAAACAAAGTGTAAAATTAATGAAACAATCCAAATCCTGGAAAATGTGGAAAATAATAAAGATTGTAAAAGCCGAAAATTGTGACTGTGTATACGGTGCCCCTAAAAAAGGGGGGTGCTGAAAATCTGAGAAGTTCAAAAAAATGGTCCAAACAAATTCCAATGTGATTCCAAAAAAATAGTAGTATAAATCCAAAACAATTCTGTGATGTGTCTTAAATGTGTCCTAAATGATTTATAGAGGTCCTCTAAGTGTCCAAGAAAAATAATTTTTTTGGATTTATACTACTATTTTTTTGGAATCACATTGGAATTTGTTTGGACCATTTTTTTGAACTTCTCAGATTTTCAGCACCCCCCTTTTTTAGGGGCACCGTATACACAGTCACAATTTTCGGCTTTTACAATCTTTATTATTTTCCACATTTTCCAGGATTTGGATTGTTTCATTGATTTTACACTTTGTTTTGTTTGTTTTAATTTAACATTTTTCACAAGGTCACTCACAATCACTATGTAATTATCACTGGTTTTATCTAGTCCCTCAGTAACTTTTAGGGACCAATTGTACCGCATTGGGACACACTTAACAGTCTGTTCCTCACTTCCATAATAGATTGTTTTTAGATTGTTTTAGAATTTTTAGAAATATTTTTAGACCATTTTAGCGTGGATCCATGCAGCTTTATATGTATATGTATTTGTATATTTTGTGAGTAAATTATATGTAATAAATCCTCATTTTTAACCTTAGCCTCAGTATTGTTGGCGCCTGAGTACACCTTTCACATTTCTGTCTTCACCTAGTGGTAGCTAGGTACCACTGTCTCAGGCACATAAGGTTTGGTTGGCGCTGGGATATACCTCCCCCTTTCTGAAAACAAATAATGCTATCACTGACCCAAAAAAGGCAGAAAAGACCATATTAATACCAATCTAAAAGATGGTACATTTATATAAAAAATATTTTCTATCTTTGGAACAATGAATAGTTTTGAATAAAACCCCAAAACCCAGTTCCTAAAAATTGAACTGGAATAAATACTCCATAAGATTCCAGGTCTGAGCAGCGCTTGAGCCCCAACGGGTGATCAGCCGCGCTTCAACATTACCCAAAATATATAGGACTGAAACACACTTAAGGAAAGTGTTAGCCTTACTGGAATAGCTGGAATATAATAGAGAAAAAAAGACTTCTCACAGACGGTTTTACTCTGAATTTTATTCTGTACCCAAAATCTAAGAAATTTGGACCGAATAGAACCAAACAAATTTCAAAAAAGTCTTAACCTGCCCCTTACCAGCCAAGCTGGAATACGGCACATACATGCAAATTTAGGGAGCTGATTTTGAACTAAAAAAACTTCCAATTAAAAACATGTTACTTGGGTAAGAATTTAGGATTTCGTTCCTTAGTAAGAACAACCAAACTAATATAAGCTTAAAGTTTTAGTCTTAGAACTCAATCTTGAAGCCCAGAGTAACAGTTAAGAATTGAATTATGAACCAAATAATTGATTATCTTGGAAAAAAAAGAAATATGGATTTTTTAGAAATCACAAAATTCTTCTAGCTAAAACAGCTAAAGACATAGATTAAACCTCATTTGCCAAAATATTCAATAAAATGAAGACACAAATGAAATAATTAGCATGTTAATCCAGTTAAAGGACCAGTCAACACACTGGACTTGCATAATCAACAAATGCAAGACAACAAGACAAATGCAACAGCACCTAGTCTGAACCTCAAATGAGCAGTAGATTTTGTCCCTTTAACAATGCTAAATAAATCATAATCTGATACTTGATCTTAAAGTAAACAGAAAAAACCTAATTTATGTAAGAACTTACCTGATAAATTCATTTCTTTCATATTAGCAAGAGTCCATGAGCTAGTGACGTATGGGATATACATTCCTACCAAGAGGGGCAATGTTTCCCAAACCTCAAAATGCCTACAAATACACCCCTCACCACACCCACAAATCAGTTTAACGAATAGCCAAGAAGTGGGGTGATAAGAAAAAAGTGTGAAAGCATAAAAAATAAGGAATTGGAATAATTGTGCTTTATACAAAAAAATCATAACCACCACAAAAAAGGGTGGGCCTCATGGACTCTTGCTAATATGAAAGAAATGCATTTATCAGGTAAGTTCTTACATAAATTATGTTTTCTTTCATGTAATTAGCAAGAGTCCATGAGCTAGTGACGTATGGGATAATGACTACCCAAGATGTGGATCTTTCCACGCAAGAGTCACTAGAGAGGGAGGGATAAAATAAAGACAGCCAATTCCGCTGAAAAAATAATCCACACCCAAAATAAAGTTGAAATTTTATAATGAAAAAACTGAAAACATAAGCAGAAGATTCAAACTGAAACAGCTGCCTGAAGTACTTTTCTACCAAAAACAGCTTCAGAAGAAGAAAACACATCAAAATGGTAGAATTTAGTAAAAGTATGCAAAGAAGACCAAGTTGCTGCTTTGCAAATCTGATCAACCGAAGCTTCATTCCTAAACACCCAGGAAGTAGAAACTGACCTAGTAGAATGAGCTGTAATCCTTTGAGGCAGAGTTTTACCCGACTCGACATAAGCATGATGAATTAAAGATTTCAACCAAGATGCCAAAGAAATGGCAGAGGCCTTCTGACCTTTCCTAGAACCGGAAAAGATAACAAATAGACTAGAAGTCTTTCGGAAATTCTTAGTGGCTTCAACATAATATTTCAAAGCTCTAACTACATCCAAAGAATGCAATGATTTCTCCTTAGAATTCTTAGGATTAGGACATAATGAAGGAACCACAATTTCTCTACTAATGTTGTTGGAATTCACAACCTTAGGTAAAAATTCAAAAGAAGTTCGCAACACCGCCTTATCCTGGTGAAAAATCAGAAAAGGAGACTCACAAGAAAGAGCAGATAATTCAGAAACTCTTCTGGCAGAAGAGATGGCCAAAAGGAACAAAACTTTCCAAGAAAGTAATTTAATGTCCAATGAATGCATAGGTTCAAACGGAGGAGCTTGAAGAGCCCCCAGAACCAAATTCAAACTCCAAGGAGGAGAAATTGACTTAATAACAGGTTTTATACGAACCAAAGCTTGTACAAAACAATGAATATCAGGAAGATTAGCAATATTTCTGTGAAAAAGAACAGAAAGAGCAGAGATTTGTCCTTTCAAGGAACTTGCAGACAAACCTTTATCCAAACCATCCTGAAGAAACTGTAAAATTCTTGGAATTCTAAAAGAATGCCAGGAAAAATGATGAGAAAGACACCAAGAAATATAAGTCTTCCAGACTCTATAATATATCTCCCTAGATACAGATTTATGAGCCTGTAACATAGTATTAATCACAGAGTCAGAGAAACCTCTTTGACTAAGAATCAAGCGTTCAATCTCCATACCTTTAAATTTAAGGATTTGAGATCCTGATGGAAAAAAGGACCTTGCGACAGAAGGTCTGGTCTTAACAGAAGAGTCCACGGTTGGCAAGAGGCCATCCGGACAAGATCCGCATACCAAAACCTGTGAGGCCATGCCGGAGCTACCAGCAGAACAAACGAGCATTCCTTCAGAATCTTGGAGATCACTCTTGGAAGAAGAACTAGAGGCGGAAAGATATAAGCAGGATGATACTTCCAAGGAAGTGACAATGCATCCACTGCTTCCGCTTGAGGATCCCTGGATCTGGACAGATACCTGGGAAGTTTCTTGTTTAGATGAGAGGCCATCAGATCTATTTCTGGAAGTCCCCACATTTGAACAATCTGAAGAAATACCTCTGGGTGAAGAGACCATTCGCCCGGATGCAACGTTTGGCGACTGAGATAATCCGCTTCCCAATTGTCTATACCTGGGATATGAACTGCAGAAATTAGACAGGAGCTGGATTCCGCCCAAACCAGAATTCGAAATACTTCTTTCATAGCCAGAGGGCTGTGAGTCCCTCCTTGATGATTGATGTATGCCACAGATGTGACATTGTCTGTCTGAAAACAAATGAACGATTCTCTCTTTAGAAGAGGCCAAGACTGAAGAGCTCTGAAAATTGCACGGAGTTCCAAAATATTGATCGGTAATCTCACCTCCTGAGATTCCCAAACCCCTTGTGCCGTCAGAGACCCCCACACAGCTCCCCAACCTGTAAGAATTGCATCTGTTGAGATTACAGTCCAGGTCGGAAGAACAAAAGAAGCCCCCTGAACTAAACAATGGTGATCTGTCCACCACGTCAGAGAGTGTCGTACAATCGGTTTTAAAGATATTAATTGAGATATCTTTGTGTAATCCCTGCACCACTGGTTCAGCATACAGAGCTGAAGAGGTCGCATGTGAAAACGAGCAAAGGGGATCGCGTCCGATGCAGCAGTCATAAGACCTAGAATTTCCATGCATAAGGCTACCGAAGGGAATGATTGTGACTGAAGGTTTCGACAAGCTGAAATCAATTTTAGACGTCTCTTGTCTGTCAAAGATAGAGTCATGGACACTGAATCTATCTGGAAACCCAAAAAGGTTACCCTTGTCTGAGGAATCAATGAACTTTTTAGTAAATTGATCCTCCAACCATGATCTTGAAGAAACAACACAAGTCGATTCGTATGAGATTCTGCTAAATGTGAAGACTGAGCAAGTACCAAGATATCGTCCAAATAAGGAAATACCACAATACCCTGTTCTCTGATTACAGACAGAAGGGCACCGAGAACCTTTGTAAAAATTCTTGGAGCTGTTGCTAGGCCAAATGGCAGAGCCACAAACTGGTAATGCTTGTCTAGGAACGAGAATCTCAGAAACTGATAGTGATCTGGATGAATCGGAATATGCAGATATGCATCCTGTAAATCTATTGTAGACATATAATGCCCTTGCTGAACAAAAGGCAGGATAGTCCTTACAGTTACCATTTTGAATGTTGGTATCCTTACATAACGATTCAATATTTTTAGATCCAGGACTAGTCTGAAGGAATTCTCCTTCTTTGGTACAATGAAGAGATTTGAATAAAACCCCATCCCCTGTTGCAGAACTGGAACTGGCATAATTACTCCAGCCAACTCTAGATCTGAAACACATTTCAGAAATTTCTTGAGCCTTCGCTGGATTTACTGGGACACAGGAAAGAAAAAATCTCTTTGCAGGAGGCCTTATCTTGAAGCCAATTCTGTACCCTTCTGAAACAATATTCTGAATCCAAAGATTGTGAACGGAATTGATCCAAATTTCTTTGAAAAAACATAATCTGCCCCCTACCAGCTGAGCTGGAATGAGGGCTGCACCTTCATGTGGACTTAGGAGCTGGCTTTGATTTTCTAAAAGGCTTGGATTTATTCCAGACTGGAGATGGTTTCCAAACTGATACCGCTCCTGAGGATGAAGGATCAGGCTTTTGTTCCTTGTTGTGACGAAAGGAACGAAAACGATTATTAGACCTAAATTTACCTTTAGATTTTTTATCCTGTGGTAAAAAAGTTCCTTTCCCTCCAGTAACAGTTGAGATAATAGAATCCAACTGAGAACCAAATAATTTATTACCCTGGAAAGAAAGGGAAAGCAGAGTAGACTTAGAAGACATATCAGCATTCCAAGTTTTAAGCCCTAAAGCTCTTCTAGCTAAAATAGCTAGAGACATATACCTGACATCAACTCTAATGATATCAAAGATGGCATCACAAATATAATTATTAGCATGTTGAAGAAGAATAATAATGCTATGAGAATTATGATCTGTTACTTGTTGCGCTAAAGCTTCCAACCAAAAAGTTGAAGCTGCAGCAACATCCGCCAAAGATATAGCAGGTCTAAGAAGATTACCTGAATACAAGTAAGCTTTTCTTAGAAAGGATTCAATTTTCCTATCTAAAGGATCCTTAAAGGAAGTACCATCTGCCGTAGGAATGGTAGTACGCTTAGCAAGAGTAGAGACAGCCCCATCAACCTTAGGGATTTTGTCCCAAAATTCTAATCTGTCAGATGGCACAGGATATAATTGCTTAAAACGTTTAGAAGGAGTAAATTAATTACCCAAATTATTCCATTCCCTGGAAATTACTTCAGAAATAGCACCAGGAACAGGAAAAACTTCTGGAATAACTACAGGAGATTTAAAAACCTTATCTAAACGTTTAGATTTAGTATCAAGAGGACCAGAATCCTCAATTTCTAATGCAATTAGGACTTCTTTAAGTAAAGAACGAATAAATTCCATTTTAAATAAATATGAAGATTTATCAGCATCAACCTCTGAGACAGAATCCTCTGAACCAGAAGAGCCATTATCAGAATCAGAATGATGATGTTCATTTAAAAATTCATCTGAAAAATGAGAAGTTTTAAAAGACTTTTTACGTTTACTAGAAGGAGGAATAACAGACATAGCCTTCTTAATGGATTTAGAAACAAAATCTCTTATGTTATCAGGAACACTCTGAGTATTAGATGTTGATGGAACAGCAACAGGTAATGTAACTTTACTAAAGGAAATATTATCTGCATTAACAAGTTTGTCATGACATTCAATACAAACAACAGCTGGAGGAACAGCTAGCAAAAGTTTACAGCAGATACACTTAGCTTTGGTAGCTCCAGCACCAGGCAGCGATTTTCCAGAAGTATCTTCTGACTCAGCTTCAACATGGGACATCTTGCAATATGTAATAGAAAAAACAACATATAAAGCAAAATTGATCAAATTCCTTAAATGACAGTTTCAGGAATGGGAAAAAATGCCAGTGAACAAGCTTCTAGCAACCAGAAGCAATAAAAAATGAGACTTAAATAATGTGGAGACAAAAGTGACGCCCATATTTTTTTAGCGCCAAATAAGACGCCCACATTATTTGGCGCCTAAATGCTTTTGGCGCCAAAAATGACGCCACATCCGGAACGCCGACATTTTTGGCGCAAAAGAACGTCAAAAATGACGCAACTTCCAGCGACACGTATGACGCCGGAAACAGACAAAAAATTTTGCACCAAAAAAGTCCGCGCCAAGAATGACGCAATAAAATGAAGCATTTTCAGCCCCCGCGAGCCTAACAGCCCACAGGGAAAGTCAAATTTTAAGGTAAGAAAAAAAATTGTTTTATTCAAATGTATAATCCCAAATATGAAACTGACTGTCTGAAAATAAGGAATGTTGAACATCCTGAGTCAAGGCAAATAAATGTTTGAATACATATATTTAGAACTTTATAAAAAAGTGCCCAACCATAGCTTAGAGTGTCACAGAAAATAAGACTTACTTACCCCAGGACACTCATCTACATGTTGTAGAAAGCCAAACCAGTACTGAAACGAAAATCAGCAGAGGTAATGGTATATATATATAAGAGTATATCGTCGATCTGAAAAGGGAGGTAAGAGATGAATCTCTACGACCGATAACAGAGAACCTATGAAATAGACCCCGTAGAAGGAGATCATTGAATTCAAATAGGCAATACTCTCCTCACATCCCTCTGACATTCACTGCACGCTGAGAGGAAAACCGGGCTCCAACCTGCTGCGGAGCGCATATCAACGTAGAATCTAGCACAAACTTACTTCACCACCTCCATAGGAGGCAAGGTTTGTAAAACTGATTTGTGGGTGTGGTGAGGGGTGTATTTGTAGGCATTTTGAGGTTTGGGAAACTTTGCCCCTCCTGGTAGGAATGTATATCCCATATGTCACTAGCTCATGGACTCTTGCTAATTACATGAAAGAAATGAAGCAATTGCAACATCATCCAAATAAATCACAGGTCCAAGAAAAGTACCTGAAAATAAATAATTTTCCTTAAATAAGATACAACCATCTAAAAGGAAAATAAACACTATTTTGCTATAGAAACAATAGCATATTAAGCAGGAGTAGAGATAGCCCCATTAAATTGGAGAACCCTCAAAATTGAAATTAACTGCTCGCAAAGAATATAATTTAAAACCTTTGAAGAAGGAATAAAAGAAAATTCTCAGCCATTCCCTAGCATGAGGAACTGGAAAAAAACCTCTGAAAACACAGAAGATAAAATAAGCAGAAATAAAATGTTAGCTAGTCTTGAAAAAGAACTAGTTACCTCAATATCCAAAATAATCAACACCTTTTCAACAAAGAACAAATGTACTCTAATAAAAAATAAAAAAGTAGATTTGTTAGTGTCAATATCTGATGAAGAAAATTCTGAATGAGAAAAAACATCATCAGAGAAGGATAAATCAGAATGTTGTTGGTCATTTGAAACTTCAACAATTAAAAAAGAAGTTTGAAAAAGACCTAAAAATTTTATTAGAAGGCACGATGTCAGACAAAGCCTTTAAAATAGAATCAGAAAAATATTCTTATAAATTTTCTTGTATATAAGATGTAAAAAGAATAGCAATACATAAAGCATAAATACTAATGGATTCTGCATGTAAAAGTTTATCATGATAACTTATTACAAACCATAGCTAAAGATAAACATTTATAACATTTAAAATAAATTAACTTAGCTTTGGTAGGACTGAACTCAGTCAACAGGAATCCCTCAGTATGTTTTGAAACAGGAACAGTGTACGAGAAATCTTGCAATATGTAATAGAAAAAAACAACATATAAAGCAAAATTATCAAATTCCTTAAATGACAGTTTCAGGAATGGGAAAATATGCAAAATAACAAGCTTCTAGAAACCAGAAGCAATGAAAAAATGAGACTTAAATAATGTGAGAAAAAAGTGGAACAAAAAAGACGCCCACATTTTTGGCGCCAAGAATGACGCCCACATTATTGGCGCTAAGTACAACGCCCATATTTTTGGCGCCAAGTATGACACCACATCCCCTGACGCCGAAACCGACGCCCACATTTTTTGACGCAAAAAAAATAGTCTGAATACACATGCGTCAAAAAAATGACATTAACTGAATACAACTTCCGGCGTCAACTACGGCGCTGGAAATGACAAAATTTTGCGCCAAAAAAGTTTGCGCCAAAAATGACGCAATAAAATTAAGCATTTTCTGCCCCCGCAAGCCTAACAGCCCGCAGGGAAAAATAGTCAATTGAAAATTTTTCAAGGTAAGAAAAAAAATATATATTTATATGCATTATCCCAAAATAATGAAACTGACAGTCTGAATGAAGGAATACTGATTATCCTGAATCATGGCAAATATAAGTTTAAACACATATATTTAGAACTTTACATATAAAGTGCCCAACCATAGCTTAGAGTGTCAGAAAAAATAAGATTTACTTACCCCAGGACACTCATCTACATATAGTAGATAGCCAAACCAGTACTGAAACGAGAATCAGTAGAGGTAATGGTATATAAGAGTATATCATCGATCTGAAAAGGTAGGTAGGAGAAGAAATCTCTACGACCGATAACAGAGAACCTATGAAATAGATCCCCTAGAGGAAGACCATTGTATTCAAATAGGCAATACTCTCTTCACATCCCTCTGACATTCACTGCACTCAGAGGAAAACCGGGCTTCAACCTGCTGCGAAGCGCATATCAACGTAGAATCTAGCACAAACTTACTTCACCACCTCCATGGGAGGCAAAGTTTGTAAAACTGAATTGTGGGTGTGGTGAGGGGTGTATTTATAGGTATTTTAAGGTTTGGGAAACTTTGCCCCTCCTGGTAGGAATGTATATCCCATACGTCAGTAGCTCATGGACTCTTGCTATTTACATGAAAGAAATTGGGTTCAGTGTCCCTTTAACTCCAACCGCCTGACTAACAAAACAAGTGAGGGAAATGAGCCTACTATTGCTGTGATTAAGCTCTATAAGATCTCTTACCCTGAAGCTTGAGTTAGCCGATCATCTGACTCAGGAGCGGCTTTTGAAGTTCTCCCTGATCCTTAGCACAACACAGGTTACGTCTGAGGACTAGCACGCAAGGGACCTCTCGCTCAAAATTCACCCCAAACCCAGGAAGCGATGCGGTCGCAAAAAGAGTACACCTCAGCGATCCTGATGCTTCCCAAAGTCTCCCGCTATATGGAACTGCTACTTCCCTTGGAATCCTGGTGATCAACCCAGCATATCGGGAGCTACTGTCCCTCATTAAGAACCGGTGTGGGGTAATTCTGAGACTCACTTTAAAAGACTCCTATACATTCCATTTTTCTTTTCAAAACCGTACCTCTGCACAACCCTAGTCTGTGTTTATAGGATGTGTAACAGCCTGCTTAGTTTAGATGTATTTAATACAAGGCAAACCTAACATCTTATCTTTATTTTAGGACATCACTGTTTATCCTCTCATCGCTAACTTCTACATCTGCATAATACGGTTTATTCCATTTGTACATAACTAGCTTCATTTAAGGACAAATGCATGATTGTTTACTCAAGTTCTTATTTACAGTTCCTTATGCGTACAATTTTTATGTGATCCCAGACCCATTAATCGCTTTATGTACCTTTGTAAGTTCAGCACTAAATCAATTTCATTCATTATTGGAACATGGAGATCTATAAGTTAATATTAGCATGTAATGCTAAGTTATTACTATGTGTGATCTTGCTTTGCTACATCACTTAAACCTACATTTTTAGAATGACAGCTGCCATGTCTAAACAGAGTGTATCTTCTATGGCAGGGTGTAAGAAACCCCTAGACATCTATGTATTTGAAAAAGTGCTATTTTGGCCACATAATGTGGAATAATCATTTAATTTACCTCTTATGATACCTCTTGAAGAAATCTGTCCAAACTTAGCAATATATGTAACTCTCCCAACATATTCTTTGCTTAACTTTATAATTTATTCACCTATATAAACCATTGGATATATCTCACACAGATTGCTTATACTCCCTAGGACTAAAAGAGTGACTGTACTTAACTGTTACAAATGGAGAGTTCAGAAGTGTCTCTAGCTTCATTTACTGTTTCCCCTGCTAATTAATTAACACAGTGAGTGGCCCAAGAAATGTATTATTCTTTTAAAATACATGCACATAGCTAATAGACCTATGTTTCAGAACACATACACATAGTCATTAGACTATCTCACAAAGTTTATTATTTGAATCATAGTTTAAAAGGTTTATTAGCCTAATTACACAGTTTCTCTTACATATTAAAACTGAGGTAAATTATTAGAGATCCAAAAGCGGTCTCCTTAGTATTAGAACACCTTCTGCTAAAACAAATACTATATAGAAGGTCCACAAGTGACCCCATGATCGTTAAAGAAGGTCAACAGTATTGATGTCATACTGGCTAAATAAATGCTGTACCTCCATCAGATTTATTTATTAGTCATTGAATATTGAGAATTATTGCACTAACGTTGTTTTTTTTTTCTTCTCTTGTTCAAGATGTCAATTCTCTCATTGTATGTATGTACTCTTAGGGCTAGATTTATTAAGCCCTTACGGAAGCAAGTTCTCACAAGAACTTGCTCACCGCAATTTAACAAGCAGCGGTCACCAGACCGCTGCTTCCCTAAACTCTTCTCCACCTCTGAACTGGCGAAATTCAATCTCCTTGGTCGAGTCCGACCGAGGAGATTGACAGCTCCTGCCCGTGCGTGATTGGTTGTGCGCGGGCAGGGGGCGGGATTGCACGCGAGCGCAAAATTGTGTGCAATGTTAATTACCTACGGGTAATTTCACCCCGCCACAGGCGAGCTGAAGCGTACAGGGGTGCATATACGTGCCCCTGTACGCCTCAGCTATGATAAATCTAGCCCTTAGCATTGTCAGCTTTACATTGCATTGCATGCCTCGAATTTAACCTCAATAAAAAACCATTTTAAAAAAAATAAAAAATAAAAAAATTGAGATTTCAAGCATTTTCTTCAAAAACTTACCTTTTAATCCTGAAAGCTGCTCCATCGATTCCCCCAGCCGTCGCAAACCTCTGCTTACCTCAGAAATTACAAACCCGGCTTCCTCCAATCACGGCATTCCCCCCGGGGGATCATAGCCTGAGGGAATGCCCTGATTAGATGAAGCAGTGGCGTCACTAGGGTTGGTGTCACCCGGTGCGGTAACTTATGGTGTCACCCCCCCCCCAGAAAGCAGACGCACACAAAAACACAGGCACACACACATACAAACACTCAGACACACTTAAAAACATACTCAGATGCACACACAAACACTCGGAAACACACTCAGGCACACACACAAAAACACTCAGGCACACACACAAAAACACTCAGATACACACACAAAAACTCAGACACACACATACAAAATATGTAAACTGCACTGCATTAATTATAAAGCGCATGCCTAGAGCTGCTCCCTGGCTCAGCAGAGCATCAAATGAAAGATAAACAGAGCACTCTAAAAATAAATCACTAAAGAAAAGGTTTAGGCGCAAACTATGAAAATTCTGCTCTCTGACTCTGTTCCAAGCCTGTCAGTGCACAGCCCCGGGCCGCGTGCCTACCGCTTCTTATGGCCAATCACCATTTTTTTTTTGTGTCACCCCCTGGAGGGTGTCACCCGGGTGCGCCCCCCCCCCCCGCCCCCCCCTAGTGACGCCACTGAGATGAAGCCGGATTCGTCATTTTGGACCCGTGAAGAGGACTTGCGACGGGTGGAGGAAGCGCTTCAGCGGCTCTCAGGATTAAAAGGTACGTTTTTTAAGAAAACACTTGAAATGTCAATTTTTATGAATTAAAGTGCCCTTGTTTTTAATAGGCTTATTAAAAACCAGGCAGAAATTCGTCAAAATTGACCTTCACTTTAATTAAGCATATTGCGTTGTGGGGGGTTGTTGGTTTAGGGGTTAATACATTTATTATTAGTTGTGATGTTGGTTTGATGGCAGATATAGTTTTTTTTTCGTGTTGGGTTTATTTTTGGGAGGCGAGTTAGACTTTTACGGGAGATTTGATATTTTTTTTTATTTTCTCAGGCTCTGGCAGTTTCTAAAGTGCAGTAAGTCACTGGCAACTCGAGAAATTTGTATTTACGCACATTACTGGACATCGCTAGTTTATCCAACTTACGGCACTTTATGAACTGCCGGCGCCGTATATGTGATACCCAATGTGCGAGGTGAAATTATGGGTGGCGCAGGTTTCAGCAATTAGGCTGAAGCTTGTGCCGCATATGTAATCTCGCCCATGATGCTTATTGATTCAATTTTAATAACAAGTGCAACTTAAGAGGAAGAAAATTACATTAAAGAGGCATAAAGTTGAAAATTGTATTCCTCATAAATCTCTGCCCATGCGCGAAACGCATTAGATAGGAGCTTACCCTGTGTCTTATGGAAGCCTGCTCCTAATAAACTCTGTTAACTTACTTGTAGCGCACAAGTGAAAAGGAGTTTATCGTGGCTGTTTGTGCGTGTCGATGTAGCACTCATAGTACAAGTTAAAAATAAATGCTTGAGCACAATTTGAGATAACAAGCATCAGGATAGCATGTCCTCAGAGTTCTTGTTAACTGTTTTACAAAACAAAAAAGTGTCACAAAACACATAAAAAATACATTAATACCGCTATCTAATACAAACGATATATTTTTTTTAATTCACAAAAAGATATAAAGGCTCAAAGATGTGAGGTCTCAGGTGTTAGAATAAAAAAAGGCAGGCAAAGGGCTTTAACATTGAGATACTTACATTTACATGTCTAAAGATGTATATATATATATATATATGTGTGTGTGTGTGTGCACAGATGTATTTATGCATTTGTATGTGTACATATGTATTTACAGTCATATATACACATAAATACATATGTACACACATATAGGGGCCGATTTATTAAGCTCCGTATGGAGCTTGATGCCCCTTGTTTCTAAGGACTGCTACTCCATAACTTGTCTGCCTGCTCTGAGGCCGCGCACAGAAATCAACCCTATCGTAAACGATTGGGCTGATTGACACCCCTGCAAGCGGCCGCTGTCGGCATTTATAGATGTGCAGCGGACATGATACGTTGTTAGACATATATAGAAGTGCATTGGAGCCCTTTGCTGTCAAGTAGATTAAAACATGTAAAAGCATATTTCTGCAATATTCATATTTAGAAAGTGTGTATTTACTGTAAATATTTCACATTCCAATGTTCTGCACATAGGGGAATATGTTATAAGTATTTATAAATAGATATTCCTAAATGTATCTGTATATATCTATACCTATATATAATTATATATCTATCTATATATATATACTGTGTGTGTGTATATATATATATATATATATATATATATATATACATACTGTGTGTGTATATACTGTATATATATATATATATATGAGTAGATATATATTTTACCAAAATACTATCAGATATGTGTATAAATATGAATTTATGAATAAATATAACATATCCTGCTATGTGAAGAACATTGGAATGTGAAATATTAATATTTTCATGTTGGATTATCGAGCGAGAATATGCAATTGGGTGTGAGCGCCAGTAGGATGACTTTTTTCCACCTTTTTTGCTCCAATGGCTTCTATTGGGGAATATATTAACGCCTGTGTGATATCCTAACTTTGGCTTTTTGCTCACATCGGATTAGCGTGCAAGCGAAAATTTTTACTTTCAACTTGTATAAGAGCACTACCCGTCGCACTTCTTCTAGCAGAGTTAGCGTGCGAGCAGGAGCGTTAAATACCACTCCACCCAAAATCTGTTGCAACATGTTTAATTATGCATAATTTAAATGAAAAAAAAAAACGTTGCCATCGCATTCAGTATTTATTTCGCCTGATTTTACTGCAATTAAACCCTGAAAACGGTAGTGTTTGAACTCCTTCCAGAGCTGCTGGAGAGCATTCCGTGGATGCAGAACACTCACATTTCTACATGCTTCACAGTGATTGGTTTATAGTGTATTTGCAAGAGCTTGTTTATATTTCTTCATAACTGGGCATTTTCTAACAAAGTGACAGGTTTTAAATGTTTTTAAAACATTTAGGGCCAGATTACAAGTAGAGAGCAAATTAATGCTTCGGCTCAAGCATTAGAAGTAAGCTTTTTAGCTCATCAAGTTGCGCTCGTATTATGAGTTGAAAGTAAATTGTTTTTGGTCGCGCATTAACCCGAAGAGTGCAAAAAAACGGCTTACAATATTGGGTGCGTATTTACGTATTCCCTCATAGAAGTCAATGGAGAAAAAAAACACACCACTCTCCTGCAAACCTGATCACATATTCTCATCTGCACTAACCCGACATGAAAATATGAATATTTAACATTCCAATGTTCTTCAAAAAGATGTTCTATTTATTCATAAATACATATTTTTATATATATATATATATATATATATATATATATATATATATATATATATATATATATATATATATATATATATATATATATATATATATATATATATATATATATATATATATATATATATATATATATATATATATATAGGGTTTTTTGTACAATATATAGCTATACATTTATATCTATATGATTATGTATATTGGTATAGATATATACAGATATATATGAATATGTTAATAAATATATAGAACATATTCTGCTATGTGCAGAAGATTAGAATGTGAAATATTTAAAGTAAATACACAGTATAACACTATATTAAATATGAATACAGTATTGCATATATATGCTTTAACATGTTTTTATCTACTTAAAGGGACACTGGACCCACATTTTTTTCTTTCGTGATTCATATAGAGCATGCAATTTTAAGAAACTTTCTAATTTACTCCTATTATCAATTTTTCTTTGTTCTCTTGCTATTTTAATATGAAAAAGAGGGCATCTAAGCTAGGGAGCCAGCCAACTGTTGGTTCAGAACCGTGGAGAGCACATGTTTATTGGTGCTGTCCAATCAGCAAGAACAACCCAGGTTGTTCACCAAAAATGGGCCGGCATCTAAACTTACAGTCTTGATTTTTAAATAAAGATATCAAGAGAATGAAGAAAATTTGATAGTAGGAGTAAATTAGAAAGTTGCTTAAAATTGCATGCTCT
This sequence comes from Bombina bombina, assembly GCF_027579735.1. Taxonomy (NCBI): domain Eukaryota; kingdom Metazoa; phylum Chordata; class Amphibia; order Anura; family Bombinatoridae; genus Bombina; species Bombina bombina. The sequence continues at coordinate 811,341,255 of NC_069503.1, forward strand.
ATCGGAATCACGAAAGAAAAAATTTGGGTTCAGTGTCCCTTTAACTTCAAAGGGCTCCAATGTACTTATATATGTTTATATACAGTATGTGTACTTATGTGTATATGTCTGTAAATACATGCCTTTTTGTTCTAACACCTGAGACCTCATTTGTTTGAGCCCTTATAACTTTTGAGTGCAATATTTTCTTTAAATCATTTTTATTAGATAGTGTTATCAAAAGTGTAACAATACTTTGTAATGTATTTTGTTATGTGTTTTGGGCAACTTTTTAGTTTTGCAAAACAGTTAACTGGAAAATCACTGTTGCGTTTACTTTCAACTTGTTATACAAATGATAAGCCAGATGTGCAAAAACACTTGCTAGAAACCCCTTATTGCTCTTGTGCAAACATTTCCACTCCATTCTTAATTTTTTTTTATGTACAAATAAAATATTGAATTTAGTGTCCCTTTAATCAGATGCTTTACATACTTTGCAAGTTCCCTAAGTTAATGCACAGATAAAAGGTAACAGATCAGTAGTTTATATTTAAAGGGCCATAATACCCACATGTTGAAACACTTGAAAGTGATGCAGCATAGCTGTAAAAAGCTGACTAGAAAATATCACCTGAACATCTCTATGTAAAAAAGAAAGATATTTGACCTCAAAAGTTCCTCAGTAGCCACATTCCATTGTAAAGGACTTCTAAGCAGCAAATCATTATGTCTGCCCCGGGACAACTAAGGTGTTGAGCCTTGTGCACTCTCATGTTATTTCCCTATTCAGTTTAAAGGAAGTTTACTATGAAATCTCATGAGAGTTAAGTCAAATCTCATGAGATCACAGTAAAAGAGTTCATGACCTCAGCACTGTTGATGCTGATTGGCTGCAGTTCATTTCTTCTTTTTTTTTTTCTTTACCTGCAGCTGGACACCAGTTGAGTATAACTTTTTACACAGAACTTACTCTGCTGAGCTGAGGAGATTGTGAGGTAAAATATCTTCCTTTTTTTACATAGAGATGCTCAGGTGATATTTTCCTGTCAGCTTTTTACAGTTATACTGCATCAGTTTCAAGTGATTTAGCAAATGAGTATTATGCCCCTTTAATATTACAAAATTCATGGCAGAAGATGCTGAATCTGTATAATTAGTTTAAAGGGACTGTCAAGTCCAAAAAAACTTTCATGTTTCAAATAGGGCATGTCATTTTAAACAACTTTCCAATTTACTTTTATCACCAATGTTGTTTTGTTCTTATGGTATTCTTAGTTGAAAGCTAAACCTAGGAAGGGTTATATGATAATTTCTAAGCCCCTGAAGGCCGCCTCTTATCACATGCTTTTTTATTTGCTTTTCACAACAGGGGAGAGCTAGTTCATGTAAACCATATAGATAACATTGTGATCACGCCCGTAGGTTGTGGCAGACACTGCACTAATTGACTAAAATAAACATCAATAGATCCTATAATATAAAAGGCCAAGTATGTTTCTCCGAAGCTGTGATGCGTAGTAGAGACAGCACAAGGACAAACACACCTGGCCTTTGAGTCCTACTCCCTAGCTGATCTGCGGCAGAAGTTGGCGTGAATGGACTGGAGGGGGCATGGTCAGCATGAAGGGGGCGTGGCCGGGCACGGTCGCAAGATAGAGAGGGGAGAGAGATAGAGAGTGGGGAGAGATAGAGAGGGAGGAGAGATAGAGAGAGAGAGGAGGGGAGAGAGAGGAGGGAAGAGAGGGGGAGAGGAGAGAGAGAGAGGGGGGGAGAGAGAGAGAGGAGGGGAGAGAGAGGAGGGGGGGGAGAGAGAGAGGAGAGGGGGGAGAGAGAGGAGAGGGGGAGAGATAGGAGAGGGGGAGGAGAGAGAGAGGAGAGGGGGGAGAGAGAGGGGAGGGAGAGAGAGAGGGGGGGAGAGAAGGTTCAAAATTGAGGGGGAGAGAGAGCACAAAAGTGATGGGGGAGAGAGAGAGAGCGCAAAAGAGAGGGGGGGAGAGAGAGCAAAAGAGAGGGGGGAGAGAACGCAAAGAGAGGGGGAGAGAGCACAAAAGAGAGGGGGAGAGAGAGCAAAAGAGAGGGGGAGAGAGCGCAATAGAGAGGGGGAGAGAGAGAGCACAAAAGAGAGGGGGAGAGACTGCGAAGAGAGGGGGAGAGAGCGCAAAAGAGAGGGGGGAGAGAGCGCAAAAGAGAGGGGGAGAGAGAGCGCAAAAGAGAGGGGGAGAGAGAGAGCACAAAAGAGAGGGGGGAGAGAGAGAGAGAGAGAGAGAGAGCAAAAGAGAGGGGGAGAGAGAGTGCAAAAGAGAGGGGGAGAGAGAGCGCAAAAGAGAGGAGGAGAGAGAGGGCGCAAAAGAGAGGGGGGAGAGAGAGAGAGCAAAAAAGTGGAGAGAGAGAGAGCACAAAAGAGGGGGGAGAGAGAGAGAGGACAAAAGAGAGGGGGGAGAGCACAAATGAGAGGGGGGAGAGAGAGAACAAAAGAGAGGAGGGAGAGAGTGCAAAAGAGAGGGGGAGAGAGAGAGCGCAAAAGAGAGGGGGAGAGAGCGCAAAAGAGAGGGGGAGAGAGAACACAAAAGAGAGGGGGGAGAGAGAGAGAGGGGGGAGAGAGAGAGGGGGATAGAGAGAGAGAGGAGAGGAGAGGGGGGAGAGAGAGGAGGCGGGGAGAGAGAGGGGGGAGAGAGAGAGAGAGAGAGAGGGGGGAGAGAGAGAGAGAGAGAGAGAGAGAGGGGGGGAGAGAGAGAGAGAGAGAGAGAGGGGGAGAGAGCTCAAAAGAGAGGGGGAGAGAGAGAGCACAAAAGAGATGGGGGAGAGAGAGAGCTCAAAAGAGAGGGGGAGAGAAAGTGCAAAAGAGATGGGGAGAGAGAGAGAGAGCAAAAGAGAGGGGGGAGAGAGCGGGAAGAGAGGGGGGAGAGAGCACAAAAGAGAGGGGGAGAGAGAGAGCGCAAAAGAGAGGGGGAGAGAGAGAGCGCAAAAGAGAGGGGGAGAGAGAGGGAGGGAGAGAGCGCAAAAGAGATGGGGGAGAGAGAGTAAAAGAGATGGGGAGAGAGGGAGCGCAAAAGAGATGGGGAGAGATTACAAAAGAGAGGGGTAGAGAGAGCGCAAAAGAGAGGGGGAGAGAGAGCGCAAAAGAGAGGGGGGAGAAAGAGAGAGCAAAAGTGAGGTGGGGAGAGAGAGCTCAAAAGAGAGGGGGGAGAGAGAGCTCAAAAGAAAGGGGGGAGAGAGAGCTCAAAAGAGAGGGGGAGAGAGAGAGCAAAAGAGAGGGGGGAGAGAGAGCAAAAGAGAGGGGGAGGGAGAGAGCGCAAGGGGTGGGACCGCTATACAGCAGAAAATGGCCCGTGTGAACGGGCTTTAGGACTAGTAATAATTAAAATGTCATGCGATCAGGGGCTGTTAGAAGATGCTTAGATACAAGTTAATCACAGAGGTAAATAGTATATTCGTATAAGAGTGTTGGTTTTGCAAAATTGGGGAATGGGTAATAAAGGGATTATCTATCTTTTAAAACAACAACAATTCTGTTGTTGACTGTCCCTTTAACACTTACAGCACTTGTATAGTTATACATTATTACAGATCTGTGAAACTGTACATAAACAGGATATACTCAAGAACGGGATCTTCCAGAAAAGACAGAAAAGAGGGAATTCGTTTTGTCTTTAAGAACTATGTCCCAGATGGAAATGTTATCTGAAAGAATTTCCAGGAAGCACATCATTTTTCTAACGTCTCTGATTGAAACAAGGTTAAAAAACTGGAGGGGGATGGTAAAATTTACACAAAAAAATGCCTGTTATTCAAGCATCTTGTGTACAAGTGGACTTTTTACTGTCCCTTAAAAATAGGGACTAACTATTAACATCTGATGTTGCAAAACCTCCTCTGCTTTCTCCGCCCTGCATGTTGAAAAGAGTGGCATCATTCAGTAAACGTTATTGTGAAACTAACTGTTTCCGAACAGAGGATTTGAGAATTCCAGACTACTCTTTAGTGGTTTTATTTTGCAATAAACATGTACTTTTATATATTATTATATTAATATATTAGATATATTACTAGGTTCCTTATATACTGTGAAATATTATGTTGCATATTATGAGCAATACCACAAATATTTTTTTTTGCTTTTTTTTTTTACAAAAACTTTTTTTCTTTGTCATACAGTATGTTCTTTTGTGTAGCAATAAAATACTTATCTCCAAAACTATTCTTTAATATTACTCATTTTTTATTTTCCTTAGTAAATAATTTTACTGTGATGTCACAATATCAGAGTATACTTTGTAGTCTGTAGTGACTTTTATGTGACCAATATTCAACAACGGTATCTTGTTACATAAATAAGAATTCCGAAGACGAGAAGTGTAAAGGACAATGCAATCATAACTGTGTGCATATTAAATTATGGAAACATTTTAATATCAAAATTATTTACATCTCCAATAAGCAATTTAAAAATCAGACACTCGTAAAATTATATTCATCTGTATAACAGGAGATAACATTAGTGTTGAACAATAAGATTCCAGTGGATTAACTGTTGCTATATCTAAATATAATCTATTATAGAACTTGAATTCTGCAAAACATTCCATAACTCTCCTTAGCAGATATAATTTTGCAAATTATGAACATGTGATATCAAATTAAAACTACACAATGTTGGTTACTGGAAAGTGAAAAGCTGGGAAGTGTAAAGCACAAAGAAAGAGGAAGTGTTGTGTTAGTAGGTGCTGTGTCATCAATGTCTAATTCTTACTTCTACTATATAAAGTAATAAAAATCCCATAGCATTCTGGGATTTGTAGTCTATGTATGTGCATCTGAATACTAAAGAATGTTATAAAAATTAAATGGAAAAAAATAGTAATTGGTCTAATTTGTCCTTGCAGTCATTGAGTTAGTAAGAATAATGTTCTCAATCCCAGCATTCTTCTATCTCACTATATTCCTCTTTGATTTTTACATAAAATGGTCAAAAATCACTTACCCCCAGTAGACAAACTTTAAGCTCTCGTATAGCCATCCTTTAATAGGGTTTTTGTTTTTCACATCATCAGCAGACAAAGCACTGCAGCACTTGTAAACTCCAGGGCTGTGCTTCTACACTCGCATGCAAATAATTTCCTGAGTTAACAAAAAGAGAGAGAGAGAGAACAAAATAGGAGGACTTAATTCCTCCAAAACAAACGGAAACCAGACTGGGCTATTTATGGGCAGCCTGTCACATGGCTTGCAGACAACTACTCATTTGCTGCTTTCGTAATCCCTCAAAAATTTGGCATATCCTACAAAAAAATCTTTGGGTATATAGAGCTTATGGAGAGATTTATCATTTAACAAAGAAGCTACAACCTTACATTCTCAATAATGTATTATAGTCAAATACCTTTTAGTTAATAACGTATATGTATTTGTGTTTATTTTCACATTATGTATACATTTAGTCAGTCAAAAGTGAATTTAGTCTTATTAGTCTTCTTAATAATACTAATAATTTCACTAAAAACTAAACTCACTAAAGTTACAAAAGGTTTTATTACCTGATACAATTAAATCCTTGGAAAAAAATATTCTGAGCTATGTAAAAAAGAAATATATATAAGAGAAAGGGGATAGAAAACAAAAATGAAAAGAAAAACAGTATGCCCTATGCCAGCACAATCCATTAAGGGGAATACAGAAAAGATAAAGCTATCAGAGCAGGGGGTGGTGGCTACTGGTCCGAGAGAAACACAAACCCCTCTCCCAAAAACACTGTATTGCTAGCAGATGAATTTACAAAAAGCAGTGTTTATTAAACAATTCATACATAAACTTAAAACAATAAATGATAAGTGCCTATATGAATATTATACCAATCCTCAAATGGCCATTGGGAAAGATAAAAAATCCCCTTTAAATTAAAAGAGCTAAAAAAAATGATGATGATAGATGATGGTTCCTAGGGGTCTAAGGTTCAGAAAAAGGCCAGGTAATAACCTTACCTATTCATTATTGGAAGGATTTAATACTACATGGGACAGTTATCTATCAGAATGTTCCTTCAAAATTATGGGATTAATAATGAAGGAAAACACCCTGAGATTAGAAAAAGTAACTAAATAATTAGAAGAATCCCAAAAAATTGACTAATAGTCCGGAATATGAGAGACTAATGAATGAGGTTAAACTAGCACTCAGAAAAAATCAGGAAGATACAAAATTCAGGACAAAAAGAAAGTTTCAAAGGGATTACCAAGACTATCAAACAAACAAAGTTTATGACTTTGCTAGGAGTGGCAACACAGATATGTCTTCAGGCACAGACAAATCAACAGCAAGCAATGAGAGTAAATCCAGAGGTAGAAATCGAAGACGAAATCAAAGATCTTTTTTAGACAAAGCCAAAAAGAATGCCCAAAAAGAAAAAAAAATGGAGAGCAGAGAGGAAACACAGGGGAGGAAGATATAGCCAAAAAAGTATAAATCCTGAGAAGCCAACAATAAATTCAATAGATAATAAAGAAGAAGGCATCACTAAGCCTGATAGTAATGATCTAAAAATAATCAATCTATCAAAAAAGCACTCTACTTGGAACATGTGCAGGTCTTACAAAAGGGATTGTCTTTTTTCCCCTACCAATAAAGCAGATAAGTTTACTTTAGTAAAAGATCTGCACATGTTCGCAAGAAAGGTGGTTTAAAATAAACTTTATATGGGTAAAGAAAAACAAGAAATAATTGATCAGAGGGACAGGCTGATGCTTAAAGATCTTACATTACTCTTGGATGAAAATCAGACAACATCTGAATGTGATCAATTAGTAGTGTGGGAGACAGCACCTGTATCTTTCTTTCCTATGGCAAGGAGCAGGACTAACCAAGTCCAAATATAGAATTAAAATAAATGGATTTCCAGCCTCCAGGAGATAATTTAAAAGACCTTTATTTCTTTTTCACAGGGTCCATAAAGCAATACGACAACGTTTCAAACCACACACTGGTTCTAAGTCATGTCTCCATTACATGACTTAGAACCAGTGTGTGGTTTGAAACGTTGTCATATTGCTTTATGGACCCTGTGAAAAAGAAATAAAGGTCTTTTAAATTATCTCCTGGAGACTGGAAATCCATTTATTTGAACATCTGAATGTGAGCCAGATAATATTGGCATAGGGCATACCACTCTAAAAGCTAAATCGACCTATATGCCATCCTTATCTGTAGTTCCATCGGTCAATAGCTTGGTCAAATTAGTCAAACAAGACTTATCTAAACTTGATATACATACAGGATATAAGGAAAAACTTACCTGTAAACAAAGGCAAGCATTAAAATACCTAATGGAAGACCACAGTATTACTATCAAGCCATCAGAGTATTAATGGACATCAAAGAGTATAAAAATGAGTGTATCAGACAAATTACAGACACAAAACACTATGAGCTACTCATAGGAGACACCACCATAGAATACCAGTTGGAACTTGAGTATATTTTAAAAGGGGCAGTAAGGGATGGGATTATCAATGAGGCCAAGGGGGATAGTTATCAACGTGTCTACTTTTCCTGCCTTCGCCGGCCCAATACGCCCGCCCAAGCCCGCCTCACATCGCCGCCGCGGACCTGCAAAAATTCGCCTAAGTTATCAAAAAAGCTGTCAAAAAGCCGCGCACCAAGTACGGGGCGATGAGCAGCGGACTGTGATAGTTATCACTCATCCGATCTCGCTGCTCTTCTGCTTTTTTACAGCTTTCTTGCTAGCCTGTCACTAAGCACCCACACTAACTACACTGTTCTACCCCCTATACCGGCACCTCCCGCAACTAAATAAAGTTATTAACCCCTAAACCGCCACTCCTAGACCCCGCCGCAACTCTTATAAATGTATTAACCCCTAAACCGCCGCTTCTAGACCCTGCCGCAACTCTTATAAATGTATTAACCCCTAAACCGCCGCTCCTAGACCCCGCTGCAACTCTTATAAATGTATTAACCCCCAAACCGCCGCTCCTAGACCCTGCCGCAACTCTTATAAATGTATTAACCCCTAAACTGCCGCTCCCGGACACCGCTGCCACCTACATTATACCTAGTAACCCCTATCCTGCCCCCCCTATACCGTCGCCCTCTATAATAAAGTTATTAACCCCTATCCTGCTGATCCCGCACCTCGCTGCAACTAAATAAATAGTTTAACCCCTAAACCGCCGCTCCCTGACCCCGCCGCAACCTATATTAAATTTATTAACCCCTATCCTGCCCCCCACTACACCGTCACCACCTATAATAAATGTATTAACCCCTATCCTGCCCCCCTACACCGTCGTCACCTATAATAAATTTATTAACCCCTATCCTGCCCCCCACTACACCGCCGCCACTGTAATAAAATTATTAACCCCTAAACCTAAGTCTAACACTAACCCTAACACCCCCTAACTTAAATATTAATTAAATAAATCTAAATAATATTTCTATTATGAACTAAATTAATCCTATTTAAAACTAAATACTTACCTTTAAAATAAACCCTAATATAGCTACAATATAAATAATAATTACATTGTAGCTATCTTTATTATTATCTTTATTATTTATCTTAATTATATTTTTATTTTACAGGCAAATTTAAATTTATTTTAACTAGGTACAATAGCTATTAAATAGTTATTCACTATTTAATAGCTTACCTAGCTAAAATAAAGAGAAATTAACCTGTAAAATAAAAACTAACCTACACGTAACACTACACTATACTTAAATAAATTATTCCTATTTAAAACTAAATACTTACCTGTAAAATAAACCCTAAGATAGCTACAATGTAATTAATAATTACATTGTAGCTATCTTAGGATTTATATTTATTTTACAGGTAACTTTGTATTTATTATAGCTAGTTAGAATAGTTATTAAATAGTTATTAACTATTTAATAACTACCTAGCTAAAAGAAATACAAAATTACCTGTAAAATAAATCCTAACCTAAGTTACAATTAAACCTAACACTACACTATCATTAAATAAATTAAATAAATTAACTACAAATAACTACAATTAAATACAATTACATAAACTAACTAAAGTACAAAAAATAAAAAAAGCTGTTACAAAAAATAAAAAAAATAAGTTACAAACATTTCAAAAATATTACAACAATTTTAAGCTACTTACACCTAATCTAAGCCCCCTAATAAAATAACAAACCCCCCAAAATAAAAAAATGCCCTACCCTATTCTAAATTAAAAAAGTTCAAAGCTCTTTTACCTTACCAGCCCTTAAAAGGGCCTTTTGTGGGGCATGCCCCAAAGAATTCAGCTCTTTTGCCTGTAAATGAAAAATACAACCCCCCCAACATTAAAACCCACCACCCACATACCCCTAATCTAACCCAAACCCCCCTTAAAATAACCTAACACTAATCCCCTGAAGATCATCCTACTTTTAGTCGTCTTCACTCAGCCGAGCAGCGATGGAACGAAGAGGAGATCCGGAGCGGCAGAAGTTATCCTCCAAGGGGCGCTGAAGAAATCTTCCATCTGATGAAGTGATCCTCCAGTCAGCGCTGAAGAATTCTTCCATCCGGGCGATGTCATCTTCCAAGAGGCGCTGAAGAAGTCTTCTATCCGGGCAATGTCATCTTTCAAGCGGGGTCTTCAATCTTCAATCTTCATCCTGCCGACGCGGAACATCCTTCTTTACCGACGGACTACCGACGAATGAAGGCCAATAGAATGCGAGCTCAATCTGATTGGCTGATTGGATCAGCCAATCGGATTGAACTTGAATCTGATTGGCTGATTCAATCAGCCAATCAGATTTTTCCTACCTTAATTCCGATTGGCTGATAGAATCCTATCAGCCAATCGAAATTGAAGGGACGCCATCTTGGATGACGTCCCTTAAAGGAGCCTTCATTCGTCGGTAGTCCGTCGGTAAAGAAGGATGTTCCGCGTCGGCGGGATGAAGATTGAAGACCCCGCTTGGAAGATGACATCGCCCGGATGGAAGACTTCTTCAGCGCCGACTGGAGGATCACTTCATCGGATGGAAGATTTCTTCAGCAACCCTTGGAGGATAACTTCTGCCGCTCCGGATCTCCTCTTCGGTTCCATCGCTGCTCGGCTGAGTGAAGACAATTAAAGGTAGGATGATCTTCAGGGGATTAGTGTTAGGTTATTTTAAGGGGGGTTTGGGTTAGATTAGGGGTATGTGGGTGGTGGGTTTTAATGTTGGGGGGGGTTGTATTTTTCTTTTACAGGCAAAAGAGCTGAATTCTTTGGGGCATGCCCCACAAAAAGGCCCTTTTAAGGGCTGGTAAGGTAAAAGAGCTTTGAACCTTTTTAATTTAGAATAGGATAGGGCATATTTTTATTTTGGGGGGTTTGTTATTTTATTAGGGGGCTTAGATTAGATGTAAGTAGCTTAAAATTGTTGTAATATTTTTAAAATGTTTGTAACCTATTTTTTTTATTTTTTGTAACTTCGCTTTTTTTATTTTTTGTACTTTAGTTAGTTTATGTAATTGTATTTAATTGTAGTTATTTGTAGTTAATTTATTTAATTTATTTAATGATAGTGTAGTGTTAGGTTTAATTGTAACTTAGGTTAGGATTTATTTTACAGGTAATTTTGTATTTCTTTTAGCTAGGTAGTTATTAAATAGTTAATAACTATTTAATAACTATTCTAACTAGCTAAAATAAATACAAAGTTACCTGTAAAATAAATATAATTCCTAAAATAGCTACAATGTAATTATTAATTACATTGTAGCTATCTTAGGGTTTATTTTACAGGTAAGTATTTAGTTTTAAATAGGAATAATTTATTAAAGTATAGTGTAGTGTTAGGTGTAATTGTAACTTAGGTTAGTTTTAATTTTACAGGTTAATTTCTCTTTATTTTAGCTAGGTAAGCTATTAAATAATTACTAACTATTTAATAGCTATTGTACCTAGTTAAAATAAATTGAAATTTGCCTGTAAAATAAAAATAAATCCTAAGATAGCTACAATATAATTATTATTTATATTGTAGCTATATTAGGGTTTATTTTAAAGGTAAGTATTTAGTTTTAAATAGGATTAATTTAGTTAATAATAGAAATATTATTTAGATTTATTTAATTAATATTTAAGTTAGTGGGGGGGTGTTAGGGTTAGTGTTAGACTTAGGTTTAGGGGTTAATATATTTATTACAGTGGCGGCGGTGTAGTGGGGGGCAGGATAGGGGTTAATAAATGTATTATAGGTGGCGACGGTGTAGGGGAGGCAGATTAGTGGTTAATAAATTTAATATAGGTTGCGGCAGGGTCCGGGAGCGGCGGTTTAGGGGTTTAACTATTTGTTTAGTTGCGGCGAGGTGCGGGATCGGCAGGATAGGGGTTAATAACTTTATTATAGAGGGCGGCGGTATAGGGGGGGCAGGATAGGGGTTACTAGGTATAATGTAGGTGGCGGTGGGCTCCGAGAGCGGCGGTTTAGGGGTTAATACATTTATTATAGTTGCGGCGGGGTCAGGGAGCGGCGGTTTAGGGGTTAATATGTATAGAGTAGCTTGCGGTGGGCTCCGGGAGAAGCGGTTTAGGGGTTAATATGTATAGAGTAGCTTGCGGTGGGCTCCGGGAGCAGCGGTTTAGGGGTAATAACTTTATTTAGTTGCGGTGGTGTAGGGGGGACAGATTAGGGGTGTTTAGTCTCGGGGTACATGTTAGGGTAATAGGTGTAGACAGCTCCCATAGGAATCAATGGGATATCTGTCAGCAGCGAACTTGTACTTTCGCTATGGTCAGACTCCCATTGATTCCTATGGGATCCGCCGCCTCCAGGGCGGCGGATTGAAAACCAGGTACGCTGGGCCGGAAAAGTGCCGAGCGTACCTGCTAGTTTTTTGATAACTAGCAAAAGTAGTCAGATTGTGTCGCACTTATGTGCGGAACATCTGGAGTGACGTAAGAATCGATCTGTGTCGGACTGAGTCCGGCGGATCGAAGTTTACGTCACAAAATTCTACTTTTGCCGGTCTCTAGCCTTTGATAACTAAGGCGAATCAGCCTCGCCACAAATACGCTGCGGAATTCCAGCGTATTTGAGGTTGACGGCTTGATAACTAGGCCCCAGAATATGATTATATGTACATATAAAACCCTAGAAAGGCCACCTTTTACACAATACCAAAAATACATAAAAAGAAGCATTCTCCCCCAGGTAGACCCAAATGAGTTTAAATGAAAATATTTCTCAATATATTGACTATTGTTTGCAACCATTCATGACAACACTTCCTTCCTTTATTCAAGACACTAATGATATGCTCAGAAAGATAGATTGACTTACAGTAGAAGATACTATACTAGTTGCAATAGATGTGGAAGCTCTGTATTATTCAATCCCCCATAAGCTGGGAATCAAGGCGTGCAAATATTACCTAGACCAAAGGGACAGAGAATATACAGCACATACCAACTTCACACTAGAATTACTAACCTTTGTACTTGAGAGCAATTTCTTTATATTTTACCGTCAAATACTTAATACAGCAATGGGGCAAGTTGTGCCCCCACATATGCCTGCTTATATCTGGGCAAATGGGAAGTAGACCACATAAGAAATACACTACAGTATGTTCTTTTGTGTAGCAATAAAATACTTATCTCCAAAACTATTCTTCAATATTACTCATTTTTGATTTTCTTTAGTAAATAATTTTACTGTGATGTCACAATATCAGAGTATACTTTGTAGTCTGCAGTGACTTTTATGTGACCAATATTCAACAAAGGTATCTTGTTACATAAATAAGAATTCCGAAGACGAGAAGTGTAAAAGACAATGCAATCATAACTGTGTGCATATTAAATTATGGAACCATTTTAATTTCAAAATTATTTACATATCCAATAAGCAATTTAAAAATCAGACACTCGTGCTGATAAGGTAATAAAATTGTATTCATCTGTATAACAGGAGATAACATTAGTGTTTAACAATAAGATTCCAGTGTATTAACTGTTGCTATATATAAATATAATCTATTATAGAACTTGAATTCTGCAAAACATTCCATAACTCTCCTTAGCAGTGACAATTTTGCAAATTATGAACATGTGATATCAAATTAAAACTACAAAATGTTGGTTACTGGAAAGTGAAAAGCTGGGAAGTGTAAAGCACAAAGAAAGAGGAAGTGTTGTGTTAGTAGGTGCTGTGTCATCCATGTCTAATTCTTACTTCTACTGTATAAAGTAATAAAAATCCCATAGAATTCTGGGATTTGTAGTCTAGGTATGTGCATCTGAATACTAAAGAATGTTATAAAAATGAAATGGAAAAAAATAGTAATTGGTCTAATATGCCCTTGCAGTCATTGGGGGGTAGTTATCAAGCCGTCTACTTTTCTGGCTTCGCCGGCCCAATACGCCCGCCTAAGCTCGCCTACCTTCGCTGCCGCGGACCTGAAAAAATACGCCTAAGTTATCAAATAAAGCTGTCAAAAAGCCGCGGGGCGATGAGCAGCGGACTGTGACAGTTATCACTCATCCGATCTCGCTGCCCTTCGGCTTTTTCCCAGCTTTATTGCTAGCCTGTCACTAAGCACTCACACTAAACTGCACTGTTCTACCCCCTATACCGGCGCCCCCGGAGCCCCCCGCAACTAAATAAAGTTACTAACCCCTAAACCGCCGCTCCTAGACCCCGCTGCAACTCTTATAAATGTATTAACCCCTAAACCGCCGCTCCCGGACACCGCTGCCACCTACAGTATACCTAGTAACCCCTATCCTGCCCCCCCTACACCGTCGCCCTCTATTATAAAATTATTAACCCCTATCCTGCTGATCCCGCACCTCTCCACAACTAAATAAATAGTTTAACCCCTAAACTGCCGCTCCATGAACCCGCCGCAACCTATATTAAACCTATTAACCCCTATCCTGCCCCCCCTACACCGTCGCCACCTATAATAAATTTATTAACCCCTATCCTGCCCCCCACTACGCCGCCGCCACTGTAATAAAATTATTAACCCCTAAACCTAAGTCTAACCCTAACGCCCCCCTAACTTAAATATTAATTAAATAAATCTAAATAAATTAACTCTTATTAACTAAATGAATCCTATTTAAAACTAAATACTTACCTATAAAATAAACCCTAATATAGCTACAATATAAATAATAATTATATTCTAGCTATCTTAGGATTTATTTTTATTTTACAGGTACCTTTCAATTTATTTTAACTAGGTACAATAGCTATTAAATAGTTATTAACTATTTAATAGCTTACCTAGCTAAAATAAACTGAAATTTACCCCTAAAATAAATCCTAACCTAAGTTACAATTACACCTAACACTACACTATACTTTAATAAATTATTCCTATTTAAAAATAAATACTTACCTGTAAAATAAACCCTAAGATAGCTACAATGTAATTAATCATTATATTATAGCTATCTTAGGATTTATATTTATTTTACAGGTAACTTTGTATTTATTTTAGCTAGTTAGAATAGTTATTAAATAGTTATTAACTATTTAATAACTACCTAGCTAAAAGAAATACAAAATTACCTGTAAAATAAATCCTAACTTAAGTTACAATTAAACCAAATACTACACTATCATTAAATTAACTAAATAAACTACCTACAAATAACTACAATTAAATAAAATTACATAAACTAACTAAAGTACAAAAAATAAAAAAAGCTAAGTTACAAAAAATAAAAAAATAAGTTACAAACATGTTAAAAATATTACAACAATTTTAAGCTACTTACACCTAATCTAAGCCCCCTAATAAAGTAACAAACCCCCCCAAAATAAAAAAAATCCCTACCCTATTCTAAATTAAATAAATTTCAAAGCTCTTTTACCTTACCAGCCCTTAAAAGGGCCATTTGTGGGGGCATGCCCCAAAAAGTTCAGCTCTTTTGCCTGTAAAAGAAAAATACAACCCCCCCCAACATTAAAACCCACCACCCACATACCCCTAATCTAACCCAAACCCCCCTTACAAAAACCTAACACTAATCCCCTGAAGATCATCCTACCTTGAGTCGTCTTCACTCAGCCGAGCCACCGATGGAACTGAAGAGGACATCCGGAGCGGAAGAAGTTAATCCTCCAAGCGGCGCTGAAGAAATCTTCCATCCGATGAAGTCATCATCCAGGCGGCGCTGAAGAAGTCTTCGATCCGGCCGATGTCATCTTCAAAGAGGCGCTGAAGAGGTCTTCTATCCGGGCGAAGTCATCTTCCAAGCCGGGTCTTGAATCTTCCTTCCGCCGACGCGGAACCACCTTCTTCACCGACGGACTACGACGAATGACGGCTCCTTTAAGGGACGTCATCCAAGATGGCGTCCCCTCAATTCCGATTGGCTGATAGGATTCTATCAGCCAATCGGAATTAAGGTAGGAAAATCTGATTGGCTGATGGAATCAGCCAATCAGATTCAAGTTCAATCCGATTGGCTGATCTAATCAGCCAATCAGATTGAGCTTGCATTCTATTGGCTGATCGGAACAGCCAATAGAATGCCAGCTCAATCTGATTGGCTGATTCCATCAGCCAATCAGATTTTTCCTACCTTAATTCCGATTGGCTGATAGAATCCTGTATTTTTCTTTTACAGGCAAAAGAGCTGAACTTTTTGGGGCATGCCCTACAAATGGCCCTTTTAAGGGCTGGTAAGGTAAAAGAGCTTTGAAATTTATTTATTTTAGAATAGGGTAGGGATTTTTTTTTATTTTGGGGGGGGTTTGTTATTTTATTAGGGGTAGCTTAAAATTGTTGTAATATTTTTAACATGTTTGTAACTTATTTTTTTATTTTTTGTAACTTAGCTTTTTTTATTTTTTGTACTTTAGTTAGTTTATTTAATTTTATTTAATTGTAGTTATTTGTAGGTAGTTTATTTAATTAATTTAATGATAGTGTAGTATTAGGTTTAATTGTAACTTAGGTTAGGATTTATTTTACAGGTAATTTTGTATTTCTTTTAGCTAGGTAGTTATTAAATAGTTAATAACTATTTAATAACTATTCTAACTAGCTAAAATAAATACAAAGTTACCTGTAAAATAAATATAAATCCTAAGATAGCTATAATATAATTATTAATTATATTGTAGCTATCTTAGGGTTTATTTTACAGGTAAGTATTTATTTTTAAATAGGAATAATTTATTAAAGTATAGTGTAGTGTTAGGTGTAATTGTAACTTAGGTTAGGATTTATTTCACAGGTACATTTCTCTTTATTTTAGCTAGGTAAGCTATTAAATAGTTAATAACTATTTAATAGTTATTGTACATGGTTAAAATAAATTGAAAGTTACCTGTAAAATAAATATAAATCCTAAGATAGCTAGAATATAATTATTATTTATATTGTAGCTATATTAGGGTTTATTTTAAAGGTAAGTATTTAGTTTTAAATAGGATTCATTTAGTTAATAAGAGTTAATTTATTTAGATTTATTTAATTAATATTTAAGTTAGGGGGGCGTTAGGGTTAGGGTTAGACTTAGGTTTAGGGGTTAATAATTTTATTACAGTGGCGGCGGCGTAGTGGGGGGCAGGATAGGGGTTAATAAATTTATTATAGGTGGCGACGGTGTAGGGGGGGCAGATTAGGGGTTAATAAATTTATTATAGGTGGCGACGGTGTAGGGGGGGCAGGATAGGGGTTAATACATTTAATATAGGTTGCGGCGGGTTCAGGGAGCGGCGGTTTAGGGGTTAATACATTTATTATAGTTGCGGTGGGCTCCGGGAGCGGCGGTTTAGGGGTTAATATGTATAGAGTAGCTTGCGGTGGGCTCCGGGAGCGGCGGTTTAGGGGGTAATAACTTTATTTAGTTGCGGAGGTGTAGGGGGGGTCAGATTAGCGGTGTTTAGACTCGGGGTACATGTTAGGGTGTTAGGTGTAGACAGCTCCCATAGGAATCAATGGGATGTCTGTCAGCAGCGAACTTGTACTTTCGCTATGGTCAGACTCCCATTGATTCCTATGGGATCCGCCGCCTCCAGGGGTGGCGGATTGAAAACCAGGTACGCTGGGCCGTAAAAGTGCCGAGAGTACCTGCTAGTTTTTTGATAACTAGCAAAAGTAGTGAGAATGTGCCGCACTTGTGTGCGGAACATCTGGAGTGACGTAAGAATCGATCTGTGTCGGACGGAGTCCGGCGGATCGATGCTTATGTCACAAAATTCTACTTTTGCCGGTCTCGAGCCTTTGATAACTAAGGCGTATCAGCCTCGCCACAAATACGCTGCGGAATTCCAGCGTATTTGAGGTTGACGGCTTGATAACTAGGCCCCATTGAGTTAGTAAGAATAATGAGCCGCCACATATGCCTGCTTATATCTGGGCAAATGGGAAGTAGACCACATAAGAAATACACTATCAATATATAAAGAAAACATAAGTATATGGATTGAGGGTAATGACCTTCACCTCCAGCCCGGCATCCAATTAAGTAATAAAAAAAATGCCTGTGGGCGTGCATTGACTAACAAAGTTAGTGTACATACATGTATGTAAGTATTAAACTGACTGAGGAACCATACCTGTGGGTGTCCTTAACTCACACCTTGTGCAGGGTCTAATGGTGCACAGAGGCTTTTGTGATGTGTGTGTACTTTGCTATGCGAGGTATGTGTTGGTGTAACTATGGTGTGGTATAGGTATGATTTACATTATTTTGAGTGAGTCTCCATTCTGCTAGCTATAATTGTGTGTGGTTTGTTAACTGACTGATGGGGGGAACATTGGCAAAGGTTGAAAAGGGCATAGTAAGGAGCCTTTCATTACTATTCAACCAAAACTAAAGCTTGTATGCAGATTTAAATGTTATACTCATCTGTCCTGTGCTAAGTTATTTCAGTCTCTGTACTCCAAGTTCTCCACTGCGTCTGTATAGGTCCAGCGGCAATGAAGTCCATTTTAGGTAATCACCTGAAATTGAGGGTCCAGTGTTTAGGATGAGTTTGTGCTTTGTCCTTCTGTGTGCTGTTACACTGGTGTTTTGGCTCTCACTTGATTTAAAGGCTCTGTGGGTGGTGTGATTTGTATCTGCAATGCATTGCAGAATGATGGCAAGTCGTCAAGGCTGCGGAATGTAGCCATCTTATCTCTTCTTGTTGCTGTAAGGCTTACTGGAAAGCCCCATCTGTATGGTATCCTTTGTGATCTTAAGACTGTGGTTATGAACTGTAACTCTCTGCGTTTTTGTAGAGTGGTATAACTTAAGTCTGTAAAGATTTAAATTGGGAAGCCTGCATGTATTGATTTGGTGTTTCTGTCTTGCATGTTTTAATATTTCTTTCTTGTCCAGGTAGTTAAGGAATTTTATTATAATATCGCATGGTGGAGCTTTCGCAGGCAGTTTAGCTCTAAGTGCTCTATGAGCACCTTCCAAAATTATGTCTGGCGAGTTGCTGGTTCCTTTGATGGTCCTAAAGAGGTCTTGTAGGTAGCCTTGAATTGCTGTAGGTTGTACGGTTTCGGGTACTCCTCTTATGCGCAGGTTGTTCCTGCATTCTCTATTGTCAAGGTCTTCCACTTTTTCCATCAGGTTGTGAATGGTTTCTTCTTGGTTATAGGTTAGCTGCAAGAGGTGTTGGATGTCCTGAGTAGCAGTTTTGTGTCTTTCTTCTAATGTTGATACCCTGCGGTCTACTTTCTTGATATCTTTTTTCATTTCATTAAACATGTTGCGCATATCCGACATAGCGGTTTTAATATCATCTTTAGTCGCTAAGAGCTGCAAATTGACTTTAGTTATTTCATTAGAATAGCTAGCTGTATTATGTATTGGTGCCTCTATTGCTGGAGCACTCTCGGGCTTCAATGTTGAAGGACAGGGGGCTTTAGGTAAGGATCCTTCTGCTGGTTTGAGATATTGGTTTATCATTTTTGCTTTAGCAAGCGTCTCAAGTTGGGTTGTAATTACTTGCTTCAGGCTATATAGTAAAGCAGGGCTTTAAGCGTGGTTTGAATGTTCTGCCTCTTATTGTGCTATAGGGGTCCTGATGCTTCTGGAGCTGCAGTGACTGTGTTTTCTAAGGGTTGTATTTGTTGGTAGGTAGGTGTCTCTTGTGAACCCTTGGGTTGTGGTCCTTTGAACACTATTACTTTTAGTGGTCTGCGTCAGTTACAGGTTAATAGGTGGTATCCACTAAGACAGACCTCAGTGACACCCTTTGTCTTTAATTTAATAGCTGCGTCACACTATTGCTCCTCACACCTAGTACCCGCTGAATTAAGAGCTACTCAGACCCTCATCAGCCTAGGGGGTAATCTCTGTTTCTACCTTCTTTATTACTTTAAGTGTGGATATTGCGTATTTTATATGGTGCTGTGGAAGTCCTCCAAGTATTTCCCCACTCAAGCAGCCAGTGCTCCCAAAAATGTAGGCTTTCACCTGCTGACCTCTAACTATGCTGGGCTTGACTAATTGAAGGTGTATTGCTGCATAGCGTGATGTAGGCTACCCTGTTCTCCTTAGGATTTTTATTCTGTTCCTTTTGTATTTTTTATTTTTTAATTATATTATTACTTTATTCCCCCCCCCCCCCCTTTTTATTCCCCTTTTCTTTTCCCCTTTTGGTTTTCAAGTAGACGGGGTGTTTAGTTTTGTTTTGGGTGCTCTATATGTTTCGGTATGTGAGACGGGAGCCTGACTATCTCAGTCTGGGGGGATGGCGGATTAGGGGTTAATAGTTTAAATAGGTACTTTGCATTGTGGGGGGATGGCGGTTTAGAGGTTAATACATTTTATTCTTAGTTGCGATGTGAGGGGATGGCGGTTTAGAGGTTAATACATTTTATTATTAGTTGCGATGTGGGGGGATGGCGGTTTAGCGGTTAATAAATTTTATTATTATTATAACACAAAAAAAAACAAAAAAAACTCTGAAGAAGCGTTAGTGAAACGCCGCGTCAGGGTTTTTTTTTTTTGCTTTAATGCAGCATCTCCTATTGTTTATAACTAGAAAATGTAGTGTTTGAATTTAAAATAATGGTATCCTAGAATTCGCATTATAGCGGTATATATAGTTAGTTGTTAATAATCTGGTGGTGGCATTGACTATAAGCTATAGTGTGTCTATAATATGTAACAACCGGCAATTGGGGAAAGCAACCTAATACAAGTGTACTGGCATATTAAATACTATAGTCAGTTAAAGGGACACTGTACCCAAAATTTTTCTTTCGTGATTCAGATTGAGCATGAAATTTTAAGCAACGTTCTAATTTACTCCTATTATCAAATTTACTTCATTCTCTTGGTATCTTTATTTGAAATACAAGAATGTAAGTTTAGATGCCGGCCCATTTTTGGTGAACAACCTGAGTTGTCCTTGCTGATTGGTGGATAAATTCATCCACCAATAAAAAAGTGCTGTCCCGAGTACTGAAACCAAAAAAAAGCTTAGATGCCTTCTTTTTCAAATAATGATAGCAAGAGAACGAAGAAAAATTGATAATAGGAGTAAATTAGAAAGTTGCTTAAAATTGCATGCTCTTTCTGAATTACAAAAGAAAAAAAATTGGGTTCAGTGTCCCTTTAAGCTTAAGATAATCTAGTACTGACATGCAATATATGCTTTAAATAATGCTCCTTTTTATAGTATAAAGATCGTTAGCACTTTATGATTACAGCAAAACAAACACTATTGAGACTCAATACTTAGCAGCAGCATTGCCAAAATAGATCTCGCTGCTTAAATACATAGCTAATCATTACTTTCAATTGGCAGTGCTCTCTCTTTTGTGTTGTAAAACTACTGATAGCAACATAAATAGTAATACTCACTAACAGATTGCCTCAACAACACGGTGCAAACCGTGTTATAAAGTATTGGAGCAAAGTAATCAACTTATGATATAAAAGGGCAATAAAGTATTACTGATTCACCCTCAGCTACAACAGTGTACCAGTTTGTAAGGTTTATCATAGTACCTGTGCTGTCGCTATAAGTAGCAGTAGTACTATCACGGTGTTAACATTGTTCTTATTGAAATATACCATATTTTATTTCATAATATAAAATATACAACTTTATTCTAAGGCTGACAAATATTATTCAGCAATTTAAAGACACATTCCTTTACGATTCTGTTACTATCAAAGGAGCATATGAATAGAAAAACAGCAAAATCAGTACAATCCTTGTGGATAAGCTCCAGTTAAGCTTTATATATCCTGGAATTTATTAAGAAATCTCTGTAGATTATTGATATAATTACAAAGTACTACTAGGATATATATCATTTCTTAATATCTTTAGGCTGCATGTTATTTTAGTATATAATTTATCTAAAACCAATAAGTAACCGCTATCTTTCCGTTTTGGACGGTGAACACACTATTAAGATAAACAATATTATTTCAACACACCAAGCAACCTATACAAAACATACTACAATGCTAAGGAATTCTTTCCAATCACTATAAAATTAATGCTATTATAAAGCTATATGATTTTAATACCCAGCAGTATTCTAAACATTGCCGAGTATTATCTCTGCAAAGAGTAGTTGTGTTTTCAATACAAGCCGCATAATAAGGCTAAATACATCCTGAAAGCACTACAATATTTATAGTTTAACTGGGTTCTCACTTGTTTTCCAGGATACCCTAATTCTATAACATACATTCAGCAATCTAAGCTAACAAGTATGGAGAAATGTTTTTAATAATTGTGGGCAGCAATAGTGCACTCACTAGTTGTTGTCTTTTAACATTACTTTAAATAAAAGTTATTTTTTAATACTTACTGTTTCATTAATAAAGTTTTGGATTATTTAATTTCAGTGTATAGAAGCATACTTTCTTGACACACTCACCCTTGTGTGAGTAATGTCTTCTTAGTATAAACATTTTATTATTAGTTGCGATGTGGGGGTATGGCGGTTTAGTGGTTAATACATTTTTTTTTATTAGTTGTGATGTGGTGGGATGGTGGATAGAAGGGTTTTCGACGTGTTGTTTCATTTTTGGGAGGCAGGTTAAATTTCCTTAGATATGGATACAATATCTGACCAGCAAAACCACTGTAGCAAAAATGGATCACTTTAACCTATTTGCAAAATTAAGTTTATATAATCCGCTTTCTGAGTGCAAAATCCTGGGAAATATTAAGGGATATCAGTATATAAGATTCTGGTGATAAATCAATAAGCGAATATTACACGGTTCCTTTTGAGGTCTTTATATACGTTGAAATACCGTTCCCTACCTTGACTGTAAAGTATTTATTGCAAGAAGGCTAGGAATATATAGGAAACTTATTTTAAAGTCCAATTAGTCACCCGACGAAGGAACCTTCATATACAGTGGATGATAGTGTTCACCACTTGAACTTTCTAATACTTTTATTCTCAATAAGAAGCATTAATGTGATGTCTATATGCTTAGGGGGGTAATAGATGGCAAGCTGCAACACTATGAAAACTATTATGGCATAAATAAATAATTCATAGAAGGCATGAATAATCTAGTCTAAGAATTTTTCATAAAACGTTCCCTGATCCTGAGAATTCTTCAAAAACTCATAAATCTCCTTTATTTCATCTCCTTATTACCAACGTAATAAACTCTTCACAGCTTAGAATTGGAGTGAGGTGACATTTCTCAAGATGAAAAATAAAACACAAACAGTCAAGGTGTGCCTTTCAAAGTCTCAAGCTAAGCAAAAAGTACTTGATAAGAGCCCTCCATCCAATAATACTAGCCTCACGGCAAACTCACAGAAAGAGGCTGAGCAAATCACCACAGAAACTCTTAATAAAGAGCTCCTAATCCAGGTAAAATCTTTATTCCAGGAGGCACTAAAAACACCTATCTCATAGATAAGATAAGATATCAGAGAAATTGGAGGTCGTACAGCAGAACTTGAAGAAAAATTAGACAACATTGTTGAAGAAATTCCCCATCTCCGTGACTCTATAAAAGGTAACTCTGCATATATCACTAAACTAGAGGACCAGATTAAAGATCTAGAGAACAGATCACATAGATCCAATCTGCGTATCAGAAATCTCCCGGAATCTTACAAGAATCTCCAAGACACTATAATGGATCTTTTTCACCAATTGGTTGCAGAAATAGAACCTAATATGCTACTACTGGATTGCGTACATAGAGCCTTAACAAAGCCGCAAATACTTGCAATAAGAGACATCATCAGCAAACTTCATTATTTCCATGTGAAGGAACTAATCCTGAAAGCTGCTAGATCTAAACATAATATAGAATACGAAGGCCACAATATCCAAATCTATACTGATCTTGCTCCAATCACTCTACGAAAGAGAAGAGAAATGAAACCGATAACAACAGCACTTACCAAAGCACACATCAAATATAGATGGAACTTTCCCTTTAAATTGGTCTTCTCCTATCTAAATATCACATATACCTGCACTACGACGGAAGAAGGATGCACCCTTCTAGACCGACTCAAGATCCCTATGGAAATAATTGCCACATCACCATCTGCTAAAGCAACAAGGTGTAATACTTGTGGGATATTCCTCTATCAGACCAGACTTGGCCAGTAGTCTTCTTATCCCGGCATCAAGTGGAATGATAGGAAGTATCCCAGCGCAGAGAGAGTTTGTAAAATGAGGTAAGCAGTACTCACAGTAGGCAGGGTAGTCCTTAGCGGTAATAGGAAGGCAATCCAGCGGGATAGCAGTTCAGGGGTAAACCAATAGAAGGACCAGGGACAGGCATGAGTCAGCAACAAAAGGAAATCTAGGAGCACAACAGTTCAGGGGTAAACCACTAGGATGGTCAGACAGGCAAAGTTCAGCAACAGTATAGCAATCCAGCAGTTCAGGGTTTAAGCAGGCAGAGTGGTCAGACAGGCAGAGTTCAGCAACTGTATAACATTCCAGTAGTTCAGGGGTTAAGCAGGCAGAGTGGTCAGACAGGCAGAGTTCAGCAACAGTATAGCAATCCAGTAGTTCAGGGGTTAAGCAGGCAGAGTGGTCAGACAGGCAGAGTTCAGCAACAGTATAGCAATCCAGTAGTTCAGGGGTTAAGCAGGCAGAGTGGTCAGACAGGCAGAGTTCAGCAACTGTATAACATTCCAGTAGTTCAGGGGTTAAGCAGGCAGAGTGGTCAGACAGGTAGAGTTCAGCAACAGTATAGCAATCCAGTAGTTCAGGGGTTAAGCAGGCAGAGTGGTCAGAAAGGCAGAGTTCAGCAACAGTATATCAATCCAGCATAAAGTATAATAACATCCTGACTGGCTTCAAAGGGGAAGAGACGTGTGGCAATGATGTCACTGCCGCACGTACACAGGAGCCGACTCTTCTCTGCGAATGGCCAGAGCAGCAAGCGCCGCATCCCTGGCAATAGCCAGAGCGGCGTGACACAAGGAAAACATTCCAGAAAGAATGGACACCAGTAAGAAATATGTATTTAAGAATGAATAGAACATATTCTGTAATGTTCAGAATATTGGATTATGAAATATGCAATATTACCTTCTTATGTTCCGCTTTTCAATAACTGCAGTCGTGTTTGCAGGACCTGTGGGTGTTTTTTTTTGGCTCCATTGAAGTGTATAAAGGAAAGCGATATTGTGTTCGCGACTTCTCAAACTCTGTTTGTTACCGTAACTTTGCGAACGCGAGATCACAAACTTTTTACTTTCTACTAGTTATGCGAGCTCAAATCTCCAAGTGCAAAAATTACTTCTAGCAGTTTTAGTGCTCTAACACGAGCGCAAAGTACTGTTCCACTTGTAATCTTTAAAAAAGAACCAAACACATTTCAGAATGGATGAACTCCCCAAATTTAGGGGGTATTGTAGTATAATATTTTTAATATAATATTTAACTTGAGACTATGCAAATATCTGTGCTTTTGGTTTTATTATACTTTTCCCTTAATTCTTTAAAGAATATAATTGAATGACTCTTTGAGGCCTATATAACAAATGTCTGTCGGACCTGATCCGACAGTGCAGATCAGGTCCGACAGACATTGCTGAATGTGGAGAGCAATACGCTCTCTGCATTCAGCATTGCACCAGCAGCTCTTGTGAGCTGCTGGTGCAACGCCGCCCCCTGCAGACTCGCGGCGATGTCAATCAACCCGATCATACTCAGATCGTACCCAGAAGACCTGAACTACTGGAATGTTATACAGTTGCTGAATTCTGCCTGTCTGACCACTCTGCCTGCTTAACCCCTGAACTTCTGAAGGAGCTTGATAAATGGGCCTCTTTATGTCTAAATCTCCTATTTTTTTATTTGCCCATATCTGCCTATATTATGAAGGGAGGTGTGCCACATCCTGTAGGGGAATTTGTGGGAAAATAAACACATAAAATAAAAATATTAGACACACAGGGTGCTGCACTTAAAGCTTGGAACTTTTAAATGTGCACTGCTTGTTTCACTTTCTGTGTGCTGTGAACATGGTTGTTAGATACATCTATACAAAGAGTTGTTTTTTAGTTTTTTTAAAGGGACACTGAACCCAAATGTTTATTTTCATGATTCAGATAGAGCATGCAATTTTAAGCAACTTTCTAATTTACTCCTATTATCAATTTTTCTTCATTCTCTTGCTATCTTTATTTGAAAAGCAAGAATGTAAGTTTAGAAGCCGGCCCATTTTTGGTTCACAACCTGGTTTGTGCTTGCTGATTGGTGGTTAAATTCACCCACCATTAAACAAAGTCCGACAGAAAATCAAGAGAGCTCAGTGTGTGAGCCCCTTACACCTTACGCGTTTCAAAGGAATATGCTATTTTTAGCTCCTTCTTCATCAGAGGACTTGATTTTCTGTCGGACTTTGACTTTCAAACTTTGAGACCATATTTTTGAGTTGGATTGTAACCGGCCGGTACAACCACTTTGGGTAACGTTCCCCGTTATACATAGGAGGGATCACCCTGCTATTACCTGACATTTGACTATATGTTTTAAAGTTACCTCATTATCATTGAGGTTTATCAATGTAAGTTTGTATTTGGCTGACATTTTTTTAAGTTCTCTCAGTAATAAAAAACAATATTACACTATGTCCTGTTACTCTCTCTTCTTTGCATGATATTGAGCCATTTGCTGGGGAATATATTTGTGCATCACCTTTCCCTTGCCTGGAGACGAGTGTCGCATTGAAGTTGGGGAGGAAAACTGTTTTGAAGACAACAGGGGCGGAGCTGGTTACCAGAACAGAACCTCTCAATTCTCACAGTATCCATTGAGCATCTACCTGATCGTGTCTCACACTTACCTCATATGATTGGGGGGGGTGTCTTGTAAGTAGCATATATAAGCCTTAATGGATATCGACTATTTTGAATCCTTTGAACTGTTATAAACCAAACATTACATCTAGCAACTTTAAATGATCATTGCTGTTGTTACCAACATTACTTATTTGTTCTTGGGTTCTCACTTTTGATAAAAAGGACAATAATCATTACAGCTATTACTATTGTTATTTTTTAGGAACTTCACCTTTATTATTGTGAGGCTTATCTGGATTAGTCATTCTCCTTTGTAATCAAACATATTTGTGGTGGGCACACTAACTGGCGCTGAATTCCTTCCAGCACTCTTCTTTATACTCATTTTATTTTGAGGGATTACCTGGAAAGGGTTTTTCCGCTTACTGGAAGGTTCATTCACAGCAGCTAGCTATTTGTTTTTCCAATCCAAAGTATATTCATATGTATGTAGATATGTTTGGATATGAACATTAGTTTTTATTTTTATTTTTATCCCTGATAGACCTTTTGAACTCTATATAAGTGTTTATATTTCAGGTGATTATAGTAAATTACCCATTCACAAGCATACATGTATATATGCATTTATTCATATGTGAATTTTTGTAATTTATTTTGAGAATAGATACCATCCTATTCTTATCCACTTTAACTTTCAAAGACTAATACAAGTATTGTGTATATTAAATATTAAATTATAGATTGTACTGTAGTTTTGCGCACCCATTACCAGGGAGCTTGCAGCTGTACTTGTTACATCTGCATTCTACTTCCCATACAAACTATATATAATCATATATATACTTCTAGCAGTTTCAATGCTTGAACACAAGCGCAAACTACCGCTCCACTCGTAATCTGGCCCTATTTTTAGGTTGAATTATTAAATCAGATTGTGTGAAGAAACTGCAAGAATATGTCTAGAATGGACTACTCAAATTTTACTTTAGACTTCTATGCTTACCCATCAGTTTAATTTTGTTTCTTCTCATGTAATGCAACTGTCATAAATAAATATTAAAGGGATACTAAACCCACATTTTTTCTTTCATGATTCAGATAGAGCAGGCAATTTTAAACAACTTTCTAATTTACTACTATTATCAATTTTTCTTCATTCTCTTTCTATCTTTATTTTAAAAAGAAGGCATCTAAGCTAAGGAACCAACACATTTTTGGTTCAGACCCTGGGCAGCACTTGTTTAATGGTGGGTGCATTTAACCACCAATCAGCAAGCACAACCCAGGTTGTGAACCAAAAATGGGCCGGCTTCTAAACTTACATTCTTGCTTTTCAAATAAAGATAGCAAGAGAATGAATAAAAATTGATAATAGGAGTAAATTAGAAAGTTGCTTAAAATTTTAGATGATCATTGCTGTTGTTACCAACATTACTTATTTGTTCTTGGGTTCTCACTTTTGATAAAAAGGACAATAATCATTACAGCTATTACTATTGTTATTTTTTAGGAACTTCACCTTTATTATTGTGAGGCTTATCTGGATTAGTCAATCTCCTTTGTGATCAAACATATTTGTGGTGGGCACACTAACTGGCGCTGAATTCCTTCCAGCACTCTTATTTATACTCATGATTATATATAGGTATAGATATATAAAGATAGACAGTAAACTTAGGAATATATATTTAAAAATACATAGAACATATTCTGCTATGTGCAGAACATTAGAATGTATAATATTTACAGTAAATACACAGTATAACACTTTATTAAATATGAATATTGCATAAATATGTTTTTTAATGTTTTCATCTACTTGACTGCAAAGGGCTCTAATGCATATACAGTCATTGTCAAAAATATTGGCACCCCTGCATTTCTGTCAGATAATGCACCACTTCGCACAGAAAATTGTTGCAATTACAAATGTTTAGGCATTCTAATGTTTATTTCTTTTGTTTGCATTGGTATGATATAAAAAAGTGTGTGTGGGGGGGGGGGGGGAGCCAAATCTGACACATTCTGAGCAAAACTCCAAAAATGGACTGGACAAAATTATTTTCACATTCTCAAAATTGTAAGAAATAATTGCATTCCAAGTTTGTGATGCTCCTGTAATTTGTAATTAAACTCACCTGTATCACTTAACAGGTGCTGACAATATAGAAATCACACCGGCAACCAGTTAAACTGGTGAAAAATGGATTCAACCTTTCTATTGTGTGTCTCTGTGTGCCACACCGAGCATGGAGAAGAGAAAGAGCAGCAAATAATTGTCTGTGGATTTGAGAACAAAAATTGTGGAAAAGCTTGGATAATCTGAAGGTTACAAGGAGCCAAAGCAAGTAGTCAGATGAGTCAAAGTCAGGAACAAAGAGAAAAGCAGAATAAGGAACAAGCCATGGATCAGGAACCAGAAGGGACATCAGCCAAGCCAGGTACTACACAGGAACTGGAAAACAGGAACTCATAAAGAAGTCTGAGCAAACGCAAGGGCAAAAGCACACTGAACAGAGACCCTTTAAATAATAAGTGATGACATCATAATTCTGGGACTGCAACCTGTCTCACACTGATGATGTTCACCAGTTTGGCCATAAGAGGGTGCCTAGGTGAGTGAGCAGCACTACACAGTGTGCAGCAGATTCAGTGAGAGAGGTGAGTAAAATGGCAGCCAGCAGCAATTAGCAAACAAAGCAGGGTGAAACCCTGACAGTACCCTCCCCTCAACGACCCCTCCCCCACGAGAAGATAAAAGGCTTATTGGGGAATCGGTCATGGAAGGCAGGGAGGAGGGCAGGAGCATGAACATCAGAGGAGGGAACTAATTAACGCTCCTCCAGACCATTACCCCTCCAGTGAACCAAATACTGTATGCTTTCCCTGGACATACGAGAGTCAATAATGTTGCTGACCTCATATTGTTCATGGTTGCCAACAGAAATAGGATGTGGATGAGGCAACACAATGCTAAACCGATTACAAACCAATTGTTTCAAGAGGGAGACATGAAAAACATTGGAGATGCGCATTGCAGGAGGAAGGTCAAGAGCGTAGGCAACAGGATTGACCCATCGGAGTATTTGAAAAGGACCAACATAATGGGGAGCCAGTTTATTGGAAGGCACACAAAGGTTCAAATAGCGGGAGGACAGCCAAACCCTCTCACCAACCTGGTAAGAAGGCGTGGGCAGATGCCTAGGATCAGCCTGGAATATTTGGCGCTGCATAGACCGATGAAGGCAATCCTGAATCTGCACCCACGTGGAATGGAGTTGCTGGAGATGCTCCTCCAAAGCCGGAATACCCTGACACATGTATGAATTGGACAAAAAGGATGGTGTAAACCCATAATTCACCATGAACGGGGATAACGGGGAGGAAGCATTAATAGCACTATTATGAGCAAACTCTGCCCAAAGTAACAGACCAATTATTGTGGTTATCTGAGACATAGCAACGGAGGAACTGTTCCAGAGCTTGATTAGACCGTTACGCAGCCCCATTTGATTGAGGGTGGTATGCCAAGGAGAAGGAAAGCTGGATCCCCATTTGAGCACAAAAGAAACGCCAAAATCTGGAGACAAACTGACTTCCCCGGTCCGAGACTATCTTCTTGGGTAACCCATGTAAACGGAAGACCTCCCAGGCAAAAATTGAAGCTTGCTCCTGAGCGGTAGGCAGCTTTTTCAAGGGAATGCAATGTGACATTTTAGAAAAACAGTCAACCACCATTAGGATAACAGTATTGCCATTGGAAACAGGGAGCTCGACAATGAAGTCAGTGGAAACATGTGTTCAAGGACGCTCACCATTAGCAATATTCTGTGCACAGACTGAGCAGGAGGCAACATAAGCAGCAACATCAGAATGAAGACCTGGCCACCAGAATTGTCGAGTGACAGACCAAATCATTTGGTTCTTGCCCTGGTGACCTGCGGCTTTAGGATAGTGGTAAGTGTTCAATAGTTTAGTTCGAAGATTCTCTGGTGCAAAGCACTTACCACTAGGTTCCTCAGGAGGTGCATTGGTTTGTGTAGCCAGGATCTCCTCCCCCAAGGGAGAAGTGAAATTAGTACATATGGTGGCCAAAATATGGTCAGGAGGTATAACTGGCAAAAAATGTTGAGAGAGGGCATCAGCCCTAACATTCTTACTACCAGGCAGGTAGGAGATCACATAATTAAACCCAAGACAAAAATAGTGCCCATCTGGCCTATCAGGGCGACAAACGTTTTGCTTCAGATAGATAAGTCAAATTCATGTGGTCAGTAAGAATAAGCACTGGTACGCTAGTACCCTCGAGAAGGTGCCTCCATTCCTTGAGTGCCAAAATTATGGCCAGTAATTCCCTGTCGCCAATTTCATAATTGCACTCCACTGGGGACAATTTTTTAGAAAAGAAACCGCACGGATGCAAGGAACCGTCAGGCGTAGGACGTTGAGACAAGAGGGCACCTACTCCAGTCTCAGATGCATCGACCTCGAGAACAAAAGGCATGACAGGGTTAGGATGAGCCAGAACTGGAGTGGCAGCAAAAGCAGTCTTAAGACTGACAAAGGCCTTAATGGCAGTAGGTGACCAATGGAGTGGATCATTCTCTTTATGGGTCATATCTGCGATAGGTTTGACCACGGAAGAAACGTTTTTAATAAATTTTCTATAGTAATTGGCGAAGCCCAAAAAATGACCAACTGGGAGAGGCCACTGCAGAACTGCAGACAACTTGTCAGGATCAATGGAGAACCCTGCAATGGAGATTACATAACCTAGGAAGGTTACTTGAGTCTGATGGAACTCACATTTCTTGAGTTTACAAAACAGGCCATTCTCTTGTAGTCTCTGAAGTACCCGTGTGACATCAGAATGATTAGCCTCAAGTGTGGGTGAGTGTATGAGGATGTTGTCTAATTATACCACAATACACTTTTGCAATATATCTCGTAGTACATCATTAATAAATTCCTGGAACAGCAGGAGCATTACATAGGCAAACGGGCATTACAAGATATTCATAATGCCTGCTCCTGGTGTTAAATGTTGTTTTCCATTCGTGACCCTCCTTGATCCTAAGTAGATTGTACACTCCTCTCAAATCAAGTTTAGAAAAGACCATAGCTCCCTTGAGGTGGTCAAAGAGTTCCGTAATGAGTGGAATAGGGTAAGCATTCTTAATGGTAAGATGATTAAGACCCCTATAATCGATGCATGGTCTTAACTCGCAACCCTTTTTCTTCACGAAGAAGAAGTCAGCCCATGCAGGAGAGCAGGATTTGCGGATGATCCCCGCGACAGAGCATCGGCAACATACTCCTCCATTGCACAATTCTCCGCAACAGACAGAGGGTAAACCCGGCCCAGAGGAGGAATGGATCCGGGTTGCAGGTCTATTGCACAATTTTAAGACCGGTGAGGAGGCAACGTACCGGCACGCATCTTCTCAAAAACGTCTAGGAATTCTCAGTACTTCTCTGGGAATTGAGATACCGAAAAAGTGCCTAGGATTTTGACTGTTTTTCGAAGACAAGTGGAAATATATTGTGGAGACCATGACAAAATTTCGAACATACACCAGTCAAGACTGGGATTGTGCTTTTGGAGCCAGGTATAACCCAGAACAACCAGATAATACGGAGAGTTTATTACCTGGAACTGGAGGCTTTCAAAATGGAGAGCCCCAACAGCCATGAATAACAGAGCGGTTTCATGAGTAACAAGTGCAGGCTGAAGGGACCTGCCATAAATGGAATCAATAGCAAGCAGAATGGACCGAGGCAATACAGGAATTGAGTGCTGTGATACAAAAGCACTGTCAATGAAATTGCCCGCAGCACCCGTGTCAATAAAAGAGCCTGGGTGACTATGGAGGAGTCCACCCAGGAAAGGACAACCATGACCAAAAGTTTCCACTTTAACGGTTCCGGGGACGAGGATAAACTACCCAAGGTCTGCCCCTGACAGGACCTTAGGTGAAGGCGTTTCCCGGCCATGTAGGACAAGACTTTAAAAGGTGGCCCTGTAACCCACAATAGAGGCAGAGCCCCTCCCTCCTCCTAAAGGCCCCCTTTGCCACAGAGAGGCACGTGAATCCCAACTGCATCGGCTCAGCAGTACCTGGTGACTTGGGACCAGGAGGCATGGGAGGAGAGGGAGGCATGTGTGGAATCGAAAACGTAGGAGACAACTGGACAGGAGGCTTCTGCAAGCCCTCCTTAAAAGAGGGCCTTTCACTGAGTCTGATGTCAATTAGGATTTAAAAAGACACCAAAGCTTTGAGATCCTCTGGTAAATCTGTGGCAGCAACTTCATCTTTAATCGCATCGGAGAGCGTCAACAAGAAAGAAGGCGTCAACAAGGGGTTCATTGTTCCAACCTACCTCTGCGGTAAGCGTATGAAACTCAATGGCATACTGAGCAGAGGAGGAGCAAACCTGAACATCAAATACCCTTCGAAAGGAGGCCACAAATTCAGGGTAATTAGAAATAACTGGTTTATTAGTCTCCCACAAGGGATTAGCCCAAGCAAGAGCCGTGTCAGGGAGTAAAGAGAGGAGAAATCCCACCTTAGCTCTGTCAGAGGAAAACAATAGAGGTAACATCTCAAAGTAAATGCCCACCTGGTTCAAAAACCCTCTGCACTAATTATATATCTCTGAGATAGAGGTACAGAACCGGACATGGTACTGGTAGGACTAGTTGCAGCAGCGGAAACAGGTGCAACCATAACTTGTGGGGCACTCTGATCCAAATGTGCAGTGCAGAAGTCCAAATGTGCAGTGCAGAAGAAGTCAGAAGGATTTACAGTGCAAATTGATCCAAGCAGTGATCCCGTTCATCCATTCTGGAAATGATGGTGGGTAAAGGTGGATTATTAGCATTGTCAGGATTCATGGACCTTGCGTAATGTCAGGGTACCAGGAATAAGACTGAGACGTGAAATGCAATAATAATCACATATTTATTAATAATAACAAAAAATATAAAGAGTCGAAAAGCAAAATGACAAGCCAGGAGTCAAAACCAGAGCTGGTAGTCAGACGAGCCGGTTTAGGAGCCAAACCGAGTAGTCAGATGAGCCAGAGTCAGGAACAAAGATAACAGCAGAATCAGGAACAAGCCAGGGTTCAGGAACCAGAAGGGACGTCAGCCAAGTCAGGTAATAAACAGGAACTGGAACAGAGGAACTCATAAAGAAGTCTCAGCAAACGCAAGGGCAAAAGCATACTGAACAGAGGCCCTTTAAATAATAAGTGATGACATCATAATTCTGGGACTGCAACCTGTCTCACACTGATGATGTTCACCAGTTTGGCCATAAGAGGGCGCCTAGGTGAGTGAGCAGCGTTACACACTCTGCAGCAGATTTAGTGAGAGAGGTGAGTAAAATGGCAGCCAGCAGCAAATAGCAAAAAAAGCAGGGTGAAACCCTGACATGTTTTGGGGTTCCTTTGCTGCTTCAGGCACTGGATGTCTTGACTGTGTGCATGACATTATGAAATCTGAAGACTACCAAATAATTCTGTGGCACAATGTAGGGCACAGTGTCAGAAAGATGGGTCTCTGTCAGAGGTCATGGGTCTTACAGCAGGATAATGACCCAAAGCACACATCAAAAAGTACCCAGAAATGGTTTAAGATAAAGGGCTGGAGAGTACTGAAATGGCCAGCAATCAGTCCAGATCGTAATCCCATAGAGCACCTGTGGAGAGATCTCAAAACAGCAGTTGGGAAAAGGAACCCTACCAATCTGAGAGACCTGGAGCAGTTGGCGAAAGAAGAGTGGTTCAAAATTCCGGTAGAGAGGTGTGAGAAATTCATTGATGGTTACAGGAAGGGATTGATTTCAGTTATTTTTTTCCAAGGGGTGAGCTACCAAATATTAAATTGAGGGTGCCAAGAATCTTATCCAGTCCATTTTTGGAGTTTTGCGTGGAATGTTTCAGATTTGGCTTTTTTTCTCCACTTTTTGTGCAATACCAATACAAACAAAAGAAATAAACATGAGAATGCCTAAACATTTATAATTGCAACAATTTTCTGGGTGATGTATCATGACATATATATATGTGTGCGTGTGTACATATATGTGTGTATATGTGTATAGATGTTGTAAGGATTCCACTCCTGGTTTTCCTTCTTTTTCTACAGCTCACCTTCCACCTCTATTTAAGTCATGTCTCCGCCCCAAACAAGTGCTTAGTTAATAAGTTCATGTCAGCTAAGCTCTATGCATCCAATTCCTATCCTGTGTATAAATTCATGAATTGAAGATATATGCTATTACAAGTTATTGGATTTACAATTACCAGCAGGAACTGCTCCTATAAACAACTTTTCCAGTGAACGGAATTAATTCATCTAAGTTACTTATTGTTTGCTCTGCAGCCAACACAAGCTTTTACACTGAGGATTGGATCTGTTTCATCAGACACCTGCAAGCAGGACAAACCGGGACTTTCAAGGAGTAACCGCAAGTAAAATAAAATCTTAAGTTGCTTTCACAAAGTTAACTGATCTATTTACTGCACTTACTAGCATATCGCTACTTTTGTTTCAATATATCATTTGTATCAAGCCGGTTTCACTGTAACGCTACGGAACAGCTCTGACGTCATCAGCTGGGGAACTCCTGTGTACCTGACACGCCCCTGTCAGCAGCTGCATGTTTCTGTGTTCTCTCTCACTACATAGCAGACGGATACTATTACAAAGAGCCTTTACAGTGGCTAGTCCACATTTCACTCGCTCACTATCTGAACTTAAGTCTCAATACTGAAATTCACAGATTATCATTTCTGAATTCTAATTCAAAGTTATTGAACTACCTTTGCAGTTATAGATTGGAATATTGCTACACATTAATAGTACCTTATTACTATAACTATATTCTCAGTCTTCAATTCATCATAAATTAAAACTCACTCTAAATCATCACAGCCTATGCTGAAATAATAGTCTGTATTTTAGAGTGAAACATTCATACTTTTACGGCAGTTGAGATCCAACATTAATAAGCACATTACAGAATAACTAAGCCATTATTATGGATCCAGCCGAGCTCCCACAAATTGTCTTTAACCTGTCACAAAGGGTAGACCAACTCAGCCAGGGTCTAAGAGAATTACAATTGGAGAATGAGACTTTGAGAAACGTTATAAAAGATTCCATCAATCCTAAGCTACCAGCCCAAGAGACCTCTCCTGAACCCTTTGTTGCTCCTCCAGAATGTTTTCAAGGAGACATAAATCAATACCGCCACTTTAAGAATGCTTGCCTTCTTAATTTTTCTCTCAAGCCTAGGACTTATCCAAACGATAGGGTGAAAGTTCTCAGCATGATAAGTTATTTAAGGGGAGAACCCCGTATATGGGCTGACACACTATTCGAGACTAATAATCCGGTCCTATCATCCTTTTCGGCATTTCTTGACGTCATGGATGAATTGTATAATGATACCAACCTCCAAATAACAGCTGAGAGCAAAATGAGGAAATTGAAGCAAGGATCCAGACCTGTGGAATATTACATAACGGAGTTCAAACAGTACTCCATTGACTCCCAATGGAATGCCATAGCCCTCAGAAATCAATTTAGGCTTGGTCTTTCTGATGCAGTCAAGGATGAATTAGCCAGAACAGAATTGCCAGAGACACTTGAGGCTCTTATGAAATTAAGTAGCCATATTGATAGAAGATTAAGGGAGAGAAGATCCGAACGATAATATTCAGACCAGCCAAACAAAAAGTTTTCCAGTCCTAACCAACCTACTCTTAGGTCTACTAGTCCCACCGGAGCTGAAGCTATGGATATCAGCATCTTCAGGGGACCTCTATCACCGGATGAATGTATGAGAAGAAAGACCCGGGGCCTTTGCATGTATTGTGGTGATCCAGCTCACAGTCTTAAGGACTGCCCTATCATACCCCAGAAAAAGAACAGTAAGTGTAGCACTAACTTCACCTCTCAAGTAGTACTTAACAAACCACTTCACTGTTCTCTACTTTTGTCTTTACAGTGGGCAAGTAAACAGATCTCCGTCCCTGCTATCCTTGACACCGGAGCTCAAGGCAACTACATCGACAGCTCATTAGTGTCTATCAATTAAATACCCCTGATTAAGAAATTGTCTCCTATTTCACTTCGTGTTGTTGATGGCTCTGAGATTTCCTCTGGACCTATTACACATCATACCATTCCTCTTTCTGTCACTACATTAAACAATCATCATGAACATCTCTCTTTTGATGTGATTACATCTCCCTTATTTCCAATTGTTCTTGGGTTGGCTTGGCTACAACTACATGAACCTCAGATCAGTTGGAAATCTTTAGACATACATTTAAACTCACAATATTGCCAACAAACCTGTATTAGGCAGTCATTACTTTCTCTGAACCCCACTTCTGACACTCTTGTACCAATTGAATACAGTCACTTCGCTGAGGTTTTCAGTAAAAAAGAGGCTGAAACACTTCCTCCCCATCGATCCTATGACTGCCCCATAGAGTTGAAACCAGGTACAACTCCCCCCATAGGACATTTATATCCTCTATGTCAATCCGAATTAGACCATCTGAAAAGCTACTTAGATGAGAACTTGAAGAAAGGATTCATTCGTCCTTCTGTCTCACCAGCCGGTGCTGGTATGTTTTTTGTCCGAAACAAGGACAACTCTTTACGCCCTATTATCGATTTTAGACAACTAAATAAGATCACCATAAAAAATCGCTACCCACTTCCACTCATTCCGGAACTCATAGAGAGACTAAGACATGCTACTATCTACACTAAATTGGATCTGAGGGGAGCATACAACCTTGTACGCATCAGAGAGGGGGATGAATGGCTCACGGCTTTTAGAACAAGATATGGGTTGTATGAATACCTAGTTATGCCTTTCGGACTCACCAATGCACCAGCAACCTTCCAATTCTTTATAAATGACATTTTTCATGATTTACTCGATATTTGTGTCATAGTTTATTTAGATGACATTTTAATTTATTCCTCCAATACTACTGACCACATCAAACACGTTAGTTGGGTTTTATCTCGTCTCCAGGTTCACCGACTCTATGCCAAACTGGAAAAATGTATTTTTCATACTACAACGATTGATTTCCTGGGTTATTCCATCAGCCCTGAAGGCATTCAAATGCAAGAGGGAAAAGTTGAGGCAGTAAAATCATGGCCAACTCCTATGAACAGAAAGGATCTACAAAAATTCCTCGGATTCAGTAATTATTACAGGAAATTCATCCGAAATTTCTCAAGGATTTCGAAACCTCTTACCAAACTTACTAGCTCCAATTGCGTGTTCCGATGGTCGAAAGAAGCTGCTGATGCTTTCAGTTTCCTCAAGGAGTCTTTTTCTTCAGCTCCTATTTTAAAGTATCCTGACCCCGACCTGCAATATATATTGGAAGTGGATTCTTCGGACTATGCACTCGGTGCAGTCTTATCACAACGTAGGACACTCAAAGAACCTCTATTCCCTATCGGCTTCTTCTCAAAAATTATGTCCTCTGCAGAAATGAATTACTCCATAGGGGATAAAGAATTACTGGCCATCAAAAGAGCTTTGGAATTTTGGAGACATCTCCTGGAAAGTACATCTCATCCCATCATAATATATACAGACCATCGTAATCTTGAATTTCTACAGAACAACAAAACCTTATCTGGAAGACAGGTTAGATGGAGCCTCTTCTTCAGTCGTTTTGACTTCCAGATTTTGTATAGACCTGGATCGAAAAATGGAAAGGCAGATGCCCTCTCCCGCAGAGATCCTAGACCTATTCCAGAATATACACCTAGTTGTATCCTCCCACCTACTAAATTTCTCGCTTCACTATCTATATCAGTTCCAGATTATGAAGCCGCCTTAGGTTTGGAAAAACAAACACTTCTGAACTCCCTAATTAAGAAAGATGGGTTATATTTTCATGGTTCTCAGATTTACGTACCTGAACCACTCAGAGCACAAATAATTAAAGAACACCATGATCCTCCCTTACTTGGTCATGTAGGTATCAGACGCACTAAGGAATTAGTAAGCAGAACTTACTGGTGGCCATCCATGGAAAATTCTATCAAGCTTTATATTCAGCAGTGTAATACTTGCTCTGTTTCCAAACCCGAGAGAAGACCTCCGTACGGACTCCTCATGCCTTTGGACATACCCACTTCACCCTGGGCTCACATTGGTATGGATTTTATAGTAGAACTACCACCAAGCTCTGGTTTCACCACCATTTTAGTCGTTACTGACCACTTTACTAAAATGGCACATTTCATTGCTTACCACAAGTTACCTACTTCCTCAGAAACTGCACATTTGTTTCTAAACAACGTTGTAAGGCATCATGGTTTACCGACTGTTTTGTTCACAGACAGAGGTAGCCAATTTACCTCAAGGTTTTGGAAAACACTCACTACAACTCTGCAAATTGAACAACGGCTCAGTACTGCCTTCCACCCGCAAACGAACGGACAAACCGAAAGATTGAACCAATGGCTTGAGCAATACTTACGTTGTTACTGTTCATACCATCAACATAAATGGTCATCTTTTCTTGCTATGGCAGAATTTTCCTACAATAACACTATCAACAGTACCACCAATTACTCTCCATTCTTTGCTAACTACGGTTTCAATCCTAGATTCAATTTTCAGCACTCCTCTTCTGAAAATACACCATCTGTTGACGAATTATTACAACGCCTATCAGAAAACTTCCATCATTTATGTACGAACATACAGCATGCACAAGCATCTCAGAAAAAGTATTATGACTTACGACGAAGAGTTCCTCCAAAGTATAAAATAGGGGACTTTGTATGGTTGTCAACAAAAAATATCAAGTTACATCTTCCCAAGAAGAAATTGGCTAGTCTATTCATAGGCCCATTCAAGATCACTCACATAGTAAATGAGAATGCAGTTACCTTGGATCTGCCTGATTCTTTGGTAATACACCCTACCTTCCATGTCTCTTTACTTAAACCTTATACAGGTCAACACCCTCCTACACCTTTCCTTCCTCCTGATCCGGTATGCCTGGACGCAAACATGTATGAAGTTCAGGATCTCCTGGATTCAAGATATTGTAATGGTGAACTTCAGTATCTTGTAAGATGGAAGGGGTTTTCATCTGACGAAGACTCCTGGGAACCTCATACCCATATTGATGCTGCTAGGCTTGTTGCACGTTTCCATAGACGTTTTCCACACAGACCTAAACATCCAGCCGTGGTCGGCTTGCTTGAGGGGGGGGACGTGTAAGGATTCCACTCCTGGTTTTCCTTCTTTTTCTACAGCTCACCTTCCACCTCTATTTAAGTCATGTCTCCGCCCCAAACAAGTGCTTAGTTAATAAGTTCATGTCAGCTAAGCTCTATGCATCCAATTCCTATCCTGTGTATAAATTCATGAATTGAAGATATATGCTATTACAAGTTATTGGATTTACAATTACCAGCAGGAACTGCTCCTATAAACAACTTTTCCAGTGAACGGAATTAATTCATCTAAGTTACTTATTGTTTGCTCTGCAGCCAACACAAGCTTTTACACTGAGGATTGGATCTGTTTCATCAGACACCTGCAAGCAGGACAAACCGGGACTTTCAAGGAATAACCGCAAGTAAAATAAAATCTTAAGTTGCTTTCACAAAGTTAACTGATCTATTTACTGCACTTACTAGCATATCGCTACTTTTGTTTCAATATATCATTTGTATCAAGCCGGTTTCACTGTAACGCTACGGAACAGCTCTGACGTCATCAGCTGGGGAACTCCTGTGTACCTGACACGCCCCTGTCAGCAGCTGCATGTTTCTGTGTTCTCTCTCACTACATAGCAGACGGATACTATTACAAAGAGCCTTTACAGTGGCTAGTCCACATTTCACTCGCTCACTATCTGAACTTAAGTCTCAATACTGAAATTCACTGATTATCATTTCTGAATTCTAATTCAAAGTTATTGAGCTACCTTTGCAGTTATAGATTGGAATATTGCTACACATTAATAGTACCTTATTACTATAACTATATTCTCAGTCTTCAATTCATCATAAATTAAAACTCACTCTAAATCATCACAGCCTATGCTGAAATAATAGTCTGTATTTTAGAGTGAAACATTCATACTTTTACGGCAGTTGAGATCCAACATTAATAAGCACATTACAGATGTCTATAAATACATAAACATATAAATACAAAAATACATCTGTACACACACATATATACATACATATATATATATATATATATATATATATATATATATATATATACAGTATCCCACAAAAGTGAGTACACCCCTCACATTTTTGTAAATATTTTATTATATCTTTGCATGTGACAACACTGAAGAAATTACACTTTGCTACAATGTAAAGTAGTGAATGTACAGCTTGTATAACAGTGTAAATTTGCTGTCCCCTCAAAATAACTCAACACACAGCCATTAATGTCTAAACCGTTGGCAACAAAACGGTGCAGTGCACTAAAACAGAGCCATTAAACTTGAGACTCCCAGTGCAATAGCTCCTTAAAAACATTTTACCATGATCCAAAACCCTTAAACTCATTCTCAAATCTCAATCATGTCCCCTAAACAGCCATGCACCCCAAACCCCCCAATGCAATTAACCCCTTTGTTTGCAATAGCAGTGAGGATACTAGGTTTTCAGGTACTGGTAATTTTATAGATTAGATTTAGCTATACCTGTATCGCAATAACTAACGGATATCAGGCTACTTAAAACAACCTATGTACTGTGAACCTATAAGAATATGATTGTGTCATAAAAATATGTCTATAAATTGCTACTGGCTTCTATCGACGCCTCAAAAGTGCACTGTGATCTTAGGCCCCGCCTAAGATCACAGTGCACTTTAGAGGCGTCGATAGAAGCCAGTAGCAATGTATAGACTTATATTTATATGATACTTATATTTATATGATACAATCATATTCTTATCATGGTCTATTGTTTAAGAAAATGAGTAACTCACGATAGTTGGGTAAAAGGTTAAAGACAAATCCAAAAAGTCTCTAATTAACTTCCAATTCCAAATAAGAGGTTAAGACATGGAGCTCCTTGCAGATGTGTGATGCAACCTCACAGTTCAGCAGCTAACTCTGTCCCCAGCATGCAGCATTACATAACAATTCATTATTTTATTTATTATTTTTAAAGCGTATGATCATATCAATATTTTTTGAGGGGGCACAGCATTCCATTTGGGTGGGCATTGCCCCCCAATGCCCCCCCCTTGGAGCCAACCCTGTTTACAGGTATCTTTGTATTTATTTTAACTAGGTAGCTAGTAAATAGTTAATAACTATTTACTAACTAGTCTACCTAGTTAACCTTTTCAATGCTGTTATGCCGTTGTATTCCGTCACAATGGCACTGGGCTTTAAAGCCGTTATGACAGAATACAATGTCATCGCAAACGGCTGTCCTGAAGTCTACTAGGCTTGCAGGATTTGATCGCGGTCTGGAGGGCGTTCCTAGCGTCTTAGGGACGCCCCCCAGACCCGATCCCATAATTGAAATCTCGCAATCTTTTGCACGATTGCATGATTTCAATTTGTCTACATCGAAACGCTGTTCCGATGTAGACTTTTTAGCCCAGTCATGAAAGAGTTAAAATAGAAACAAACTTACCTGTGAAATAAAAATAAAACCTAAACTAGCTACAATATAACTATTAGTTATTTTGTAGCTAGCTTAGGTTTTATTTTATAGGTAAGTATTTAGTTTTAAATAGGAATTATTTAGGTAATAATTGTAAGTTTTATTTAGATTTATTTTAATTATATTTAAGTTAGGGAGTGTTAGTTTCAGGGTTACGTTAGGGTCAGGGTTATGCTTAGGGTTAAGGTTACATTAGGGTTAGGGGTTAATATATTTATGTAGTGTTAGTGATGTGGGAGGCCAGAGGTTTAGGGGTTAATAACTTTAGTATAGTGGCAGCGACATTGGGGGCGGCAGATTAGGGGCTAATAATGTGTTTAGGTGGTGGCAATGTTAAGGGCGGCAGATTAGGGGTTAATAAGTGTATTTAGGTGGCGGCGATGTTAGGGGCAGCAGATTAGGGGTTAATAACTGTAATGTAGGCGGCGATGTTAAGGGCCGCAGATTAGGGGTTAATAACATTATGTAGGTTGCGGCGATGTCGGGGGTGGCAGATTAGAGGTGTTTAGATGTGGTGTTTATGTTAGGGTGTTTGGCTTAAATGTAATTTTTTCTTTCCTCATAGACATCAATGGGGCTGCGTTACGGAGCTTTTTTTTCCTCGATCGCAGGTGTTAGGCTTTTTTTAGCCGACTCTCCCCATTGATGTCTATGGGGAAATCGTGCACGAGCACGTCAATACACTGCTTCTATTTGGGTGAGGTATGGAGCTCAACGCCACCATATCGCCCACGCAAGCCGGGTTTTTCAAAACCTGTAATAGCAGCGCTATAGGGAGGTTATATACTGCGCTTTTGTGGGGGTCGTTAATTTCCCTATATCGCTCAAAACTCGTAATCTAGCTGATAATTTGCTATATATATGCAGCATAGGAATCCTGCAGATAAATATTACCATTAAAGTGACAGTTTGCCCCGCAAAAGGCCCTTTTAAGGGCTGGTAATAGAGCTGATTACTTTTGTAATTTAGTTTAGGGTAGGGAAATTTTATTATTTTGGGGGGCTTTTTTATTTTATTAGGGGGCTTAGATTAGGTGTAATTAGCTTAAAATTCTTGTAATCTTTTTTTATTTTTTGTAATTTAGTGTTTGTTTTTTTTTGTAATATAGTTTAGTGTATTTAATTGTATTTTAGTTGAGATAATTGTAGTTTATTTAATTAATTTATTGATAGGGTAGTGTTAGGTGTAATGGTAACTTAGGTTAGGATTTATTTTACAGGTAATTTTGTAATTATTTTAACTAGGTAGCTATTAAATAGTTATTAACTATTTAATAGCTATTGTACCTAGTTAAAATAAATACAAAGTTACCTGTAAAATAAATATAAACCCTAAAATAGCTACAATGTAATTATTAATTATATTGTAGCTATCTTAGGGTTTATTTTATAGGTAAGCATTTAGTTTTAAATAGGAATAATTTAGTTTATAATATTAATATTATTTAGATTTATTTAAATAATAATTAAGTTAGGGGGTGTTAGGGTTAGACTTAGGTTTAGGGGGTAATATAGTTAATATAGGTGGCGGCGGTGTAGGGGGATTAGATTAGGGGTTAATATATTTAAAATCGGTGGTGGCGGCGTAGGGGGATTAGATTAGGGGTTAATATATTTAAAATAGGTGGCGGCGATGTAGGGGGCTCAGATTAGGGGTTAGTATTTTTAAAATAGGTGGCGGCGCTGTAGGGGGATCAGATTAGGGGTTAATAAATTTAATATAGGTGGCGGCGGTGTAGGGGGGTCAAATTAGGGGTTAATAAATTTAATATAGGTGGCGGCGGTGTAAGGGGGTCAGATTAGGGGGTAATACATATAATATAGGTGGCGGCAGGGTCCGGGGCGCGGCGGTTTAGGGGTTAAACACTTAGGGATTGCGGCGGGGGATTACGGTTGACAGGTAGATAGACATTGCGCATGCGTTAGGTGTTAGGTTTTATTTTGCAGGCAGTTTAGGGAGTTATGGGGCTCCAATACTCAGCGTAAGGCTTACTACGCCTGCATTTTGTGGCGAGGTGAAAATAGAGTAAGATTTCGCCACGTAAGTCCTTACACTGTATATTGGATACCAAATTGCGCGAGTTTGGTATATCACTCTATGGGCCAAAAAACTAAAACTATGGCCGAAGGGTGAAATATACGAGCGTAACTTCTATGTTACGCCGTATATAGGATACCAAACCAGCGCAATATTTGGCATCGCCGACTTTTGCGGGCGACGCTGCATATCAGATCGGACCCCCAATGTTTGCATGTTCTTTGCTTTTTTTGCAAGTTATAAGGCAATAAATACAAGTAGCACTTTGCTATTTCCAAACGATTTTTTTTCAAAATTTGGATGTTACATTTTAACACTGATATCTATCATCAATCCCTGAATAACCCTTCACATGTATATATATATATATATATTTTTTTTTAGTAGACAACCCAAAGTATTGATCCTAGGTCATTTTGGTATATTTCATGCCACCATTTCACTGCCAAATACGATCAAATAAAAAAAATTGTTAACTTTTTTACTGTTTCACAAACTTTAGGTTTCTCACTGAAATTATTTACAGCTTGTGCAATTTTGGCACACATGGTTGTTAATGCTTCTCTGGGATCCCCTTTGTTCAGATATAGCAGACATATATGGCTTTGGCATTGCTTTTTTGATAATTAGAAGGCCGCTAAATACTGCTGCGCACCACACTTGTATTATTGCCAGCAGTGAAGGGGTTATTTGGGTAGCTTGTAGGGAGCTTGAAGGGTTTATTTTAGCTTTAGTGTAGAGACCAGCCTCCCACTTGAAACATCCCACCCCCTGATCCCTCCCTGACCCCTCTAAAACAGCTGTCTTCCCTTCCCCACCTCACTATTGTCACCGCCATCTTTAGTACTGGCAGAAAGTCTGCCAGTATAAAAATAAAAGGTTTTTGTTTGTTGTTTTTTTTTTTAAATTTAATTAGATATTTTCTGCAGTGTAGGATCCCCCCTTACCACCCAACCTCCCTGAGACCCCCAAATAGCTCTCTAA
Organism: Bombina bombina; assembly: GCF_027579735.1. Lineage (NCBI taxonomy): Eukaryota > Metazoa > Chordata > Amphibia > Anura > Bombinatoridae > Bombina > Bombina bombina. The sequence continues at coordinate 811,386,195 of NC_069503.1, forward strand.
CCCTCCCCAAATAACTATTTGCCGCCATTTTGGGTACTGGCAGCTGTCTGCCAGTACCCACTTTGCAATAAAATGTGCCCTTTTTTATATCAATCCCATTTTTTCTGTAGTGTAGCTGCCCCCCCCTCAATACCCTACCTCTCTCCCTCCCAGATCCCTTTCCCAACATTATTACCCCCCTCCCTCTCCCACCTTCCTCTCCCACCACTTCTTGTTAAAGCAACTTGTTAAATCGCGCACCCGTGATTGAGATCCCCCACTGGCTGGAAGCTGCACCTCCCTGCAATGGCTCCCACCCACCAACGATCAGCACCATCGCTGGCCGATGTATGGTGGGCCACAGAGTGTCTCTCTCTGCATTGAATGCTTAAAAAGGGTATTGCAGGATGCCTCAATATTGAGGCATCACTGCAATACCCTAAAAAGCGCCTGGAAGCGATCATGATTGCTTCCAGCCCTTGAAAACCCAGAGGACGTACAGGGTATGTCCTTGGTCATTAAGTGACAGTTTTTGGGATGTACCCTGTACGTCCTTGGTCCTTAAGGGGTTAAGGTGCCATAAAACAAGTTGAGATATGTGCATATCCAAAAAAGGGCTAATTAATTTAAAATAGTTTGCATAAAAAAAAAATGATTAGAAATTGCTGGCAAGTATTTTAAAATAATTTTCAAAAGTAAGCAAAATTAATTACATAGCTAAGCTGCCTGGAGCAGCTAACTCCACCCCTCTTATAAGTGATTAGACACAGGCTAATGCTATTTTTGCTAATATTTATAAGATATAATATACTAATGCTTGTGCCAATGCCTGCTTTAAATAGAGATTCAATTAGAAGAATATCATGGCCTCGATCCGATATGCAGCGTCGCCCGCAAAAGCCGGCGACGCCGAATTTTGCGCGGGTTTGGTATCCTATATACTAGAAGTTACGCTCGTATATTTCTGCCTTCGCCCGTAGTTTTATGGCCCATAGGCAGGTATACCAAACCCGCGCAGTTTGGTATCCAATATACAGCGTAAGGACTTATGTTGCGAAAATGGAGAAATCTTACTCCATTTTCACCTCGCCACAAAATGCAGCCGTAGTAAGCCTTATGCTGTCTATTGGAGCCCCGTAACTCCCTAAACTACCTGCCAAATAAAACCTAACACCTAATGTGTGCGAAATGTCTATCTACCTGTCAACCACAATCTACAAAATAAAACCTAACACCTAACACATGCGCAATGTCTATCTACCTGTCAACCGCGATCCCCCGCCGCAATCCCTAATAAAGTATTTAACCCCTAAACCGCCGCTCCCGGACCCCGCTGCCACCTACATTAAAAGTATAACCCCATAATGTGATCCCCTACACCGTCGCCAGCTACATTACATACCCCCTAATGTGAGCCCCCTACACCGCCGCCATCTACATTACCTACCCCCTAATGTGAGGCCCTTACACCGCCGCCATCTATATTGCCTACCCCCTAATGTGAGCTCCTACCCCGCCGCCAGCTATATTAAAATTATTAACCCCTAATTTAATCCCCCTACCCCGCCGCCAGCTATATTAATTACATTAACCCATAATTTAATCCCCCTACCCCGCCGCCAGCTATATTAATTACATTAACCCCTAATTTAATCCCCCTATACCGCCGCCAGCTATATTAATTACATTAACCCCTAATTTAATCCCCCTATACCGCCGCCAGCTATATTAATTACATTAACCCCTAATTTAATCCCCCTATACCGTCGCCAGCTATATTAATTACATTAACCCCTAATTTAATCCCCCTACCCCGCCGCCAGCTATATTAAATTAATTAACCCCTAATCTAATCCCCCTATACCGCCGCCACCTATATTAAACACATTAACCCCTAAACTAATCCCCCTACACCGCCGCCAGCTATATTAACTATATTAACCCTAATTATATTAGGGTTAATATAGTTAATATAGTTATTATATTATATATATTAAATATATTAACCCTAATTATATTAGGGTTAATATAGTTAATATAGTTAATATAGTTGTATATTATTAATTATATTAGGGTTAATATAGTTAATATCGTTATTATATTATATATATATTAAGTATAATAACCTTATCTAACTCTAACATCCCTAACTAAATTCTTATTAAAATAAATCTAATTAATATTAATATTATTAATTAAAATATTCCTATTTAAATCTAAATAATTACCTATAAAATAAACCCTAACGGCTAGATTTAGAGTTTGGCGTTAGCCGTCAAAACCAGCGTTAGAGGCTCCTAACGCTGGTTTTGGGCTACCGCTGGTATTTAGAGTTAGTCAGGAAAGGGTCTAACGCTCACTTTGCAACCGCGACTTTTCCATACCGCAGATCCCCTTACGTCAATTGCGTATCCTATCTTTTCAATGGGATCTTTCTAATGCCGGTATTTAGAGTCGTGGCTGAAGTGAGCGTTAGAAATCTAACGACAAAACTCCAGCCGCAGAAAAAAGTCAGGAGTTAAGAGCTTTCTGGGCTAACGCCGGTTCATAAAGCTCTTAACTACTGTGCTCTAAAGTACACTAACACCCATAAACTACCTATGTACCCCTAAACCGAGGCCCCCCACATCGCCGCCACTCTATTAAAATTTTTTAACCCCTAATCTGCCGACCGCACACTGCCGCAACCTACGTTATCCCTATGTACCCCTAATCTGCTGCCCCTAATACCGCCGACACCTACATAATATTGATTAACCCCTAATCTGCCGCCCCCAACGTCGCCTCCACCTACCTACACTAATTAACCCCTAATCTGCCGACCAGACCTCACTGCTACTATAATAAATGTATTAACCCCTAATCCGCCTCACTCCCGCCTCAATAACCCTATAATAAATAGTATTAACCCCTAATCTTCCCTCCCTAACATCGCCGCCACCTAACTTCAAGCATTAACCCCTAATCTGCAGACCGGACCTCACCGCTACTCTAATAAATTTATTAACCCCTAAAGCTAATTTTAACCCTAACCCTAACACCCCCCTAAGTTAAATATAATTTAAATCTAAAGAAATAAATTAACTCTTATTAAATAAATTATTCCTATTTAAAGCTAAATACTTACCTGTAAAATAAACCCTAATATAGCTACAATATAAATTATAATTATATTGTAGCTATTTTAGGATTAATATTTATTTTACAGGCAACTTTGTATTTATTTTAACCAGGTACAATAGCTATTAAATAGTTAATAACTATTTAATAGCTACCTAGTTAAAATAATTACAAAATTACCTGTAAAATAAATCCTAACCTAAGTTACAATTAAACCTAACACTACACTATCAATAAATTAATTAAATAAAATACCTACAATTATCTACAATTAAACCTAACACTACACTATCAATAAATTAATTAAATACAATACCTACAAATAAATACAATGAAATAAACTAACTAAAGTACAAAAAATAAAAAAGAACTAAGTTGCAAAAAATTAAAAAATATTTACAAACATTAGAAAAATATTACAACAATTTTAAACTAATTACACCTACTCTAAGCCCCCTAATAAAATAACAAAGACCCCCAAAATAAAAAAAATGCCCTACCCTATTCTAAAATTAAAATAGAAAAGCTCTTTTACCTTACCAGCCCTGAAAAGGGCCCTTTGCGGGGCATGCCCCAAAGAATTCAGCTCTTTTGCCTGTAAAAAAAAACATACAATACCCCCCCCAATATTTCAACCCACCACCCACATACCCCTAATCTAACCCAAACCCCCCTTAAATAAACCTAACACTAGGCCCCTGAAGATCTCCCTACCTTGTCTCCACCACGCCGGGTTCACCGATCGATCCAGAGGAGCCTCCGATGTCTTGATCCAAGCCCAAGCGGGGGGCTGAAGATGTCCATAATCCGGCTGAAGTCTTCATCCAAGCAGGAGCTGAAGAGGTCCATGATCCGACTGAAGTCTTCTATCAAGCGGCATCTTCAATCTTCTTTCTTCCGGATCCATGTAGTTCATCCCGCCGACGCGGAACATCCATCTTCACTGACGACTTCCCGACGAATGACGGTTCCTTTAAGGGACGTCATCCAAGATGGCGTCCCTCGAATTCCGATTGGCTGATAGGATTCTATCAGCCAATCGGAATTAAGGTAGGGAAATTCTGATTGGCTGATGGATAGATTAGGGGTATGTGGGTGGTGGGTTGTAATGTTGGGGGGGTATTGTATGTTTTTTTTTACAGGCAAAAGAGCTGAATTCTTTGGGGCAAGCCCCGCAAAGGGCCCTTTTCAGGGCTGGTAAGGTAAAAGAGCTTTTCTATTTTAATTTTAGAATAGGGTAGGGCATTTTTTTTATTTTGGGGGTCTTTGTTATTTTATTAGGGGGCTTAGAGTAGGTGTAATTAGTTTAAAATTGTTGTAATATTTTTCTAATGTTTGTAAATATTTTTTTATTTTTTGTAACAGTTCTTTTTTATTTTTTGTACTTTAGTTAGTTTATTTCATTGTATTTATTTGTAGGTATTGTATTTAATTTATTTATTGATAGTGTAGTGTTAGGTTTAATTGTAGATAATTGTAGGTATTTTATTTAATTAATTTATTGATAGTGTAGTGTTAGGTTTAATTGTAATTTAGGTTAGGATTTATTTTACAGGTAATTTTGTAATTATTTTAACTAGGTAACTATTAAATAGTTATTAACTATTTAATAGCTATTGTACCTGGTTAAAATAATTACAAAGTTGCCTGTAAAATAAATATTAATCCTAAAATAGCTACAATATAATTATAATTTATATTGTAGCTATATTAGGGTTTATTTTACAGGTAAGTATTTAGCTTTAAATAGGAATAATTTATTTAATAAGAGTTAATTTATTTCGTTAGATTTAAATTATATTTAACTTAGGGGGGTGTTAGTGTTTGTCTTAGACTTAGCTTTAGTGGTTAATACATTTATTATAGTAGCGGTGAGGTCCGGTCGGCAGATTAGGGGTTAATTATTGTAGGTAGGTGGAGGCGACGTTGGGGGCGGCAGATTAGGGGTTAATAAATATAATATAGGGGTCGGCGGTGTTAGGGGCAGCAGATTAGGGGTACATAGGGATAACGTAGGTTGCGGCGGTGTACGGAGCGGCAGATTAGGGGTTAATAATAATATGCAGGGGTCAGCGATAGCGGGGGCAGCAGATTAGGGGTTAATAAATATAATATAGGGGTTGGCGGTGTTAGGGGCAGCAGATTAGGGGTACATAGGGATAACATAGGTTGCGGCGGTGTACGGAGCGGCAGATTAGGGGTTAATAATAATATGCAGGGGTCAGCGATAGCGGGGGCGGCAGATTAGGGGTTAATAAATATAATATAGGGGTCGGCGGTGTTAGGGGCAGCAGATTAGGGGTACATAGGGATAACGTAGGTTGCGGCGGTGTACGGAGCGGCAGATTAGGGGTTAATAATAATATTCAGGGGTCAGCGATAGCGGGGCGGCAGATTAGGGGTTAATAAATATAATATAGGGGTCGGCGGTGTTAGGGGCAGCAGATTAGGGGTACATAGGGATAATGTAGGTTGCGGCGGTGTCCGGAGCGGCAGATTAGGGGTTAAAAATAATATGCAGGGGTCAGCGATAGCGGGGTCGGCAGATTAGGGGTTAATAAGTGTAAGGTTAGGGGTGTTTAGACTCGGGGTACATGTTAGGGTGTTAGGTGCAGACTTAGGAAGCGTTTCCCCATAGGAAACAATGGGGCTGCGTTAGGAGCTGAACGCTGCTTTTTTGCAGGTGTTAGGTTTTTTTTCAGCTCAAAATGCCCCATTGTTTCCTATGGGGATATCGTGCATGAGCACGTTTTTGAAGCTGGCCGCGTCCGTAAGCACCGCTGGTATCGAGAGTTGCAGTGGCGGTAAATTATGCTATACGCTCCTTTTTTGGAGCCTAACGCAGCCATTCTGTGAACTCTAAATACCAGCGGTATTTAAAAGGTGCGGGGGAAAAAAAGCATGCGTAGCTAACGCACCCCTTTGGCCGCAGAACTCTAAATCTAGCCGTAAGATAGCTACAATGTAATTAATCATTACATTGTAGCTATTTTAGGGTTTATATTTATTTTACAGGTAACTTGGTATTTATTTTAACTAGGTACAATAGCTATTAAATAGTTAATAACTATTTAATAGCTACCTAGTTAAAATAATTACCAATTTACCTGTAAAATAAATCCTAACCTAAGTTACAAATACACCTACACTATCAATAAATTAAATAAACTACAAATATCTAAACTAAAATACAATTAAATAAACTAAACTAAATTACAAAAAAACAAAACACTAAATTACAAAAAATAAAAAAAGATTACAAGATTTTTAAGCTAATTACACCTATTCTAAGCCCCCTAATAAAATAATAAAGCCCCCCAAAATAAAAAAAATTCCCTACCCTATTCTAAATTTAAAAAGTTAACAGCTCTATTACCTTACCAGCCCTTAAAAGGGCCTTTTGCGGGGCATGCCCCAAAGAAATCAGCTCTTTTGCCTGTAAAAAAAAAACACAATACCACCCCCCAACATTACAACCCACCACCCACATACCCCCTACTCTAACCCAAACCCCCTTAAATAAACCGAACACTACCCCCCTGAAGATCTCCCTACCTTGTCTTCACCCAGCCGGGCAGAACTCTTTATCCGATCCGGGCGAACCAATCAGCCAATCGGATTGAACTTGAATCTGATTGGCTGATTCAATCAGCCAATCATATTTTTCTACCTTAATTACGATTGGCTGATAGAATCCTATCAGCCAATTGGAATTTGACGGACGCGATCTTGGATGATGACATTTAAAGGAACCTCATTCGTCGATAAGTTGTCATGCCAGATGGATGTTCCGCGTCGGAGGAGCAAAGAAAAAAGATTGAAGATGCCGCTTGGAAGAAAACTTCGCCCCGATGGAGGACCTCTTCTCTGCCGCTTGATTGAAGACATCGCCGGATGGAAGACTTCTTCTTTGCCGCTTGGATGAACACATTGCCGGATGGAAGACTTCTTCTCTGCCATTTGGATGAAGACATCGCCGGATGGAAGACTTCTTCTCTGCCGCTTGATTGAAGACATCGCCCGGATCGGATGAAGAGTTCTGCCCGGCTGGGTGAAGAAAAGGTAGGGAGATCTTCAGGGGGTAGTGTTAGGTTTATTTAAAGGGGGTTTGGGTTAGAGTAGGGGTATGTGGGTGGTGGGTTGTAATGTTGGGGGGGTATTGTATGGTTTTTTTTACAGGCAAAAGAGCTGAATTCTTTGGGGCAAGCCCCGCAAAGGGCCCTTTTCAGGGCTGGTAAGGTAAAAGAGCTTTTCTATTTTAATTTTAGAATAGGGTAGGGCATTTTTTTTATTTTGGGGGTCTTTGTTATTTTATTAGGGGGCTTAGAGTAGGTGTAATTAGTTTAAAATTGTAATATTTTTCTAATGTTTGTAAATATTTTTTTATTTTTTGTAACTTAGTTCTTTTTTATTTTTTGTACTTTAGTTAGTTTATTTCATTGTATTTATTTGTAGGTATTGTATTTAATTTATTTATTGATAGTGTAGTGTTAGGTTTAATTGTAGATAATTGTAGGTATTTTATTTAATTAATTTATTGATAGTGTAGTGTTAGGTTTAATTGTAATTGTAATTGTGGGTTGTGTTGGGGGTGGTATTGTGGGGGTTTTTTACAGGCAAAAGAGCTGATTTCTTTGGGGCATGCCCCGCAAAAGGCCCTTTTAAGGGTTGGTAAGGTAATATAGCTGTTAACTTTTTTAATTTAGAATAGGGTAGGGAATTTTTTTTATTTTGGGGGGCTTTATTATTTTATTAGGGGGCTTAGAATAGGTGTAATTAGCTTAAAAATCTTGTAATCTTTTTTTATTTTTTGTAATTTAGTGTTTGTTTTTCTTCTGTTAAGTGTGATCAGTCCACGGGTCATCATTACTTCTGGGATATTACTCCTCCCCAACAGGAAGTGCAAGAGGATTCACCCAGCAGAGCTGCATATAGCTCCTCCCCTCTACGTCACTCCCAGTCATTCTCTTGCACCCAACGACTAGATAGGATGTGTGAGAGGACTATGGTGATTATACTTAGTTTTATATCTTCAATCAAAAGTTTGTTATTTTAAAATAGCACCGGAGTGTGTTATTATCTCTCTGGCAGAGTTTGAAGAAGAATCTACCAGAGTTTTTGTTATGATTTTAGCCGGAGTAGTTAAGATCATATTGCTGTTTCTCGGCCATCTGAGGAGAGGTAAACTTCAGATCAGGGGACAGCGGGCAGATGAATCTGCATAGAGGTATGTAGCAGTTTTTATTTTCTGACAATGGAATTGATGAGAAAATCCTGCCATACCGATATAATGTCATGTATGTATACTTTACACTTCAGTATTCTGGGGAATGGTACTTCACTAGAATTACACTGTAAGAAATACATAAAGCTGTTTAATAACTAGAGATTATGTTTAACGTTTTTGCTGGAATGTAAAATCGTTTTCATTTGCTGAGGTACTGAGTGAATAAATGTTTGGGCACTATTTTTCCACTTGGCAGTTGCTTAATCTGTTTTCTGACAGTTTCTGTTCTCCCTCACTGCTGTGTGTGAGGGGGAGGGGCCGTTTTTTGGCGCTTTTACTATGCATCAAATATTTCAGTCAGCAACTCATTGTATTCCCTGCATGATCCGGTTCATCTCTACAGAGCTCAGGGGTCTTCAAAACTTATTTTGAGGGAGGTAATTTCTCTCAGCAGAGCTGTGAGAATTATAGTTTGACTGAGATAAAAAACGTTTATTCTGTAATTTGTTTCCTGCTTTCAGAATTTGTTATCTTTGCTAATGGGATTAAACCTTTGCTAAAGTTGTGTTGTTTACAAGGATTGAGGCTATAACTGTTTCAATTTATTAATTTTCAACTGTCATAGATCTTCTGTGCTTCTTAAAGGCACAGTACGTTTTAATATTATTCTAATTGAATTGTATTTCCAAGTTGCAAGTTTATTTGCTAGTGTGTTAAACATGTCTGATTCAGAGGATGATACCTGTGTCATTTGTTGCAATGCCAAAGTGGAGCCCAATAGAAATTTATGTACTAACTGTATTGATGCTACTTTAAATAAAAATCAATCTGTACAAATTGAACAAATTTCACCAAACAACGAGGGGAGAGTTATGCCGACTAACTCGCCTCACGTGTCAGTACCTACATCTCCCGCTCAGAGGGAGGTGCGTGATATTGTAGCGCCGAGTACATCTGGGCGGCCATTACAAATCACATTACAGGATATGGCTACTGTTATGACTGAGGTTTTGGCTAAATTACCAGAACTAAGAGGTAAGCGTGATCACTCTGGGGTGAGAACAGAGTGCGCTGATAATATTAGGGCCATGTCAGACACTGCGTCACAGGTGGCAGAACATGAGGACGGAGAACTTCATTCTGTGGGTGACGGTTCTGATCCAAACAGACTGGATTCAGATATTTCAAATTTTAAATTTAAACTGGAAAACCTCCGTGTATTACTAGGGGAGGTGTTAGCGGCTCTGAATGATTGTAACACAGTTGCAATACCAGAGAAAATGTGTAGGTTGGATAAATATTTTGCGGGTACCGACGAGTACTGAGGTTTTTCCTATACCTAAGAGACTTACTGAAATTGTTACTAAGGAGTGGGATAGACCCGGTGTGCCGTTCTCACCCCCTCCGATATTTAGAAAAATGTTTCCAATAGACGCCACCACAAGGGACTTATGGCAAACGGTCCCTAAGGTGGAGGGAGCAGTTTCTACCTTAGCTAAGCGTACCACTATCCCGGTGGAGGATAGCTGTGCTTTTTCAGATCCAATGGATAAAAAGTTAGAGGGTTACCTTAAGAAAATGTTTGTTCAACAAGGTTTTATATTGCAACCCCTTGCATGCATTGCGCCGATCACGGCTGCAGCGGCATTCTGGATTGAGTCTCTGGAAGAGAACATTGGTTCAGCTACTCTGGACGACATTACGGACAGGCTTAGAGTCCTTAAACTAGCTAATTCATTCATTTCGGAGGCCGTAGTACATCTTACTAAACTTACGGCGAAGAATTCAGGATTCGCCATTCAGGCACGCAGGGCGCTGTGGCTAAAATCCTGGTCAGCTGATGTTACTTCTAAGTCTAAATTGCTTAATATACCTTTCAAAGGGCAGACCTTATTCGGGCCCGGGTTGAAAGAGATTATCGCTGACATTACAGGAGGTAAAGGCCATGCCCTGCCTCAGGACAAAGCCAAAGCCAAGACTAGACAGTCTAATTTTCGTTCCTTTCGTAATTTCAAAGCAGGAGCAGCATCAACTTCCTCTGCACCAAAACAGGAAGGAGCTGTTGCTCGCTACAGACAAGGCTGGAAACCTAACCAGTCCTGGAACAAGGGCAAGCAGACTAGGAAACCTGCTGCTGCCCCTAAAACAGCATGAATTGAGGGCCCCCGATCCGGGATCGGATCTAGTGGGGGGCAGACTTTCTCTCTTCGCCCAGGCTTGGGCAAGAGATGTTCAGGATCCCTGGGCGCTAGAGATAATATCTCAGGGATACCTTCTGGACTTCAAATACTCTCCTCCAAGAGAGAGATTTCATCTGTCGAGATTGTCAACAATCCAGACAAAGAAAGAGGCGTTTCTACGCTGTGTACAAGAGCTCTTGTTAATGGGAGTAATCCATCCAGTTCCACGATCAGAACAGGGACAGGGGTTTTACTCAAATCTGTTTGTGGTTCCCAAAAAAGAGGGAACTTTCAGACCAATCCTGGACTTAAAGATCCTAAACAAATTCCTAAGAGTTCCATCGTTCAAGATGGAGACTATTCGGACAATTTTACCTATGATCCAAGAAGGTCAGTACATGACCACTGTAGATTTAAAAGATGCTTACCTTCACATACCGATTCACAAAGATCATTATCGGTACCTAAGGTTTGCCTTCCTAGACAGGCATTACCAGTTTGTGGCTCTTCCATTCGGATTGGCTACAGCTCCAAGAATCTTCACAAAGGTTCTGGGTGCTCTTCTGGCGGTACTAAGACCGCGGGGAATCTCGGTAGCTCCATACCTAGACGACATTCTGATACAAGCTTCAAGCTTTCAAACTGCCAAGTCTCATACAGAGTTAGTGCTGGCATTTCTAAGGTCACATGGATGGAAGGTGAACGAAAAGAAAAGTTCACTCGTTCCACTCACAAGAGTTCCCTTCCTGGGGACTCTTATAGATTCTGTAGAAATGAAGATTTAGCTGACAGAGGACAGGCTAACAAGACTTCAAAGTGCTTGCCGCACCCTTCATTCCATTCAACACCCGTCAGTGGCTCAATGCATGGAGGTAATCGGCTTAATGGTAGCGGCAATGGACATAGTACCCTTTGCACGCTTACACCTCAGACCACTGCAACTGTGCATGCTAAGTCAGTGGAATGGGGATTACTCAGACTTATCCCCTTCTCTGAATCTGGATCAAGAGACCAGAAATTCTCTTCTATGGTGGCTTTCTCGGCCACATCTGTCCAGGGGGATGCCATTCAGCAGACCAGACTGGACAATTGTAACAACAGACGCCAGCCTTCTAGGTTGGGGTGGCGTCTGGAATTCTCTGAAGGCTCAGGGACAATGGAGTCAGGAGGAGAGTCTCCTGCCAATAAACATTCTGGAATTGAGAGCAGTTCTCAATGCCCTCCTGGCTTGGCCCCAGTTGACAACTCGGGGGTTCATCAGGTTTCAGTCGGACAACATCACGACTGTAGCTTACATCAACCATCAGGGAGGGACAAGAAGCTCCCTAGCTATGATGGAAGTATCAAAGATAATTAGCTGGGCAGAGTCTCACTCTTGCCACCTGTCAGCAATCCACATCCCGGGAGTGGAGAACTGGGAGGCGGATTTCTTAAGTCGTCAGACTTTTCATCCGGGGGAGTGGGAACTTCATCCGGAGGTCTTTGCCCAAATACTTCGACGTTGGGGCAAACCAGAGATAGATCTCATGGCGTCTCGACAGAACGCCAAGCTTCCTCGTTACGGGTCCAGATCCAGGGATCCAGGAGCAGTCCTGATAGATGCTCTGACAGCACCTTGGGACTTCAGGATGGCTTACGTGTTTCCACCCTTCCCGTTGCTTCCTCGATTGATTGCAAGAATCAAACAAGAGAGAGCATCAGTGATTCTAATAGCACCTGCGTGGCCACGCAGGACTTGGTATGCAGACCTGGTGGACATGTCATCCTGTCCACCTTGGTCTCTACCTCTGAAACAGGACCTTCTGATACAGGGTCCCTTCAGACATCAAAATCTAACTTCTCTGAAGCTGACTGCTTGGAAATTGAACGCTTGATTTTATCAAGACGTGGGTTTTCTGAGTCAGTTATTGATACCTTAATACAGGCTAGGAAACCTGTTACCAGAAAGATTTACCATAAGATATGGCGTAAATACCTATATTGGTGTGAATCCAAAGGTTACTCTTGGAGTAAGGTTAGGATTCCTAGGATATTGTCTTTTCTACAAGAAGGTTTAGAAAAGGGTTTATCTGCTAGTTCTTTAAAGGGACAGATCTCAGCTCTGTCCATTCTGTTACACAAACGTCTGTCAGAAGTTCCTGACGTCCAGGCTTTTTGTCAGGCTTTGGCCAGGATTAAGCCTGTGTTTAAAACTGTTGCTCCACCATGGAGTTTAAACCTTGTTCTTAATGTTTTACAGGGCGTTCCGTTTGAACCCCTTCATTCCATTGATATAAAGTTGTTATCTTGGAAAGTTCTATTTTTAATGGCTATTTCCTCGGCTCGAAGAGTCTCTGAATTATCAGCCTTACATTGTGATTCTCCTTATTTGATCTTTCATTCGGATAAGGTAGTCCTGCGTACTAAACCTGGGTTCTTACCTAAGGTAGTTACTAACAGGAATATCAATCAAGAGATTGTTGTTCCTTCTTTATGCCCAAATCCTTCTTCAAAGAAGGAACGTCTACTGCACAACCTGGATGTAGTCCGTGCTCTAAAATTTTACTTACAGGCAACTAAGGAATTTCGACAAACGTCTTCTCTGTTTGTCATTTACTCTGGGCAGAGGAGAGGTCAAAAAGCTTCCGCTACCTCTCTTTCTTTTTGGCTTCGTAGCATAATTCGTTTAGCTTATGAGACTGCTGGACAGCAGCCTCCTGAAAGAATTACAGCTCATTCTACTAGAGCTGTGGCTTCCACTTGGGCCTTCAAGAATGAGGCCTCTGTTGAACAGATTTGCAAGGCTGCAACTTGGTCTTCGCTTCATACTTTTTCCAAATTTTACAAATTTGACACTTTTGCTTCATCGGAGGCTATTTTTGGGAGAAAGGTTCTTCAGGCAGTGGTTCCTTCTGTATAAAGAGCCTGCCTATCCCTCCCGTCATCCGTGTACTTTTGCTTTGGTATTGGTATCCCAGAAGTAATGATGACCCGTGGACTGATCACACTTAACAGAAGAAAACATAATTTATGCTTACCTGATAAATTCCTTTCTTCTGTAGTGTGATCAGTCCACGGCCCGCCCTGTTTTTAAGGCAGGTAAATATTTTTTAATTTATACTCCAGTCACCACTTCACCCTTGGCTTTTCCTTTCTCGTTGGTCCTTGGTCGAATGACTGGGAGTGACGTAGAGGGGAGGAGCTATATGCAGCTCTGCTGGGTGAATCCTCTTGCACTTCCTGTTGGGGAGGAGTAATATCCCAGAAGTAATGATGACCCGTGGACTGATCACACTACAGAAGAAAGGAATTTATCAGGTAAGCATAAATTATGTTTTTTTGTAATTTAGTTTAGTTTATTTAATTGTATTTTAGTTTAGATATTTGTAGTTTATTTAATTTATTGATAGTGTAGGTGTATTTGTAACTTAGGTTAGGATTTATTTTACAGGTAAATTGGTAATTATTTTAACTAGGTAGTTATTAAATAGTTATTAACTATTTTATAGCTATTGTACCTAGTTAAAATAAATACCAAGTTACCTGTAAAATAAATATAAACCCTAAAATAGCTACAATGTAATTATTAATTACATTGTAGCTATCTTAGGGTTTATTTTATAGGTAAGTATTTAGATTTAAATAGGAATATTTTAATTAATAATATTAATTAGATTTATTTTAATAAGAATTTAGTTAGGGATGTTGGAGTTAGATAGGGTTATTATACTTAATATATATATAATATAATAACGATATTAACTATATTAACCCTAATATAATTAGGGTTAATATAGTTAATATATATAATATAATAACTATATTAACTATATTAACTATATTAACTATATTAACCCTAATATAATTAGGGTTAATATAGTTAATATAGCTGGCAGCGGTGTAGGGGGATTAGATTAGGGGTTAATGTACTTAATATAGGTGGCGGCGGTATAGGGGGATTAGATTAGGGTTAATTAATTTAATATAGCTGGCGGCGGGGTAGGGGGATTAAATTAGGGTTTAATGTAATTAATATAGCTGGCGGCGGTATAGGGGGATTGAATTAGGGGTTAATGTAATTAATATAGCTGGCAGCGGTATAGGGGGATTAAATTAGGGGTTAATGTAATTAATATAGCTGGCGGCGGTGTAAGGGGCTCACATTAGGGGGTAGTTAATGTAGGTGGAGGCGGGGTAGGAGTTCACATTAGGGGGTAGTTAATGTAGGTGGCGGTGGGTAGGAGCTAACATTAGGGGGTAGTTAATGTAGGTGGCGGCGGGGTAGGAGCTCACATTAGGGGGTAGGTAATGTAGCTGGCGGCGGGGTAGGAGCTCACATTAGGGGGTAGTTAATGTAGGTGGCGGCGAGGTCCGGGAGCAGCGGTTTAGGGGTTAATAACTTTATTAGGTGGCGGCGGGGTCCGGGAGCGGCGGTTTAGGGGTTAATACATTTTTTATTTTTAGGATAGTGAGGGGGGATAGCGGATAGAGGGTTAGACGTGTCGGACTATGTTTGGGAGGCGTGTTAGACAGTACGGGAGATTTAATAATTAGTCAGGTTTTGTAGGCGCCGGCAGTTTCTAAAGTGCAGTAAGTCACTGGCGACTCCAGAAATTTGTACTTACGCAGATTTCTGGACATCGCTGGTTTGTCAGACTTACGGCACTTTAGCATCTGACGGCGCCGTATATAGGATAGCTCAAGTTGCGAGCTGAAACTACGGGCAGCGGGGGTTCCCTCACTTGCACCACAAACTACGATCTTTATCGGATCGCGCCCCATATATATTAACTAAAAAACAAGTTCTCATTTTTTTTTCCCTAAGGTAATTATATTACTTGGAAGTTCTTCTTACATTGCAGGTAGGCTGCTGGTGGACTGGTTGTGTCTCTGAAAGGGACATATTTGTTTTCAGTACTAAGTTAATATTTAAAGTACCATAAAACATGTTGAGATCTGTGCATATTCTAAAAGGGCTAATTCAGTATATATATGCCTAGATTTAGAGTTCTGTGTTAGGGTTAAAAAGCAGCGTTAAGGGGTCCTAACGCTGCTTTTTAATGCCCGCTGGTATTTAGAGTCAGCCAGGAAAGGGTCTACCGCTCACTTTCTTTCCGGGACTCGAGGCTACCGCAGATCCCCTTACGTCAATTGCGTATCCTATCTTTTCTATGGGATTTGCCTAACGCTGGTATTACGAGTCTTGGAAGAAGTGAGCGGTAGAGCCTCTAACGACAAGACTCCAACCGCAAAAAAAAGTCTGTAGTTAAGAGTTTTATGGGCTAACGCGGGAACATAAAGCTCTTAACTACTGTGCTATAAAGTACACTTACACCCATAAACTACCTATGAACCCCTAAACCGAGGCCCCCCCACATCGCAAACCCTATAATAAATTTTTTTAACCCCTAATCTCCAGCTCCGGACACCTCCGCAACCTACATTATACCTATGAACCCCTAATCTGCTGCCCCTAACATCGCCGACACCTATATTATATTTATTACCCCCTAATCTGCCCCCCAACGTCACCGCCACCTACCTACACTTATTAACCCCTAATCTGCCGACCGGACCTCGCCGCCACTATAATAAATGTATTAACCCCTAAACCGCCGCACTCCCGCCTCGCAAACACTATAATAAATTGTATGAACCCCTAATCTGCCCTCCCTAACATCGCCGCCACCTACCTACAATTATTAACCCCTAATCTGCCGCCCCCAACGTCGCTGCTACTATAATAAAGTTATTAACCCCTAAACCTAAGTCTAACCCTAACCCTAACACCCCCCTAACTTAAATATAATTTAAATTAAACTAACTAAATTTACTATCATTAAATAAATTAATCCTATTTAAAACTAAATACTTACCTATAAAATAAACCCTAATATAGCTACAATATAACTAATAGTTACATTGTAGCTATTTTAGGATTTATATTTATTTTACAGGCAACTTTGTATTTATTTTAACTAGGTACAATAGCTATTAAATAGTTAATAACTATTTAATAGCTACCTAGTTAAAATAATTACAAAATTACCTGTAAAATAAATCCTAACCTAAGTTACAAACACACCTAGCACTACACTATCAATACATTAATTAAATAAATTACCTACAATTAGCTAAAATAAAATACAATTAAATAAACTAAACTATATTACCAAAAAAAAAAAACACTAAAAAAGAAATTACAAGAAGTTTAAACTAATTACACCTAATCTAAGCCCCCATATAAAATAAAAAAGCCCCCCAAAATAATAAAATGCCCTACCCTATCCTAAATTACAAAGTAATCAGCTCTTTTACCAGCCCTTAAAAGGGCTTTTTGCGGGGCATTGCCCCAAAGTAATCAGCTCTTTTACCTGTAAAGAAAAATACAATACCCCCCCCAACATTACAACCCACCACCCACATACCCCTACTCTAAAACCCACCCAAACCCCCCTTTAAAAAACCTAACACTAACCCCCTTAAGATCTCCCTACCTTGAGTCGTCTTCACTCAGCTGAGCCAAATTCTTCATCCAAGCGGGGCAAGAAGAGGTCCTCCATCCGGTAGAAGTCTTCATCCAAGCGGCGTCTTCTATCTTCATCCATCCGGAGCGGAGCCATCTTCCATCCAGCCGACGCGGAGCCATCCTCTTCAACCGACGGACTAACAACGAATGATGGTTCCTTTAAGGGACGTCATCCAAGATGGTGTCCCTCGAATTCTGATTGGCTGATTCAATCAGCCAATCAGATTGAAGTTCAATCCGATTGGCTGATCCAATCAGCCAATCAGATTGACCTTGCATTCTATTGGCTGATCGGAACAGCCAATAGATGATCAGCCGATCGGATTGAACTTCAATCTGATTGGCTGATTGAATCAGCCAATCAGATTTTTCCTACCTTAATTCCGATTGGCTGATAGAATCCTATCAGCCAATCGGAATTCGAGGGACGCCATCTTGGATGATGTCCCTTAAAGGAACCGTCATTCGTCGTTAGTCCATCGGTTGAAGAGGATGGCTCCGCGTCCGCTGGATGGAAGATGGCTCCGCTCCGCTCCGGATGGATGAAGATAGAAGACGCTGCTTGGATGAAGACTTCTACCGGATGGAGGACCTCTTCTTGCCCCGCTTGGATGAAGACTTCTACCGGATGGAGGACCTCTTCTTGCCCAGCTTGGATGAAGAATTCGGCTCAGCTGAGTGAAGACGACTCAAGGTAGGGAGATCTTCAGGGGGTTAGTGTTAGGTTTTTTAAGGGGGGGTTGGGTGGGTTTTAGAGTAGGGGTATGTGGGTGGTGGGTTGTAATGTTGGGGGGGTATTGTATTTTTCTTTACAGGTAAAAGAGCTGATTACTTTGGGGCAATGCCCCGCAAAAAGCCCTTTTAAGGGCTGGTAAAAGAGCTGATTACTTTGTAATTTAGGATAGGGTAGGGCATTTTTATTATTTTGGGGGGCTTTTTTATTTTATTAGGGGGCTTAGATTAGGTGTAATTAGTTTAAACTTCTTGTAATTTCTTTTTTATTTTCTGTAATTTAGTGTTTGTTTTTTTCTGGTAATAGTAGTTTAGTTTATTTAATTGTATTTTATTTTAGCTAATTGTAGGTAATTTATTTAATTAATTTATTGATAGTTTAGTGTTAGGTGTATTTGTAACAGGTTAGGATTTATTTTACAGGTAATTTTGTAATTATTTTAACTAGGTAGCTATTAAATAGTTATTAACTATTTAATAGCTATTGTACCTAGTTAAAATAAATAAAAATCCTAAAATAGCTAAAATAGCTTAGTTTTAAATAGGAATAATTTATTTAATTATTGTTAGGGTTAGACTTAGGTTTAGGGGTTAATAACTTTATTATAGTAGCGGCAATGTTGGGTGCGGCAGATTAGTGGTTAATATTTGTAGGTAGGTGGCGGCGATGTTAGGGAGGGCAGATTATGGGTTAATACAATTCATTATAGTGTTTGCGAGGCGGGAGTGCGGCGGGTTAAGGGGTTAATACATTTATTATAGTGGCGGCGATGTCCGGTTGGCAGATTAGGGGTTAATAAGTGTAGGTAGGTGGCTGTGACGTTGGGGGGGGGACAGATTAGGGGTTAATAAATATAATATAGGTGTCTGCGATGTTAGGGACAGCAGATTAGGGGTTCATAGGGATAATGTAGGTGGCGGCGGTGTCCGGAGCAGCAGATTAGGGGTTAATAATATAATGTAGGTGTCAGCGATAGCAGGGGCGGCAGATTAGGGGCTAATAAGTGTAAGGTTAGGGGTGTTTAGACTCAGGGTTCATGTTAGGGTGTTAGGTGTAGACTTAGAAAGTGTTTCCCCATAGGAAACAATGGGGATGCGTTAGGAGCTGAACGCTGCTTTTTTGCAGGTGTTAGGTTTTTTTTTCGGCCAGCTCAGCCCCATTGTTTCCTATGGGGATATCGTGCACGAGCACGTTTTTCCAGCTTACCGCTACCGTAGGCAACGCTAGTATTGAGGGTTGAAATGGAGCTAAATTATGCTCAACGCTCCCTTTTCTGAGGCTAACGCGGCCATTCAGACAACTCTAAATACCAGCGTTGTCTTAAGGGTGCGCTGGAAAAAAAAGGAGCGTTAGCACCGCCAAAACTCTAAATCTAGGCGATAGTTTGCATAAAAAAAATGTTTAAAAATTGCTGGCAAGTATGTTAAAATAATTGTAAAAAATAAGCAAAATGACCTACATAGCTGTGCTTTCTGGATTAGATAGATCCACCCCCCTTATCAGCGTTTAACATCAAAAACACAGGCTTATTTGCTTCTAGGCATGCTCCAGCAGATAATGACTGTTAAAGTCTTGCATTCTACCATATCAATAGTGGATATTTATGCAGCCTTAAAATGAATAGTGTTGGGGGAATTAGAGCTGTACAATTCTGACACTTAAAAGAAAGTGTTAATGACGAGGCACTGCAGTATAGATTTGTAGGTAAAGTAATTAAAGTGCATATTATTATATTTTGTCTCTATCCCAACTTGTTTTATGTACCTTTAAAAAACAAGTTCTCTTTCTTTTTTTTTTTTTAAGTTTTAGTTATATTACTTGTAAGATGAAAAAATTCCTTACATAGCTGCTAGCGGCTGCTAGTTGACTGGGTGAGTCTCTGAAAGGGAAATATTTGTTTTCAGTACTAAGGTATTTTTTTTAAAAACAAGTTCTTATTTTGTTTGCTAAGTTATATTACATGTAAGGTGAAAAAGTTCCCTACATAGCTGCTAGCGACTACTGGTGGACTGGTTGTGTCTCTGATAGTTTTCAGTACTAAGTTAATATTTAAAAAAACAAGTTCTCATTTTTTTAATAAGTTCTATTACTTGTAAGCTGCTAGCGGCTGCTGGTGGACTGGTTGTGTCTCTTTACCTTTTACCACCGTTAAGGCGTTCTATTCCGTCCTAACCGCACCGGGCATTAGTGCCGTTAGGATGGAATAGAACGTCCTAGCCGTTTGGCTGTCCTGAAGCCAACAGCACTTTGAGGATGCGATCACAGTCTGGACGGTATGCCTAGCATCATAGGGACGCCCCCCTGACCCAATCCCATCATTGAAATCTCGATCTCGTGATCACGTGCACGATCTCAGGATTTCAATTTGTTTACATCGGAACCTTGTTCCGATGTAGACAAATTAACCCCGTCATCAAAGGATTAAAGGAACATATTTGTTTTCAGGACTAGACTTCAAGTTAATAGTTAATAGTTAAAAAAAACTGGGTTGTATACAGGGAGTGCAGAATTATTAGGCAAGTTGTATTTTTGAGGATTCATTTTATTATTGAACAACAACCATGTTCTCAATGAACCCAAAAAACTCATTAATATCAAAGCTGAATATTTTTGGAAGTAGTTTTTAGTTTGTTTTTAGTTTGAGCTATTTTAGGGGGATATCTGTGTGTGCAGGTGACTATTACTGTGCATAAATATTAGGCAACTTAACAAAAAACAAATATATACCCATTTCAATTATTTATTTTTACCAGTGAAACCAATATAACATCTCAACATTCACAAATATACATTTCTGACATTCAAAAACAAAACAAAAACAAATCAGTGACCAATATAGCCATCTTTCTTTGCAAGGACACTCAAAAGCCTGCCATCCATGGATTCTGTCAGTGTTTTGATCTGTTCACCATCAACATTGTGTGCAGCAGCAACCACAGCCTCCCAGACACTGTTCAGAGAGGTGTACTGTTTTCCCTCCTTGTAAATCTCACATTTGATGATGGACCACAGGTTCTCAATGGGGTTCAGATCAGGTGAACAAGGAGGCCATGTCATTAGATTTTCTTCTTTTATACCCTTTCTTGCCAGCCACGCTGTGGAGTACTTGGACACGTGTGATGGAGCATTGTCCTGCATGAAAATCATGTTTTTCTTGAAGGATGCAGACTTCTTCCTGTACCACTGCTTGAAGAAGGTGTCTTCCACAAACTGGCAGTAGGACTGGGAGTTGAGCTTGACTCCATCCTCAACCCGAAAAGGCCCCACAAGCTCATCTTTGATGATACCAGCCCAAACCAGTACTCCACCTCCACCTTGCTGGCGTCTGAGTCGGACTGGAGCTCTCTGCCCTTTACCAATCCAGCCACGGGCCCATCCATCTGGCCCATCAAGACTCACTCTCATTTCATCAGTCCATAAAACCTTAGAAAAATCAGTCTTGAGATATTTCTTGGCCCAGTCTTGACGTTTCAGCTTGTGTGTCTTGTTCAGTGGTGGTCGTCTTTCAGCCTTTCTTACCTTGGCCATGTCTCTGAGTATTGCACACCTTGTGCTTTTGGGCACTCCAGTGATGTTGCAGCTCTGAAATATGGCCAAACTGGTGGCAAGTGGCATCTTGGCAGCTGCACGCTTGACTTTTCTCAGTTTATGGGCAGTTATTTTGCGCCTTGGTTTTTCCACACGCTTCTTGCGACCCTTTTGACTATTTTGAATGAAACGCTTGATTGTTTGATGATCACGCTTCAGAAGCTTTGCAATTTTAAGACTGCTGCATCCCTCTGCAAGATATCTCACTATTTTTGACTTTTCTGAGCCTGTCAAGTCCTTCTTTTGACCCATTTTGCCAAAGGAAAGGAAGTTGCCTAATAATTATGCACACCTGATATAGGGTGTTGATGTCATTAGACCACACCCCTTCTCATTACAGAGATGCACATCACCTAATATGCTTAATTGGTAGTAGGCTTTCGAGCCTATACAGCTTGGAGTAAGACAACATGCATAAAGAGGATGATGTGGTCAAAATACTCATTTGCCTAATAATTCTGCACTCCCTGTACAAAGCGCCTATATATAAAGGCTAAAGTGACCAAAATACAATATATTTAAAAAAGATATTAATATAACTTGGAATAAATGCTCCTGTTATCTATCTAAGTAAACAGTGTTGTATCAACAGTGGTGAAATGGGGTTGTGTGCACCTAACAACAGATCAGTCTCCGAAGGTAGTGTCCAAAAATATATATCCGTGGGACCTGGATATTATATAGAATCTCTGAAAAAAGTGAAAAAGAAAAATGTGTACACAAAAAAATCAAATCTATATCCAAATGTAGAAAACGCACTGGGGGGCCTATCTATCAAGCTCCGTATGGAGCTTGAAGCCCAGAAACACCAGTTATAAAGCAGCGGTCTAAAGACCACTGCTCCATAACCTGTCCGCCTGCTCTGAGGAGGCGGACAGACATTGCCGCAATTCAACCCGATCGAATTTGATCGGGTTGATTGACACCCCCCTGCTAGTGGCCGATTGACCACGAATCTGCAGGGGGTGGCATTGCACCAGCAGTTCACAAGAGCTGCTGGTGCAATGCTGAATGCGGAGAGCGTATTGCTCTCTGCATTCAGCGATGTCTGTCGGACATGATCCGCTGATCGGATCATGTGGATCAGACACGTAATAAATAGACCCCAAAAACCGTAAAAATATGCAAAAGTTGTGAGTAAAAATAAAAATAAAAGTCAAATTTGCTATACCTCTGTGATGCAACTATGACCAAGTTATCGCTCTGGTGTCCTAGGGATCTTTGTGATAATCTTGATATGTCCTGTGAAAATAAATTACAATAGTGCAGAGTGTTTCTGAAGTTTGTTTGTAGTGATATTAGAAATGGGCTTACCAGTTCAAAGTCAACGCATATATATATAAAACTGTATATTACTGGTAGCCTTATATAGAATTAGTTTTTGTCCTTAATTGGCTTGTTTGAGCGCCAAAAGTGTCCGGAGCCGCCCCCTGCCCATCCGGCATCATAAGCTTGAGCCGGAATCTGAAACCGGAAGTGATGTGTGTTTACGGATGTGACGTTATCATTTGGGTAGCAGCTATTTATGGGGATTCCGAATCGTAAATTGATGTGTTTAGTGGTTCATACATCTCTGGACTCTTCCATATGTTTTGATACTATATGGTCTGAACTTTTCAGATAACGGAGTTTACCATTAGTGTTTCTATCAAATCGGATATCACGCTACATCATTTCCGGTCTCCTGTATATGATCATAATTACAGTGAATGGAAAATATGAGGCTGATTTTTACATTATGTTACTGAATCTATCCTTGTAATGGCTGATATGTCAGAACATATTGCAAACTAAAAGGTATAGAGTCGACTAAAATGTCTAATGTTGTGAAGAGTAGGAGGCTCATTCCAATATTGTGTTGCTGATTACTGCAAATTAAAAGGTGGGCTATAAAGTTTAATGTTGTGAAGAATAGATTGCTCATTCCGATATTGTGTTACTGAATGTATCCTTGTAATGGCTAGCATGTCAGAACAAATTTCAAACTCAAAAGTATAAAATGGACTGGAAAGCCTAAACGTGTATTTGAATGTAAAATCCAATCAAAATACATTAATTTAATAGTAAAAACAGAACGTAAATATAGCTGCAAGCAGCAATAGAGATGGCCAAGCGCATCGCCTTTGCAATGGCATACAAGCAGCTAAGTCACAATATAAAGCTTTAACACACGTTTTTACAGTTCTAACACATGCAGTTGGTAAAAAAAAAATACATTTTCGAAATGTTTGCATTTTTCAAAATGGCTGCTACAGCATATGACTAATACTTTCAACACGAATAGATGTAACTCTAGGTCACAGTATATGGTTATACAGCAAATTTCACAGCTTTAACATAAGCGGTTGCAAAGAAAATACATTTTTGAAATTTTCAGGTAAACCAATATGGCTGCCACAGCTATGACTCTAGGTAACAATATAAGGTTATATAGCAAGTTTCACAGTTCTAACATAAGAGGTTGCAGAGAAAATAATTTTTTAAATTTTTTGCGTAAAACAAAATGGCTGACAGATCATGTGATATACAGCCTTCATATTACGCACAATAGTGCTCACCATAGATGTCAATAAACATGGCAAAAATAAAGCATTTTTGTAAAACAGTTTTTGCTTTATTATTGGTTAAAAAATATCGTTAAGCGTTTTTGAACAATTCAAAATGGCTGCCAAACCACATGACCTATCAACTTCTCTTGAACAAATCTGAATGTTAGTCATAATATAACTCTATAAACAAAATTTCAAGTCTGTTGTATAAGCTGTTTTGGAGAAGAAGATTTTTGTAGTTTTGAAAAACAGCGCATACGAAACAAAATGGCTGCCAAGCGATGCAATGTATGGCTTTCAAATTGCGCATTCTAATGCTCACTATAGACCTCTACAATTTGCAGTAGTTCCATGAAAATTTCCAAATGTTTTCTTTCACGAAGGCGACTGCGCAGTGCGAATTTTGACTGCAATATTGCCTTTAGGGATCATGACTATGTGTAATCATGTGTCTACACACTGTAATATAGTTAAATAGTGTAAACATAATTCATAAAATGCAAATTTACACAATTCAACAGCGATAAAAAGGCGAATGGTTCATAGCGGCCATGTTGATTATGGAAAATCCGCAGTTTGAACAATCTTGGTAGATGACTTTGCAAAGAGCACATGTGCAAAATTGCGCTTCATTGCACTTAGCGGTTTTAGAGAAGAAGATATTTAACGATTTTTGCACTTTTCAAAATGGCAGCTAGATCATGTGACTAAATAACTTCTCTTGAACAAACTTTATTCTAGGTCAGTACAGCAATGCACATAGCAAGTTTCACAACTGTAACATAAGCGGTTCCGGAGAAGAAGATTTTCAAGCGTTTGTCGAAATTTGTCACAAAAAGCAATATGGCTGCTAGATCACATGACCTATGATATTAATGTTGCATAAGATTATGCACAGCATAGATCTTTAGCACTGTGCCAAGTTTCATGAGTTTTTGATTTATGCTGTTGTTATTATAAGCATTTTAAAAAAAGGCAGAAAAATAATAATAATAATAATAATAATAAAAATAATAATAATAATAATCTGAGCAAAAACAATAGGTGTCCAGCACTATAGTGCTTGGCCACCTAAATAGACATAAAAGTGTAGCGATCTCTGAGGAACATAGAATTAAAATTAAAAGTCTGAGATAGGACTTATGGAATAAGGTTCTAAGGAGAATAGAAAGAATATTATTTGTTTCTATTAATAATAGAACTGTTGTAGGAAACTATTAAAACACCTAGATATCTCTGTCATCAATCTATTTGAGAGGTTTGGGTGTTGATATACGCATAATGGAATAAACCGATCTGAGAATTTGTGTGTGAACCATTTTCTAAATTGGGAATATGCTTCTAATGAATCTTATATTTAGAGATGGGGAGAAGAGAGATTGTACCTTCATTTTACAATTATCAGTCTCTAAAGACGTCTAACGATTTGACATAGACTTTTGTTTTAGCAAATCATTATGGAGAGACAGTTATCAATATAAACTTAATCTAATTGTATTTGGCCTACAGACTGTGTATCTAATTTGTGATACATGGAACAGTCGAATTTGCAAAGGTGGACTGTTCCATGTATCACAAATTGTCCAAAGTTAGAGTGTGTTAGACAGCTTAAGGCTAGATCCTAGCTATTCAGACTACGGTCTGTGTGCCTTGTATGTTATGTATAGACCAGTCTTGTTAGGCAATGTGGATGTGTCTAGAAATGGTACTTCCTCCTTTGTAATTAGGATGTGGTAAATAGCTTGGATCTCGAATCTACTTTCATTTTCATCCTCCTACTCCCTTAAAAGAGGTTGCCAAATATCTCTTCATGAGGACTAGTATGGAGAAACATGTGATCATGGAGGAGCTTTATTTGCTTCTTATGTATCTGGTTTTTATATCTTCATATTTAGGAGATGTGATAGGTCCTCTTTATTGTTGAGACCTTTAGGGTGTAGACAGTTAAAAAAAGCCTTTGATATTTTTTCCACCAAAGTTACTTACTCCCAGGGGTTTTTGTTTCGGATTACTGGGTGCCAGTCTGTTTTTGAGATTATTTGTTTTTCTGTAAATAAACCTCGGTTGTATGGGCAGTTTATCTCCTATTGCATCATCATTTTTAAGTAAAGACCAGTGCTTTCTAAATATCTTTTCAATGATATGTTTGTTTGTACTGTATTCTGTGATCATAGGGACATTTATAGTCTCCTCAACCATCTTTTTAGAGGTTCTTTCATTTCAAACTTTCTTACTTTATCTATTTTTAGATTTAGTATTTCATCCTCATACCCTTTTTCTATGAATCTGTTTTTAAGTATTAGAGCTTGCTCTTCCCATTTATCAGAATTGGAGCAGTTTTTCTTGATCCTCATCAATTGTCCTTTGGGAATATTTGCTTTCCACTTATCATGATGGCAGCTTAGTTTATGTATAAAATTGTTACAGTCAACCTCCTTGAAGTATGTTGATGTCTCCAATCTGCCGCCTTTCACCTCTATCTTCAAGTCCAGAAAGATAATAGGATCAGGATTTAGTGTCAGGATATAGTGTATACTGTACAAAATTAAGTCGCATTGCTGTTTGGGTATATCTGAGTCCTCTCTTAGGAAGAATTTTACTGCATTCAGGCCTTCTGTATGTGGAATACTGGTATATAACAACATCACGTTGCATGTAGCCAGTATATAGCCTTCCTCTCAAGTAATGCTCTCCAGGAGGTTCAATATTTGTGTGGAGTCTCTCAGATACAAAGAGAGTTTTATAACATATTTTTGCAGGTTCCTATCCACATACTCTGAAAGATTACAGGTTAGTGATCCTATTCCGGAGATAATCGGCCTCCCCGGTGGGTTGTGTAAGGACTTGTGTATCTTAGGGCAGATAGTAAAAAACTGGGGTTATTGGATACTTGACGTCAATATATCTAAATTATTTCTCATTCAGTACTCCCAGTGTATTTGCCTTCATTAACAAGACCTCCAATTATTTCTTATAGTTCTCCACTGGGTTGCTATGTAATCTGTGGTATCTGTTGATGTCGCTAAGGATGCGGTTGCTTTCTTGGATATAATCGTTTCTATTCAGAATAACGATCCTTATGGGCAGGTTTTATTGTGAGGTTATGGTTACTTTTGAGTTTCTTGATAGTCTCCATCTGTGTTTTTAAAAGATTATGTTTAACATTTCTCAGTCTCCTTGATTGTATGTTCATTATGTCATTACAGACTATGGTTTTCGAAAGTTTCAATGGCGTTCCCTTTGCTATTCACTGGGTAAAATGTGGATTTAGGTTTTAAATCCGTATGTATATAACCATCTTTGGCTGTATCCATGCTATACCCTCTTTGTTGAGATATATAAGTTTCGATTGGGGATTTCATGAAAAACCTCTTCAGAGTGAGTTTTCTTATGAATTCCTTTGTGTTAACAAAGGTCTGAAATTTGTTGAGACTCCTAGACGGTGCAAAGATTAGTACGTACTTCAGTACTGATCTTTCTTTTTCAGATAATTTGACTGAGCTCAGGTTATATATACCTTGATTATTTTCCTTTTGGTCACTTGTTTTTAGGGTGTTATCATGGTCTTTAGTTTGGGTTTTGTATTTTTTATTCTTATTTAATCTGATGCCCCCTCTCTTTCCCCTATGGGTTTTCTTTTTATACTTGGGGAGGCTTGTTCTTCTAACTCTATGTTCTTTCTTTTTAATAATGTTCTCTCTTTCTCCCTTGTGGCTGGCTGGTTCAGCCCTAAAAAAGAAGAAGAGGAATGTTCTGAGGTGGATGTTATAGGTATTGTTTGATCTGCCATTGAGTCAAATCAATTTCTCTGCCTCTGTGCATTCCACCTCTGTATGTAGTGATGTCGCGAACCTAAAAATTTGGGTTCGCGAACTGCGAACGCGAACTCCCGCAAAAGTTAGCGAACCGGTGAACCGGGCGAACCCCCATTGACTTCAATGGGAAGGCGAATTTTAAAACCCACAGGGACTCTTTCTGGCCACAATAGTGATGGGAAAGTTGTTTCAAGGGGACTAACACCTGGACTGTGGCGTGCCAGAGGGGGATCCATGGCAAAACTCCCATGGAAAATTACATAGTTGATGCAGAGTCTGGTTTTAATCCATAAAGGGCATAAATCACCTAACATTCCTAAATTGTTTGGAATAACATGCTTTAAAACATCAGGTATGATGTTGTATCGATCAGGTAGTGTAAAGGTTACACCCGCTTCACAGTGACAGACCAAACTCCCGCAGCGGGTACAACATCATCATCATCACACCGTACGTCCATGTGTGTAATGCTGCCTGACTGAGACATATCCCTGTTATCTACATCCTCTGGCAATAATGGTTGCGCATCAATCATTCCTTCCAACTAATGTGTAAATAACTCCTATGACAGATCAAGTGAAGCGACTGTGGTGCTAGTGTTGGTGGTGGTGGCAGGCGGGCGAGTGGTAACTTGAGAGGTGCTGCCCGAAGCTAAGCTGGAGGAGGATGGTGCGTCAAGGTTCGGAGCGGAAGCTATAGAAGATTGGGTGTCCTGTGTTAAAAAGTCAACTATGTCCTCAGAACTTTTCGAGTTCATGGTACGTGGCCTCTGAACACTGGGCATTATTCTAGGGCCAAAGGGAATCACAGCACCACGACCACGACGGCACCTGCGGGGTGGCCTGCCTCTGCCTGTCATTTTTTTTTAAATGTACACTTACACTACTATTAAACAAGATATGAGTGGTGCCACTGGGCAAATGGGCACAGTATACGCTGTGAGCCTGACACAAAAAAACAGACTGATGTTTCACAGTCCAAAAAGTTTTTATTTTTTTAAATGTACACTTACACTACTATTAAACAAGATATGAGTGGTGTCACTGGGCAAGTGGGCACAGTATACGCTGTGAGCCTGACACAAAAAAGCAGACTGATGTTTCACAGTCCAAAAAGTTTTTATTTTTTTAAAGTACACTTACACTACTATTAAACAAGATATGAGTGGTGGCACTGGGCAAGTGGGCACAGTATACGCTGTGAGCCTGACACAAAAAAGCAGACTGATGTTTCACAGTCCAAAAAGTTTTTATTTTTTTAAATGTACACTTACACTACTATTAAACAAGATATGAGTGGTGGCACTGGGCAAGCGGGCACAGTATACGCTGTGAGCCTGACACAAAAAAGCAGACTGATGTTTCACAGTCCAAAAAGTTTTTATTTTTTTAAATGTACACTTACACTACTATTAAACAAGATATGAGTGGTGCCACTGGGCAAGTGGGCACAGTATACACTGTGAGCCTGACACAAAAAAGCAGACTGATGTTTCACAGTCCAAAAATTATTATTTTTTTAAATGTACACTTACACTACTATTAAACAAGATATGAGTGGTGGCACTGGGCAAGTGGGCACAGTATACGCTGTGAGCCTGACACAAAAAAGCAGACTGATGTTTCACAGTCCAAAAAGTTTTTTTTTTTTTAAATGTACACTTACACTACTATTAAACAAGATATGAGTGGTGGCACTGGGCAAGTGGGCACAGTATACACTGTGAGCCTGACACAAAAAAGCAGACTGATGTTTCACAGTTCAAAAAGTTTTTATTTTTTTAAATGTA
The DNA here is from genome assembly GCF_027579735.1 of Bombina bombina. Lineage (NCBI taxonomy): Eukaryota > Metazoa > Chordata > Amphibia > Anura > Bombinatoridae > Bombina > Bombina bombina. The sequence continues at coordinate 811,415,683 of NC_069503.1, forward strand.
CACTTACACTACTATTAAACAAGATATGAGTGGTGCCACTGGGCAAGTGGGCACAGTATACTCTGTGAGCCTGACACAAAAAAGCAGACTGATGTTTCACAGTCCAAAAAGTTTTTTTTTTTTTAAATGTACACTTACACTACTATTAAACAAGATATGAGTGGTGGCACTGGGCAAGTGGGCACAGTATACGCTGTGAGCCTGGCACACACGCTGGCAGGCAGGCAACTGCAATTAGATTACACTAGCAGACTGATGTTTCACAGTCAAAAAAGTTTTTTTTTTAAATTTACACTACTGTTACACCAGATATGAGTGGTGGCACTGGGCAAGTGGGCCTTGCACACATGCTGGCAGGCAGGCAACTGCAATTAGATTACACAAGCAGACTGATGTTTCACAGTCAAAAAAGTTTTTTTTTTAAATTTACACTACTGTTACACCAGATATGAGTGGTGGCACTGGGCAAGTGGGCCTGGCACACACGCTGGCAGGCAGGCAACTGCAATTAGATTACAAAAGCAGACTGATGTTTCACAGTCAAAAAATTTTTTTTTAAATTTACACTACTGTTACACCAGATATGAGTGGTGGCACTGGGCAAGTGGGCACAGTATATGCTGTGAGCCTGGCACACACGCTGGCAGGCAGGCAGGCAACTGCAATTAGATTACACTAGCAGACTGATGTTTCACAGTCAAAAAAGTTTTTTTTTTTTAAATTTACACTACTGTTACACCAGATATGAGTGGTGGCACTGGGCAAGTGGGCCTGGCACACACGCTGGCAGGCAGGCAACTGCAATTAGATTACACAAGCAGACTGATGTTTCACAGTCCAAAAAGTTTTTTTTTTAAAATTTACACTACTGTTACACCAGATATGAGTGGTGGCACTGGGCAAGTGGGCCTGGCACACATGCTGGCAGGCAGGCAACTGCAATTAGATTACACAAGCAGACTGATGTTTCACAGTCAAAAAGTTTTGTTTTTTTTAATTTACACTACTGTTACACCAGATATGAGTGGTGGCACTGGGCAAGTGGGCCTGGCACACATGCTGGCAGGCAGGCAACTGCAATTAGATTACACTAGCAGACTGATGTTTCACAGTTAAAAAAGTTTTTTTTTTATAATTTACACTACTGTTACACCAGATATGAGTGGTGGCACTGGGCAAGTGGCTTGGCAGGCAGTCAACTGCAATTAGATTACACAGGGGAAAAAAAAACAGACTGATGTTCTAGCCCTAAAAAGGGCTTTTTGGAGATCAGATGAGTCCTTCAGGACTGTAGTGGACACTGAATACACTAGCCTAGCTATCAATTTCCCTATTAAATCAGCAGCAGCTACACTGTCCCTCCTCTCACTAAGAATGCAGCTTCCAAATGAATCTAAAATGGATGCTGTCCAGGAGGTGGGAGGGTCTGGGAGGGAGTGTCTGCCGCTGATTGGCTGTAATGTGTCTGCTGACTGTGAGGTAAAGGGTCAAAATTTACTCAATGATGAAGAATAGGGGGCAGATCAAACATCGCATATGTTCGCCCGCCACGGCGAACGCGAACATGCTATGTTCGCCGGGAAATATTCACCGGTGAACTATTCGCGACACCACTATCTGTATGTTGTTCTCTTCTCTTTGTTTATTATGATATTCCTGGTTATGGGAGACTCTGTTTTCAGTGTTATGATGTCTCTCCTTCCAGTCAGGTGTTCTATAACTGTCCATATTAGCTTGATACCCCTCATATCTATTGTAGTGTATTCTGGGTTCATTATTTCTATACCCTGGGAAGTAAGTCCTTCTCCCTTGTGTGTATCTGTTTGGGGAATGTTGGTAATGGTTTCAATTATTGTGATTGTTATGGGAGTCCTGATTGTAATGGTATCTATTTTTTTATCCCATATCTCTATCTTGATTAGTATGATATATATCGTAATATCCCATATCTCTATACTGTTCTCTATCAAATCTAATGTTGTTATGTTGAACTTTGTGGTAGGCTTTCCTCCATCCTCCATTCTGATAGTGGGTATTGTTTTCTCTATTCTCCCACCCTCTGTTTGGATAATAGGTGTTGTTTTCTCTATAAGGACTATACTGGGAGCGTGCTCTATTATGAGAGTGATGATTCATATTACGTCTTCTAAAGTTTCTTCTATGTTTGAAGTTAAAATAATTTTTTCTTGTCTTTTTATGTGGTACTGTAGTCCAGGTCACTCTCATTCTCTAAATTGGTGTTAGTATCAATACAAAGAGTAGAGAGAGGGCACCACAATAGCGTGATACCGTCAGGAAATGCAGGTACAGGTAAAAGTAAGTATTATGCTTACCAAATGGTGTGGCACTGTGCTGTGACCAGTGCATGAAAGCAGGCTAGCACTTAACAGTGGCTAGTACACTGTGGAGGCCAGGCTCCAAGGGCACTTGTCCTAGTTCCAACTTGATGTATGCCTCCTAATGGCTGGACTTCAAATGCTGCAAAGGTAGAATCTTTCTGTGTGTTTTTCTGTGTGTTGTTCTATTAGTATTGAAATACCACAACACAGACAACTTCAAATAAAATAGCTTTTAATGTTTATGACGCGTTTCTCAACCTCAACTGGGTCGTTTCATCAGATAAAAAAAGTGAATGCAATCATTAACAATTGTTGGCAATTTATACACATTTGTGTGTCTAAAAAGGAAGTTGTCATCAGATGTTTAATCCAATAGGAATACATTTGTGTGTGTTCAGCTGTGGAAACCAAATCAGGCTCCCAGCTGTTACAAATTGGAAAATTAGAAAGAGTAACAAAGTTAAAAAAAGAAATGTATAAAAAAGGAGTTTAAACTTTTTTAACGTGTTAGTTGCATTGTGAGAGTGAACAAGTAAAACAGTGTAATCACGTTGTTTTCATTAAAAATTGTTACATTTAAAACCTCACTTAATAGTTTGTTGTAATGAACACAATCTTTTTAAATATAGAGGAAGATATGTTTGATTGTAAAAATAACAAAAGGGGTGTGTATGTATGAAAAATGAATTATTCATTAGACTGGTTTTTTTTTGTGTGTATATATATATATATATATATATATATATCCCCCCCTGTATACATGTATTCATATACATAAATATATACATATATGTATATGGTAGTTGTTTTTACTTGATATGTGTATATGTAAAAAACGATTGTTTTTTGAAGAAAGGTATCTCTCTTTCTGTGTATAATGTGTGTTGTTTGTAAATGGTTGTTTAATAATTAATGATCTATGTCTGGATTTTCGTTTGTGATATCTAAGGTTTAAAATAGAATGAAGGAGAATTCCATTTAGTATGATACCTGATTTTTCTCATTGTAGGTTACTGTGCCGATGTGGTCAATTTCTCATTGGTTGATAAAATCAAAATCGTATGATCGCTGTTTAGATGTGTGGTTTTATCCTATTGTTCCATGGGTATATCTAACCTATAAATATTAGAGGCTACATTATAGATAGTGTAAGCATAATAATAGGTTTTGCTAAGAATGTTGAAATGTAAGCTAGTATATAATATTTTGTTGGAATGAGATGAAGAGGGAGTGATGTGAGAGAAAATGATAGTATGGGATTCCTATGAGTACTGTGTTGGATGATGTTGATGAGAAGGGTTCTATGTATTAGAGTTTAGTACTGAATTACTTTGTATTAAATATACTTGTGGAGTATGTCTAAAAGAAGATATATATATATATAGAAAAAATCTGTTAAGATCTATCAATTGAAGGCTGCTAAATCCAGGTTGGCATTCAACCCTTGTGGATGAAGAGTCTTCAATCGATAGATCCAGTATGTTTCGCGCTGTCTGAGCCTGATGAGCCTGTTGTAATCAGAGCTCTTGGGAATAAAATCAATGGGGATGTATTTGAAAATATATGGATTTCCATTGTGTTTGGTTAGACAATGATTAGGTATACTATGTTTGATTTTTTTTTTTCTGGAATTTTTGCAGTTGCGGTGGTGTTCACCCCATCTGTTTCTCAGTTTTCTGGAGGTGCGGCCTACATATTGGAGGCCACATATGCACTCCATAAGATAAACAGTGAAAGATGAATTACAATTGAAGAAAATGGGAATTTGAAAAATCTCACCAGTAATTGTGGATTTTAAATTTTTGGTGCCCGATTTGATAATTTTACAAGAGCCACATCCTGTTTTGCCACATTTGTAGATACCTTGTAGGCCAAATAGTCCCTTGTTTTGGATTGGATTTTGTGATGTCCTGTTGGAAAATTTGTGTTTCACTTTCTTACTGGGAGCTAGCTGATTTCTGAGTGTCAATGTTTTTATTTTCCTCCTCTTTTGAGAGTCCTGACCATGAATTTTATCTAATTTTTTTTAAGTTTCTTTGTCTCCTTGTGGATGACATCCTCCCTAATCTTTGTGACCTTCTTGATTATGTTTTCTTTTCTGTCAACGATATCTTTAGAATCTAGACCTGAGCTCTCTAAGTTCATTATTAGTTCTTCGTCTTCCTTGATCTAACAATCTATCAGCCAGATTACGAGTTTTGCATTATGAGGATGGTGCTAACTTGCACGTTATTGTCACCGCTCACTTACCTACAGCGATGGTATTACAGGTTTTTATAAACCAGGCGTTAAAAGACAAGAAGTGAGCGTAGAGCAAAATTGAGCTCCATACCGCACTCCAATACCAGCGCTGCTTAAGTCAGCGGTGAGCTGGTTGTACGTGCTCGTGCACGATTTCCCCATAGACATCAATGGGGAGAGCTGGCTTAAAAAAAGTCTAACAACTGCAATAAAGCAGCGTAAAGCTCCGTAAGGCTGCCCTATTGATTCCTATAGGGAACCACATTTTATGTTTACACCTAACACCCTAACATAAACCCTGAGTCTAAACACCCCTAATCTTACACTTATTAACCCCTAATCTGCCGCCCCCGACATCGCAGACACCTACATTATACTTATTAACCCCTAATCTGCCACTCCGGACATCGCCGCCACTATAATAAACATATTAACCCCTAAACCGCCACACTCCTGCATCGCAAACACTAGTTAAATATTATTAACCCCTAATATGCAGCCTCTAACATCGCCGCCACCTACCTACATTTATTAACCCCTAATCTGACGCCCCCAACGTCGCCACCACTATATTAAATTTATTAACTCCTAAACCTAAGTCTAACCCTAACATCCTCTAACTTAAAAATTAACTAAATAATTCCTATTTAAAACTAAATACATACCTATAAAATAAACCCTAAACTAGCTACAATATAACTAATAGTTACATTGTATTTAGCTTAGGGTTTATTTTACAGGCAAGTTTGTATTTATTTTAACTAGGTAGAATAGTTACTAAATAGTTATTAACTATTTAATAACTACCTAGCTAAAATAAATACAAATTTACCTGTAAAATAAAACCTAACCTAAGTTACACTAACACCTAACACTACACTACAATTTAATAAATTACCTAAATTAAATACAATTAACTAAATTAAATACAATTATCTAAATTACAAAAAAACAACACTAAATTGCACAAAACAAAAAACAAATTACAAGAGATTTAAACTAATTACACCTAATCTAATAGCCCTATCAAAATAAAAAGCCCCCCCAAAATAAAAAACCCCTAGCCTAAACTAAACTGTCAATAGCCCTTAAAAGGGCCTTTTGCAGGGCATTGCCCCAAAGAAATCAGCTCTTTTATCTGTAAAAAAAATACAAACAATCCCCCAACAGTAAAACCCACCACTCACACAACCAACCCCCCAAATAAAACCCTAATTAAAAAAACCTAAGCGTCCCACTGCCCTAAAAAGGGCATTTGGATGGGTATTGCCCTTAAAAGGGCATTTAGCTCTATTGCAGCCCAAAGCCCTAACCTAAAAATAAAACCCACCTAATAAACCCTTAAAAAAACCTAACACTAAAAAGCTGGTAAAAGAGCTGATTACTTTTGTAATTTAGTATAGGGTAGGGAATTTTATTATTTTGGGGGGCTTTTTTTATTTTATTAGGGGGCTTAGATTAGGTGTAATTAGATTAAAATTCTTGTAATTTTTTTTGTAATTTAGTGTTTGTTTTTTTTGTAATATATTTTAGTTTATTTAATTGTATTTTATTTTAGATCATTGTAGGTAATTTATTTAATTAATTTATTGATAGTGTAGTGTTAGGTGTATTTGTAACTTAGGTTAGGATTTATTTTACAGGTAATTTTGTAATTATTTTAACTAGGTAGCTATTAAATAGTTATTAACTATTTAATAGCTATTGTACCCAGTTAAAATAAATACAAAGTTGCCTGTAAAATAAATATAAATCCTAAAATAGATACAATGTAACTATTAGTTATATTGTAGCTATAGTAGGGTTTATTTTATAGGTAAGTATTTAGTTTTAAATAGGAATAATTTATTTAATTATAGTAAATTTATTTCATTTTATTTAAATTATATTTAAGTTAGGGGGGTGTTAGGGTTAGACTTAAGTTTAGGGGTTAATAACTTTATTATAGTAGCGGCGACGTTGGGGGCGGCAGATTAGGGGTTAATAATTGTAGGTAGGTGGTGGCAATGTTAGGGAGGGCAGATTAGGGGTTAATAAAATTTATTATAGTGCTTGCGAGGCGGGAGTGCGGCGGTTTAGGGGTTAATACATTTGTTAACCACATACGGCTAGATTACGAGTTTTGCGTTATGAGTTTTACACTACAGAGCTGTAGCATAAAACTCATAACTAAAGTGCTAAAAAGTACACTAACACCCATAAACTACCTATTAACCCCTAAACCGAGGCCCTCCCGCATCGCAAGCACTAAAATAAAATTATTAACCCGTAATCTGCTGCTCTGGACATCGCCGCCACTATAATAAACATATTAACCCCTAAACCGCCACACTCCCGCCTCGCAAACACTAGTTAAATATTATTAACCCCTAATCTTCCACCCCCAATGTCGGCGCCACTATATTAAATTTATTAACCCCTAAGCCTAACCCTAACACCCCCTAATTGAAATCTAATTTAAATAAATCTAAATAAAATTACTATCATTAACTACATTATTCATATTTAAAACTAAATACTTACCTATAAAATAAACCCTAAGCTAGCTACAATATAACTAATAGTTACATTGTATCTAGCTTAGGGTTTATTTTTATTTTACAGGCAAGTTTGTATTTATTTTAACTAGGTAGAATAGTTATTAAATAGTTATTAACTATTTAATAACTACCTAGCTAAAATAAATACAAATTTACCTGTAAAATAAAACCTAACCTATGTTACACTAACACCTAACACTACACTACAATTAAATAAATTCCCTACATTAAATACAATTAAATAAATTAAATTAAATTAGCTAAATTACAAAAACAACACTAAATTGCACAAAATAAAAAACAAATTACAAGAGATTTAAACTAATTACACCTAATCTAATAGCCCTATCAAAATAAAAAGCCCCCCCCAAAATAAAAAAAAAACCCTAGCCTAAACTAAACTGCCAATAGCCCTTAAAAGGGCCTTTTGCAGGGCATTGCCCCAAAGAATTCAGCTCTTTTATCTGTAAAAAAAATACAATCCCCCAACAGTAAAACCCACCACTCACACAACCAACCCCCCAAATAAAACCCTAATTAAAAAAACCTAAGCTTCCCACTGCCCTAAAAAGGGCATTTGGATGGGTATTGCCCTTAAAAGGGCATTTAGCTCTATTGCAGCCCAAAGCCCTAACCTAAAAATAAAACCCACCTAATAAACCCTTAAAAAAACCTAACACTAAAAAGCTGATAAAAGAGCTGATTACTTTTGTAATTTAGTATAGGGTAGGGAATTTTATTATTTTGGGGGGCTTTTTTATTTTATTAGGGGGCTTAGATTAGGTGTAATTAGATTAAAATTCTTGTAATATTTTTTTATTTTTTTGTAATTTAGTGTTTGTTTTTTGTAATATATTTTAGTTTATTTAATTGTATTTTATTATAGATCATTGTAGGTAATTTATTTAATTAATTTATTGATAGTGTAGTGTTAGGTGTATTTGTAACTTAGGTTAGGATTTATTTTACAGGTAATTTTGTAATTATTTTAACTAGGTAGCTATTAAATAGTTATTAACTATTTAATAGCTATTGTACCTTTTTAAAATAAATACAAAGTTGCCTGTAAAATAAATATAAATCCTAAAATAGATACAATGTAACTATTAGTTATATTGTAGCTATATTAGGGTTTATTTTATAGGTAAGTATTTAGTTTTAAATAGGAATAATTTATTTAATTATAGTAAATTTATTTCATTTTATTTAAATTATATTTAAGTTAGGGGGGTGTTAGGGTTAGACTTAGGTTTAGAGGTTAATAACTTTATTATAGTAGCGGCGACATTAGGGGCGGCAGATTAGGGGTTAATAATTGTAGGTAGGTGGTGGCAATGTTAGCGAGGACCGATTAGGAGTTAATCAAATTTATTATAGTGTTTGCGGCGGTTTAGGGGTTAATACATTTATTAACCACATACGGCTAGATTACAAGTTTTGCGTTATGAGTTTTACACTACAGAGCTGTAGCATAAAACTCATAACTAAAGTGCTAAAAAGTACACTAACACCCATAAACTACCTATTAACCCCTAAACCGAGGCCCTCCCGTATCGCAAGCACTAAAATAAAATTATTAACCCGTAATCTGCCGCTCTGGACATCGCCGCCACTATAATAAACATATTAACCCCTAAACCGCCACACTCTCGCCTCGCAAACACTAGTTAAATATTATTAACCCCTAATCTTCCACCCCCAATGTCGGCGCCACTATATTAAATTTATTAACCCCTAAGCCTAACCCTAACACCCCCTAATTGAAATATAATTTAAATAAATCTAAATAAAATTACTATCATTAACTACATTATTCATATTTAAAACTAAATACTTACCTATAAAATAAACCCTAAGCTAGCTACAATATAACTAATAGTTACATTGTATCTAGCTTAGGGTTTATTTTTATTTTACAGGCAAGTTTGTATTTATTTTAACTAGGTAGAATAGTTATTAAATAGTTATTAACTATTTAATAACTACCTAGCTAAAATAAATACAAATTTACCTGTAAAATAAAACCTAACCTATGTTACACTAACACCTAACACTACACTACAATTAAATAAATTCCCTACATTAAATACAATTAAATAAATTAAATTAAATTAGCTAAATTACAAAAACAACACTAAATTGCACAAAATAAAAAACAAATTACAAGAGATTTAAACTAATTACACCTAATCTAATAGCCCTATCAAAATAAAAAGCCCCCCCCAAAATAAAAAAAAAAACCCTAGCCTAAACTAAACTGCCAATAGCCCTTAAAAGGGCCTTTTGCAGGGCATTGCCCCAAAGAATTCAGCTCTTTTATCTGTAAAAAAAATACAATCCCCCAACAGTAAAACCCACCACTCACACAACCAACCCCCCAAATAAAACCCTAATTAAAAAAACCTAAGCTTCCCACTGCCCTAAAAAGGGCATTTGGATGGGTATTGCCCTTAAAAGGGCATTTAGCTCTATTGCAGCCCAAAGCCCTAACCTAAAAATAAAACCCACCTAATAAACCCTTAAAAAAACCTAACACTAAAAAGCTGATAAAAGAGCTGATTACTTTTGTAATTTAGTATAGGGTAGGGAATTTTATTATTTTGGGGGGCTTTTTTATTTTATTAGGGGGCTTAGATTAGGTGTAATTAGATTAAAATTCTTGTAATATTTTTTTATTTTTTTGTAATTTAGTGTTTGTTTTTTGTAATATATTTTAGTTTATTTAATTGTATTTTATTATAGATCATTGTAGGTAATTTATTTAATTAATTTATTGATAGTGTAGTGTTAGGTGTATTTGTAACTTAGGTTAGGATTTATTTTACAGGTAATTTTGTAATTATTTTAACTAGGTAGCTATTAAATAGTTATTAACTATTTAATAGCTATTGTACCTTTTTAAAATAAATACAAAGTTGCCTGTAAAATAAATATAAATCCTAAAATAGATACAATGTAACTATTAGTTATATTGTAGCTATATTAGGGTTTATTTTATAGGTAAGTATTTAGTTTTAAATAGGAATAATTTATTTAATTATAGTAAATTTATTTCATTTTATTTAAATTATATTTAAGTTAGGGGGGTGTTAGGGTTAGACTTAGGTTTAGAGGTTAATAACTTTATTATAGTAGCGGCGACATTAGGGGCGGCAGATTAGGGGTTAATAATTGTAGGTAGGTGGTGGCAATGTTAGCGAGGACCGATTAGGAGTTAATCAAATTTATTATAGTGTTTGCGGCGGTTTAGGGGTTAATACATTTATTAACCACATACGGCTAGATTACAAGTTTTGCGTTATGAGTTTTACACTACAGAGCTGTAGCATAAAACTCATAACTAAAGTGCTAAAAAGTACAATAACACCCATAAACTACCTATTAACCCCTAAACCGAGGCCCTCCCGTATCGCAAGCACTAAAATAAAATTATTAACCCGTAATCTGCCGCTCTGGACATCGCCGCCACTATAATAAACATATTAACCCCTAAACCGCCACACTCTCGCCTCGCAAACACTAGTTAAATATTATTAACCCCTAATCTTCCACCCCCAATGTCGGCGCCACTATATTAAATTTATTAACCCCTAAGCCTAACCCTAACACCCCCTAATTGAAATATAATTTAAATAAATCTAAATAAAATTACTATCATTAACTACATTATTCATATTTAAAACTAAATACTTACCTATAAAATAAACCCTAAGCTAGCTACAATATAACTAATAGTTACATTGTATCTAGCTTAGGGTTTATTTTTATTTTACAGGCAAGTTTGTATTTATTTTAACTAGGTAGAATAGTTATTAAATAGTTATTAACTATTTAATAACTACCTAGCTAAAATAAATACAAATTTACCTGTAAAATAAAACCTAACCTATGTTACACTAACACCTAACACTACACTACAATTAAATAAATTCCCTACATTAAATACAATTAAATAAATTAAATTAAATTAGCTAAATTACAAAAACAACACTAAATTGCACAAAATAAAAAACAAATTACAAGAGATTTAAACTAATTACACCTAATCTAATAGCCCTATCAAAATAAAAAGCCCCACCCCAAAATAAAAAAAAACCCTAGCCTAAACTAAACTGCCAATAGCCCTTAAAAGGGCCTTTTGCAGGGCATTGCCCCAAAGAATTCAGCTCTTTTATCTGTAAAAAAAATACAATCCCCCAACAGTAAAACCCACCACTCACACAACCAACCCCCCAAATAAAACCCTAATTAAAAAAACCTAAGCTTCCCACTGCCCTAAAAAGGGCATTTGGATGGGTATTGCCCTTAAAAGGGCATTTAGCTCTATTGCAGCCCAAAGCCCTAACCTAAAAATAAAACCCACCTAATAAACCCTTAAAAAAACCTAACACTAAAAAGCTGGTAAAAGAGCTGATTACTTTTGTAATTTAGTATAGGGTAGGGAATTTTATTATTTTGGGGGGCTTTTTTATTTTATTAGGGGGCTTAGATTAGGTGTAATTAGATTAAAATTCTTGTAATATTTTTTTATTTTTTGTAATTTAGTGTTTGTTTTTTGTAATATATTTTAGTTTATTTAATTGTATTTTATTATAAATCATTGTAGGTAATTTATTTAATTAATTTATTGATAGTGTAGTGTTAGGTGTATTTGTAACTTAGGTTAGGATTTATTTTACAGGTAATTTTGTAATTATTTTAACTAGGTAGCTATTAAATAGTTATTAACTATTTAATAGCTATTGTACCTTTTTAAAATAAATACAAAGTTGCCTGTAAAATAAATATAAATCCTAAAATAGATACAATGTAACTATTAGTTATATTGTAGCTATATTAGGGTTTATTTTATAGGTAAGTATTTAGTTTTAAATAGGAATAATTTATTTAATTATAGTAAATTTATTTCATTTTATTTAAATTATATTTAAGTTAGGGAGGTGTTAGGGTTAGACTTAGGTTTAGGGGTTAATAACTTTATTATAGTAGCGGCGACATTGGGGGCGGCAGATTAGGGGTTAATAATTGTAGGTAGGTGGTGGCAATGTTAGCGAGGGCCGATAAGGGGTTAATCAAATTTATTATAGTGTTTGCGGCGGTTTAGGGGTTAATACATTTATTAACCACATACGGCTAGATTACGAGTTTTGCGTTATGAGTTTTACACTACAGAGCTGTAGCATAAAACTCATAACTAAAGTGCTAAAAAGTACACTAACACCCATAAACTACCTATTAACCCCTAAACCGAGGCCCTCCCGCATCGCAAGCACTAAAATAAAATTATTAACCCGTAATCTGCCGCTCTGGACATCGCCGCCACTATAATAAACATATTAACCCCTAAACCGCCGCACTCCCGCCTCGCAAACAATAGTTAAATATTATTAACCCCTAATCTTCCTCCCCTAACCTCGGCGCCACTATATTAAATTTATTAACCCCTAAGCCTAACCCTAACACCCCCTAATTGAAATATAATTTAAATAAATCTAAATAAAATTACTATCATTAACTACATTATTCATATTTAAAACTAAATACTTACCTATAAAATAAACCCTAAGCTAGCTACAATATAACTAATAGTTACATTGTATCTAGCTTAGGGTTTATTTTTATTTTACAGGCAAGTTTGTATTTATTTTAACTAGGTAGAATAGTTATTAAATAGTTATTAACTATTTAATAACTACCTAGCTAAAATAAATACAAATTTACCTGTAAAATAAAACCTAACCTATGTTACACTAACACCTAACACTACACTACAATTAAATAAATTCCCTACATTAAATACAATTAAATAAATTAAATTAAATTAGCTAAATTACAAAAAAAATTACATCTAATCTAATAGCCTTATCAAAATAAAAAAGACCCCCCCCCCCCAAAATAAAAAAAAACCTAGCCTAAACTAAACTACCAATAGCCCTTAAAAGGGCCTTTTGTGGGGCATTGTCCCAAAGTAATCAGCTCTTTTACCTGTAAAAAAAATACAAACACCCCAACAGTAAAACCCACGACCCACACAACCAACCCCCCAAATAAAAAGCTAACTAAAAAAACCTAAGCTCCCCATTGCCCTGAAAAGGGCATTTGGATGGGCATTGTCCTTAAAAGGGCATTTAGCTCTTTTGCAGGCCCAAAGCACTAACCTAAAAAATAAACCCACCCAATACACCCTTAAAAAAATCCTAACACTAATCCCCAAAGATTCACTTACCGGGAGAAGTCTTCATCCAAGCGACGAGATGTCCTCTACGAAGCCGGCAGAAGTGGTCCTCCAGATGGGCAGAAGTGGTCCTCCAGACGGGCAGAAGTCTTCATCCAGACGTGATCTTCTATCTTCATCCTTCCGACGCACAGCGGCTCCATCTTCAAGACATCTTCAAAGTCTTCTTCCCGAATGAAGGTTCCTTTAAGGATTTTTTAACTTTTAATTCTGATTGGCTGATAAAATTCTATCAGCCAATCGGAATTCAAGGGACGCCATCTTGGATGACGTCACTTAAAGGAACCTTCATTCGGGAAGAAGACTGCGATTGAAGAGGATGCTCTGCGCTGGATGTCTTGAAGATGGAGCCGCTAAGCGTCGGAAGGATGAAGATAGAAGATGCCGTCTGGATAAAGACTTCTGCCCATCTGGAGGACCACTTCTGACAGCTTGGATGAAGACTTCTCCCGGCTTCGTTGAGGACTTTTTTCCGCTTGGAGGAAGACTTCTCCTGGCTTCGTTGAGGATGGATGTCCGGTCTTCAAAACTGTAAGTGGATCTTCGGGGGTTAGTGTTAGGCTTTTTTAAGGGTTTATTGGGTGGGTTTTATTTTTAGCTTAGGGTTTGGGCAATTGAAAAAGAGCTAAATGCTCTTTTAAGGGTAATGCCCATCCAAATGCCCTTTTCAGGGCAATGGGGAGCTTAGGTTTTTTTAGTTAGGATTTTATTTGGGGGGTTGGCTGTGTGGGTGGTGGGTTTTACTGTTGGGGGGTTGTTTGTATATTTTTTACATGTAAAAGAGCTGATTTCTTTGGGGCAATGCCCCACAAAAAGGCCCTTTTAAGGGCTATTGGTAGTTTAGTTTAGGCTAAGGTTTTTTTTTTATTTTGGGGGAGCTTTTTTTATTTTGATAGGGCTATTAGATTAGGTGTAATTAGTTTAAATATCTGATAATGTTTTTTTTTATTTTGTGTAATTTAGTGGGGGGGGGGTGGTAATTTAGGTAATTTTATTTAATGTAGGTAATTTATTTAATTGTAGTGTAAGGTTAGGTTTTAGTGTAAGACAGGTTAGGTTTTATTTTACAGGTAAATTTGTATTTATTCTAGCTAGGTAGCTAGTAAATAGTTAATAACTATTTAGTAACTATTCTACCTAGTTAAAATAAATACAAACTTGCCTGTAAAATAAAAATAAATCCTAAGCTAGAAACAATGTAACTATTAGTTATATTGTAGCTAGCATAGGGTTTATTTTATAGGTAAGTATTTTGTTTTAAATAGGAATTATTTAGGTAATGATAGTAAGTTTTATTTAGATTTATTTTAATTATATTTAAGTTAGGGGGTGTTAGGGTTAGACTTAGGTTTAGGGGTTAATAACTTTAGTATAGTGGTGGTGACATTGGGGGCAGCAGGTTAGGGGTTAATAACAGTAATGTAGGTTGCGGCAATGTTAGGGACAGCAGATTAGGGGTTAATAATATTTAACTAGTGTTTGCGATGCGGGAGTGCGGCGGTTTAGGGGTTAATATGTTTATTCTAGTGGCGGCGATGTCCGGAGCGGCAGATTACAGGTTAATAAATTTATTATAGTGTTTGTGATGCTGGAGGGCCTCGGTTTAGGGGTTAATATGTAGTTTATGGGTTTTAGTGTACTTTTTAACACTTTAGTTATGAGTTTTATGCTACAGCTTTGTACTGACTTTAGATTGCGTTACGAATCTTGCGGGATAAGCTGTACCGCTCTCTTTTTGTCCTCCCAGAAAAAGCTTGTAATATCGGAGCTATGGAAGTCCCATTGAAAAAAGACTTTATGCAAATTGCGTAAGTTAATTTGCGTTACGGCCAAAAAAGTGTGCGGTGCCCCCAAACCTACAAGACTCGTAATACCAGCGGTAGTGAAAAAGCAGCGTTATGAGCCTTAACGCTGCTTTTTCACCCATACCACAAAACTCGTAATCTAGCCGTTATAATCTTAGTTTTCAGGGTTTACATCCCATAGAATACATAATTATTTTTTTTGGCATGTTATAATTATGTATTAAAGCTCTATCTGAAATATTTCAAAGCAATGATTGTATTAATCTAGCTTCTCTCTATAAGTTTCTTGGTTGAAATCCTGTAAACACATGGGGGCCGAATTATCAAGGGCCAAATGGCCTCTGACCCCCCTGTTTCCACGCGAGCCGCTAGGCTCGTCCGAAACAGCAGTTATGAAGCAGTGGTCTTAAGACTGCTGCTCCTTAACTTGTCTACCGCCTCTTAGCGGCGGACAGCAATCAACCCGATCCTATACGATCGGGTTAATAGATAGTTTTTGCTAGCGGCCGATAGGCCGCAAATCTGCAGGGGGAGGTATTGCACAAGCAGTTCACCAGAACTGATTGTGCCATGCTAAATGATGACAGTGTATGCTGTCGGCATTCAGCAATGTCTGTTGGACATGATCCGCTGACCGGATCATAACGGAAAGACCGTTGATAAATCGGCAACATTGGCTGCAGTGCCCTGCACAGCAATAACCTGCCCCCAATGGGTTAAACATTTTTTTATATATCATATATACATTATTTTAAAAGGAAAACTATGAAAATACAATGGCAAAAGAAATGGAAAAAAACAAACTTAAAGGGACATTCCAGACAAAATTGGAATCCACATGGATGCATTTCAGTTTTGAATAGAAGCAAATTTGTAATATACATGTATTAGAAAAAATGCTTCTAATAAAAGCTATAGCTGTTTCAAAATCACCTTGCATTTTAAACACATCACTTGCTCAGAAAACCTAAGGTGCTTGTACCAACTGGTAATGACATACAGCTAGATTACAAGTTGTCCGTTATGACTCAATTTCCATAACGCAGCCATTACAAGTTTGAAAAAACCTCCATAGCGCAACCAAAATCCCCATTTACGCACAAATCCATACCGCTATCCAAGACCAGTAGTTATTGATATATCACAACCAAAAAACTTCACTAATCACTTCAAAAATATTATACAAAGTACAGTTAGATTCACAGTTAGACTCATACAAACACTGTACAATAAATTAATTTTTAATAAAAAAAAATTATAACAGATCAAAGATACGAGATCTCGGGTGATAGAAAAAAATGCACACAAAGTCATTTTACATTGACACATAGACATACATATACATACACTCATTTAGCTACATCTCCATACAAATATCACATACATGTATTTATAGGTGATTCAGGTTACATGAGTCAGAATTGGCTCATTATGCCATATAATCCCACCGACGAGGAACAGGCATGTTTGAGCTCCTCAAAATGCGCTTTCAATGTCTGGATAGGTCTAGAGGAGCCCTCCAATACAGCCCTAGGAAGGTGGCGAAGCTCATTATAGCCTGCAGCATCCTTTATAACATAGCTCAAAAGGCAGGGATGCTGCAGGTCGTCCAGGTGCCCCTAGCCAAAGTGATGAGGAGGACGACAAAGTCATAGCGGGGCCATTCCGGGAGGAGGGGGTCAATGTCAGAGGCAACATCATTAACAACCACTTTAGAAGGTAAATACTATAAGTTATATAGGAGCATTGCGAAAATGTGACACTTTTAGTAAAATGGAAGTAGAATACTGCGAACATGTTAGGATTGTGCAAGAAATTACTATATCAAAATCAAAAATATATTTTATAATCATAGGTAAATTATACATCATATCTCTCTTGCATTGGCTTCTGTGATGACTTTGCCACCTGATTTTTAAAGACAACATCAGATGGTAAGTATACACAATGTATGGACCAAGACTGGGGGCGGGGGGTTTGGCCACTGATCCATCATATGGCACACAATTAGTTTACATGTATTCATTTTAGACATCATTAGATTTTAGATAGTAGGAAAAGGATGAATGTGACAGATAGCAGATAAAGGGATACTCTGAAGCACATCAAATTGACAAAGTCATACATCAGAGGTTAAGTATGCACAATGTATGTGACTCAGCTTCACAATTGATTGTTATAATAACATAACACAAAAGAGGCTACATACACTTATTAAGCTATTGCTAAGAAACATTTAGGAAATAGTTAGTGTTAGGGGGAGGGATGCAGAACGAACTATGTACCACTTTTAGATATTTGATTTATACTTTATTTTTGATTAGGGAAATTTACTTCATCTACAGACTGAAAGTGAAGAATACCAATGTGTTCATGTCTGTGGAATTGTCTTTCAACTGTGCCAACTTCTACAACATCTAAAGACACCTTCACATTGTAAGTATACACAATGTATTGACCAAGACTAGGGGGCGGGGGGTTGTCCACTGATCCATCATATGGCACACAATTAGTTTACATGCATTCATTTTAGACATAATTAGATTTTAGATAGTATGAAAAGGATCAATGTGACAGATAGCAGATAAAGGGATACTCTAAAGCACATTGAATTGACAAAGTCATACATCAGAGAATGAGTATGCACAATGTATGTGACTCAGCTTCACAATTGATTGTTATAATAACATAACACAAAAGAGGCTACATACGCTTGTTAAGCTATTGCTAAGAAACATTTAGGAAATAGTTAGTATTAGGGGGAAGGATGCAGAACTATGTACCACTTTTAGATATTTGATTTATACAATGTGTTCATGTCTGTGGCATTGTCTTTCAACTGTGCTGACTTCTACAACATCTAAAGACATCTTCACATTGTAAATATACACAATGTATTGAACAAGACTGGGGGGGTGTTTGGCCACTGATCCATCATATGGCACACAATTAGTTTACATGTATTCATTTTAGACATCATTAGATTTTAGATAGTATGAAAAGGATGTATGTGACAGATAGCAGATAAAGGGATACTCTGAAGCACATCAAATTGACAATTTATACATATGAGGTTAAGTATGCACAATGTATGTGGCTTCACACTTGATTGTTATAATAACATAACACAAAAGAGGCTACATACACTTATTAAGCTATTGCTAAGAAACATTTAGGAAATAGTTAGTGTTAGGGGGAGGGATGTAGGACTATGTACCACTTTTATATATATATATATTTTTTAAAATAATTCTTTATTACATTTTTAGAATGTTTGTTACACACTTTGTCATAAGGTACAAGGTAAATACAATGCAAGGCAATCGGAATACATCCAATAATATTGACTTACAGAATAGAAATTTGTCAATACAGGATTTTAACATAACAATATATATCATATTGTTTAACAGATGTAACAGAGTGTAGCAAATAAAGTGTATCATGTCCCATCATATTTCTCTATCCCCGAATAACCTTTTCTCATTCGTCCACAGGAGGACTAAGAGAGAAGGCATCAAAGTGTATTCTATATAACAGCAAGGGAATATTAAGTTCCAATATACATTTTAAGGACATGTTACCTTGTGAAGTATGAAAAAATAAAATAAAACTGTCTATCACACAGTACCTCCCAGTTATACGTATAGTTTGTTATATTTAGAGTGAGGAAGGAGTTAAACATATATCTCTCAGAAGGGAGACGATCTCGATAAATACCATTAAGAGGGGAGAGGGTAAGAGAAAAAAAAAGGTGGGGGGTTTGAGTGGGAGCAGAAGGAGAAAAAAGAAAAGAAAGAGAGAGCGAGAAGGACGTAAAGGGTGGAGGGGTATAAAGGGGAGAAGAGTTATAGCTCCCATGTGGCCTGTCCATTTATGATCCCACTATCTGCCCAAAAATTTCAATTACGTTTTAAATTAGATTTAGTCGTGATGAATTCGGGGGCTTCCTACCCCTACTAATGTGATATAGCCTGAGGTAGAGGTGTAATTTATGGTGTGATTGGCTTACTCTGAGCCATGTTATCCTAGACAGTCTCTCTAATGATGCCTCAATGCTTCCCAATTTGGGTAGTACACGTTAACTTTATTACAGATAGCAGAGAAAGGACTGTTCGTATTAAAATTATGAAAAGTCAGGGGGCTTCTTTCACATAGTTATCCTACAAAACCCAAGACGGTAGTGTGATTTGTTTGATGTCTCCATAGTTCCCAACTCATGCAGTGCAAAGTAATCTTATTTTGGGCAGCAAAAATAGGGCTTTCCATGTTCTCAATGTGTGAGATTATAGTAAGTACTTGGCTCCACCTAGGGCCCTTAGGTTGGTGCCAAGCTCTAGCTATAGCCAGTTTAACTGCCATGAGCAGGTAAATACACAAATTGAGGATATGACGCAGGATATTGCTAGGGAACAGGTGAAAGAGTCCCATCTGGGGGTTAGTAGTCCCTTCTACACTGAATTGACTGCAAAACCAAAAAGCTCTAGTCCAGAGTCATAGGATTTTTTGGGAGTCCAAACACATATGTGCAGAGGTTCCCAATTTACTACAGCCTCTCCAACACATCGGAGAATTCAGATGAGAAATCTAAAAGAGTCTACAAGGAGTCAGGTGCCATTGAGTAAGTATCTTGAAGTGCAGTTCCAGGAACGAAACTCTATGTATTGAAGTTTTGGTAAGTAAGACCGCTGTTGACCAAGATTAATCAGAAGCATCAAATCCCAATGAATGCTCCCATTATTTAATGTATAAAGATTTGCTAAATGTAGGGGACCCAAGGACATCTCTGTAAGAGATGGAAAACATCTTTGGGATTCGTTTACCCACAGCCCACCTCTTTTCCCAATCAGTGGGTTGTCTCAAGGGTACATTTAGGAAGCCCCAAGACCGCAAGAAGCTTTTCAAGCACAAAAATTCATAGTGCAATAGTTGCGATTGGGGAAAGTTCAATTGAAAATCTGACAGAGATATGATGGAGCCATTAGAAAAAAGATCAGCGATAGAGGTTATAGGTTATCCCTATGTCGGACCACAAGTCTGGATGTCAATACCAACAAGTCCGGTATTGAATGAATCGGGGAAGGATGGGGTGCAATCATAGTGGAGTGGTGAGTCCTATCCCAGAACCTCAGATTGGAGTTCACTATAAAATTGTCCAAAATATCGGCTTTTCTGTGTGTCTAGATATCCAGATAAGATCCTGGAGCTTGAGTCCCACAGGAATGGAGGCTTGCTCAAGTATAGACCATTTACTGGAGATTCTAGTGTCTCCCCATGCTAAGATATGGGCCAACGTTGCTGCTTCATGATATGCCAAAAGATTAGGGATAGCAGCTCTTCCAGCAAGTATCGGATGATGTAAGTATCTCATGGCCACTCTGGGCTGCTTACCCTTCCAAATGAAGGAGTTACATATTTGTTGGAATTGCTTATTTAAGGATTTTGGAAAAGGTATTTGGAGACAGGGGAACAGGTAGGTCAGCTTGGGTAACAAGCTCATCTTAACCGCAGCTATCCTGCCCCACCATGAAAGGCAAGTAGTATTCCAACGGTTTGTGATAACTTTAAATTATTGTAGTAAGGAATTAAAATTATTTGTTATTATGGTAGGGATGTGGTGCGATAAGTGCACTCCCAAATGACAAATCTTAGTTGTGGACCAGTCAAACGGGAACCTCCTTTTCAACCTTAAGAGCTCCTCATCGGCTATGTTCAGAGCATAGGCTGAAGTCTTGGTAAAATTGAATTTGTAAAAGATCACTTTAGCAAATTCCTCTAGGAGGGAGAATAAAGCTGGTAATGAGGAAAAGGGATCGGAAGTAAAAACGGTAAGGTCATCTGCGAACAATGCCACCTTCTGTTCCGTATCATGAATATTGACGCCTTGTATGTTGGAGGACATTCTGATGGCTTCTGCAAGTGGTTCTATCACTAGTGCGAAAAGTAGTGGGGACAAGGGGCAACCCTGATGGGTGCCATTAGAAATTTTGAATGTGGAAGAGCAAAATCCCAGACCACAGACCTTCGCTGAAGGGGACGAGTATAAAGCCATGACCATATTACAATAGGTTGGAGGGAAACCAAATTTTAATAGGGCTTCCCTCAAGCCAGACTACTCAGTCAAAAGCTTTTTCAGAATCCAATGACAAAGTGACACATGGCTGACCGAGTCTACTGGCCTCTATAAAAATGTTGAGTAATCTCCTGGTGTTGTCCAGCCCCTCACGTCCCAAGTGAACCCGACTTGGTCTGGATTAATTAGATGCGGGAGTGTTTAGCATACATTTTAGCATCTAAATTCAATAGAGATATTGGCCTAAAATTACAACATAAGTCGGGAGATTTACCGGGAAAGAGCCTAGTTTCCCACTAAGGTAAATACCCTTAGTAAAAGGGGGGTCAATTGGGGGGCGGAGCCTGACAGCAAGGAGAGCAGACGTGTATGTCTGGAGCTCCTCTGACATAACTTGTTAAAAAAGGGGCAAATATTCAACTTTTGCAACAGCATTATTTTCAAAATTCTCTGGAAGTAAAGATAACAACGTATACCAGCCCTTTAGTGATTAGACTAATGATCTAAGGACTTTGAGCCACCTCAGAGACAGTACGTTCTGAGGCCTTTAGTAACTGCCTGGATTGTATGGATGTGATCTCTCCAAATATCTACGGAGTACTATCCTCTTAACTTATGCCAAATGGATCCGGAGGCTGTATTAAACAAATTTGAGGCTACCGTTTGTGGGATGCTGGAGGAACACTACTCTGAGATTAGCCTGTCACAGCTCCTTGAACGGATTTCCACCCTATACGGTGCGCAAGATGGCGGCGGCAAATTAGGAGTCACTACAGCAACACACTTGAATCCCCTTCAGATGCAAGATGTCTATACACCTTTAGAAGCAGTAGGTGTTGGGGCAGAAGTGAGCAAACCTTACATCGGAACAAGTGGAGAGAGATCGCACGACGGCATAAGAAGGTCAGCTCTCTTATATAAAGCACCGGATTTAGAGGAAAAGACTGTACACGCGGTGGCCCCAGGAGGAGTTAAAGCGCACAGTGTCAACTGTGTAACTGATCTGAGCACTGCAGTCTACCTGCTAGAAGATGACCACGGCTCCCCAAGTTTGCATCATAAGAGAGGGATCAGGAGAGAGACTATCGATAGCCTGCCAGCAGCAATAACATTTGCAGAGAGATACGGTATGCAGGTAACCCCTGGGCTCATGCTTCCAGTAAGCTTAGACGCTCCCCACGGATATTCCACTCCAGTTACCGGAGTCGGCTAGGGCAACAGAGTTCACTGCTGTTGAGGAGTAATAAAAATTCAATACTCCGGAGACTCTCCTTTATTGAACTTACAATCCCCTGACGCTCATTTGGATCCTTAGTGCCTCGTGGACTTCTAATATGGAGTCTACCCAATATGCTCCCTCATTCTTATTGTCACGATCTGTCACGATCAAAGACACGATATCTAAAAAGATATGAGGATGTGTCAATTCAGTGATCTGGACCACAACTGCTGGGTATGAAATAGGCTTAGATATATATATATATATATATATATATATATATGTTGCAACTCTGTGAAGTTTGGATAAGAGGAATTTGTTAGGAGTGGCAGCTTTACTTAACCAAAATAACACAGAGATGCAGTTGATCTAATGGAGAAGTTACAGTGTGAACCTATTGCTGCCACATGCATTAGAAAATGCCAAATCATTGCAGCAGGGACACACAGCAACGAACCAAGTTGAAATGGAGAGAGGCAACATTACAACAAAAAATTTAACCGGATTATAAGAGTGTCAGGCTGAGCAGGCTAGGCGTTTCTCAGTAAAACATATTGTATATTCTTAGAGGAAGGTATTAACTTGTAACATCAGTGTTGGTAATAGAGAGGTGTAATAGCGTTGAATAACCAGCAGTAACATACTTAGAGAAAGAGCAATGATAGAAACTTTCAATCTTAGTAAGCGCTATTTCAGAACAAGGACAAATGTTATGTGAGGCTGTGAACTCTTACCGCCGGGTAGTTTCTGTGGGTGCTGTGGCGTGGAACTGCGAGTGCTCTGAGCAGCGGAGAATGGCGTCTGAGTCAGGTTGCGCAGCTGGCGTGTGACGTCACCGCAATCCTTCCCGTGAGGCTGGAGTGGGTGGAATTATCCTGAGCAGCCGGAGCTGTAACAGAGCTTAATGCAGCAGTATCAAAGGTTCTGTAGTAAAACTGATGATAGATGAAATCCTTGGTAACAAGTTTGGCAGTTATATATTTACAGTTCAGGTGCAGGTAACTCAAGAAGTTGAATTTTTGCTTCGGAGGTCCTGTAGATTCAGGGCAGTAGGTAAAGGCTTGACAAGTTTTGTGAAGCTGTAGAACATCAATACTAAGCAAGGATAGGCAGGCAAGGTGGAGCTTATAAAGGAAGGAGAACAGGTGTGAATAATGTTAAAGGCACAGTATATGGCAATAAAACCTGTATGGATTGGTAACCTGACAGGACCCCCCTCTCAAGGAGCAACTCCGGGTGCTCAAGGTCCAGGACGATCAGGATTCTGTTGATGGAAGCGAGATATCAGACGAGCTGCTGAGATATTACAAGCAGGTTCCCAGGAGTCCTCATCGGAGGAGTACCCTTTCCAGCTAATCAGATATTCCAGGCGACCACGACGGCGTCGGGAATCCAGAATGGAACGAACTTCATATTCCACGTTAGGATCCACAGTAACCTGAGGATTAGGAGGAAGATCAGAGGAGCCTCTGATGTCTCTATAAGGCTTGAGGAGGGAAACGTGGAAGGTTGGATGGATCTTTAGAGATGATGGTAATGTGAGTCGGACAGCATTGGCGTTGATGACCCTTTCAATAGGGTAGGGTCCAACAAAGAGAGGTGAAAGTTTTCTGCAAGGCAGATTCAGGGAGAGATGTCTTGTAGAGAGCCAAACTAAGTCACCGAGTCTATAAACAGGCGAGGGTAAACGATGACGGTCGTAATACCTTTTGTATATTTCTTTTGCTCTGAGGATAGCAGCCTCAATGCTTTTGAAGTTGGAAGTTATGTTCTCAGAGAATTCAGAGATGCTGGGCGAGAGTATATCGGAAGTAGGGAGCAACTGGAAACGGGGATGAAACCCATAATTAGCGAAGAAAGGTGTCTGCTTGATAGTGGAATGATGAGTATTGTTATACGAAAATTCAGCATACGGTAAAAATTCGGACCAGAGATGCTGTTGACGTGAACAGAAAGACCTGAGAAACTGCTCAAGCCACTGATTACACCTTTCTGTTTGTCCATTTCCTTGGGGGTGATAAGCGGTGGTGAGTTTCCTGTCAACAGAGAAAGTTTTACAAAATTGATGCCAAAGTTTACTTGAGAATTGGGTTCCCCGGTCGCTAATTATGGAATCAGGGAGTCCATGATGTTTTATGACATGTTTCATGAGAAGTTGTATGGTTTCCAAGGCGGTAGGCAATTTCGTATAAGGAATGAAATGGCACATTTTTGTAAAGTGATCCACTACAACCATTATAGTATTGTTCTTTGCCGATAATGGCAGGTCTACAATAAAATCAAGGGCAATCTACGACCAAGGAGTTTTCGGAGTGGGTAGTGGTAGTAGGAGGCCATAGGGAGCATGTTTGCTTCTTTTTGAGGTAGTACATACTGGACAGGATAAGATGTAATCACTAATATCCTTTGACATGCGGGGCCACCAATGGTTTCTGGAGACTAATTCCTGCGTTTTATGAATTCCTGGATGTCCCGCCAGAGAAGAATCATGTACCATGTGGAGTAGTGTCTGTCTTAGGGATGGTGGAATGTACAATCGTGAGTTATGATAATAGCAGCCATTTGGTTTTAAATGTAATTGGTGAAGAGGTTTGGAGAAATCTCTTAGTTGTTCATTTAGAACCATGGGTTCTGACTGTAGTGTAAATAATAGGAAGTTTTCTGTTGGGATAATAGATGTTTCTGTTAGTGGGGTAACAGTGTTAGAAGTAATCCTAGAAAGAGCATCTGCTTTGAGGTTTTTTCCAGAGGGACGGTAAGTGATGAGAAAATTAAAACGTGAGAAGATATTCCATCTGACCTGTCTTGCTGAAAGGGTACGGGTGGATTTCAGATATTGCAAGTTTCGGTGGTCAGTATAGATTAATGTGGGGATAGTAACCCCTTCTAGTAAATGACGCCAGTGTTCAAGGGAATATTTTATTGCCAGTAATTCCTTGTCACCGATTGGGTAGTTTTGTTCTGCGGAATTTAAAGTCTTAGAAAAGAAGGCAACTGGATGTAATGGCTTTGAGAGTTCTTCCCTCTGTGAGAGCACTGCTCCGATGGCGAAGTTAGAGGCATCTACCTCAAGTACATACTGGAGTTTTGGATCGGGAAAACGTAGAATGGGAGCTGAAGTGAATTTGTGTTTGAACAAATCAAAAGCTTCTTGAGCCTGGGCATTCCACTTGAAAGGTTTGTTAACTTTGGTGAGAGTGGTTAGAGGTAAGGCTAATTTAGAAAAGTTCTTAATAAACTTGCGATAGAAATTCGCAAAGCCCATGAAGGATTGTACTTGGCGTCTGGTTTTTGGTACAGGCCAGTTGAGGATAGCATCTACCTTTTTTGTTTCCATGCTAATGCCTGAAGAGGTTATTTCGTATCCCAAAAAAGTAATGGATGGTGAATTAAAGAGACATTTTTCAGCTTTAGCGTACAAATGGTTACCTCTAAGCCTGGACAGCACCTGTCGAACGTGTTGGACATGCTCTTCGTATGTTTTTGAATAAATCAATATGTCATCAAGATAAATGACGGTGAAGACATCCAAAATATCTCTAAAAATGTCATTTATCAAGTGCTGAAAGGTTGCTGGGGCATTACACAACCCGAAAGGCATCACAACGTATTCGAACAACCCGTAGCAGGTTCTAAACGCAGTTAGCCACTCGTCGCCAGATCTTATGCGGACGAGGTTGTAAGCACCCCTTAGATCTAACTTGGTAAAATATTTAGCCCCTTTGAGTCTTTCAATGATTTCCGGAATGAGCGGCAGAGGATAACGATTTTTTATCGTTATTTTGTTAAGCTGTCTGTAGTCAACAATAGGTCTAAGGGACCCATCTTTGTTTTTAACAAAGAAGATCCCAGCACACGCAGGAGAAGTGGAAGGCCGTATAAAACCTTTCTTTAGGTTTTCATCTAAATACGATTTTAAATGTATGAGTTCTGGCTTGGAGAGGGGGAAGATATGCCCAGAGGGGATATCTGAGCCAGGTAATATGTCAATGGGACAATCGTACTTTCTATGAGGGGGTAGGTGTTCTGCTTCAGATTTGCTGAAGACATCAGAGAAATCTTGGTACACCTCTGGTATTTCAACTTCTAAGATTTTTTCAGAGGTGTGTAAGATAGGTGATGGGAAACAAGTGTTAAGGCAGAAATTGGAGTTGAAAGACAGAGATAAATTAGACCAGTTAACAGCAGGATTATGTGTTTTGAGCCAATTTATACCCAATACAAGGGGTGATATGGGAGAGGAGATAACGTTGAAAGTTATGTATTCTCTGTGGTGATCAGTAGTAACTAAAAGAATAGGAATAGTTTGGTATTCTACAGGCCCTGTAGCAATGTTTTTCCCATCAATTCCTCTTAAGAAAACAGGAGACTTTTTTTTTACTAGTGGAATTTTATTTAGGGTAGTGAATGCATTATCAATATAAGAAGCCGTGGCTCCTGAGTCAAGTATCGCGGTAGCGTTGACCCGCTGTTGGTCCCACTGTAAAATAAGAGACAAGTGTAAGTATGATGTAGGAGGCACCTGAGTAGAACAGCAATAGGCAGGATTATCAGTCTTACCCTTAGTTTGCTTCTGCAGGGTTGGACAGTCTCTAACTGTATGATTGTCTGATGCGCAGTATAGACACAGATTGTTTGTGCGTCTCCTGACCTTTTCCTCAGGACTAAGGGGTCCGCGTACAAATCTGATGTCCATTGGTTCAGGAGAGGACTTTGAGCTATGAGCTATTTGATGTTTCTTTGGATTGGGCTCATGGTAGGATCTCTCCTGCTGTCTCTCTCTGAGACGTCTGTCTATTGTTATACTGAGGGTCATAAGTTCCTCCAGTGTAGGAGGTAATTCTGATCTTGAAAGTTCATCTTTAATGCCATCTGATAGGCCTAATCTAAATTGATTTCTCAAAGCAATGTTGTTCCACATTGTATCCTTTGCCCACATTTTAAAGTCGGCAATGTAATCCTCAACTACTCTCTTCTTTTGCCTTAATGATCTCATAGCATTCTCAGCCGTGATTTGTTTATATGGGTCTTCGTACAGTTGACCCATGGCTGAGAAAATTTTTTCAAGAGAATTTAGTATGTCGTCATTGCTTTCAAAATAGGTGTTGGCCCAGGCACGGGGCTCACCCCTGAGGTATGAGATTACAGTGAGCACTCTTGCTCTATCATTAGGGTATGTATGGGGTTTCAGAGAAAACATTAAGAGGCAGGCATTTTTAAAATCCCTGTACTGGGATCTGTCACCCAGGAATTTTTCTGGGGGACTAACCTGAGGCTCAGAAATAGGAACTCTTTTATCTACCACATCCCTAATGTATGTTTTCATGTTATCATTTTCAACCTTAAGAGTATTAAGGGCCTCAGTTAAGATGTCAACCCTCTGAGTAAGGGTCTGCATGTGTGCATTAACTCCAGCTGGGTCCATTTTTTCAGTAATGTAAGGCTTAGTATTCTGTCACGATCTGTCACGATCAAAGACACGATATCTAAAAAGATATGAGGATGTGTCAATTCAGTGATCTGGACCACAACTGCTGGGTATGAAATAGGCTTAGATATATATATATGTTGCAACTCTGTGAAGTTTGGATAAGAGGAATTTGTTAGGAGTGGCAGCTTTACTTAACCAAAATAACACAGAGATGCAGTTGATCTAATGGAGTAGTTACAGTGTGAACCTATTGCTGCCACATGCATTAGAAAATGCCAAATCATTGCAACATGGACACACAGCAACGAACCAAGTTGAAATGGAGAGAGGCAACATTACAACAAAAAATGTAACCGGATTATAAGAGTGTCAGGCTGAGCAGGCTAGGCGTTTCTCAGTAAAACATATCGTATATTCTTAGAGGAAGGTATTAACTTGTAACATCAGTGTTGGTAATAGAGAGGTGTAATAGCGTTGAATAACCCGCAGTAACATACTTAGAGAAAGAGCAATGATAGAAACTTTCAATCTTAGTAAGCGCTATTTCAGAAAAAGGACAAATGTTATGTGAGGCTGTGAACTCTTACCGCCGGGTAGTTTCTGTGGGTGCTGTGGCGTGGAACTGCGAGTACTCTGAGCAGCGGAGAATGGCATCTGAGTCAGGTTGCGCAGCTGGCGTGTGACGTCACCGCAATCCTTCCCGTAAGGCTGGAGTGGGTGGAATTATCCTGAGCGGCCGGAGCTGTAACAGAGCTTAATGCAGCAGTATCAAAGGTTCTGTAGTAAAACTGATGATAGATGAAATCCTTGGTAACAAGTTTGGCAGTTATATATTTACAGTTCAGGTGCAGGTAACTCAAGAAGTTGAATTTTTGCTTCGGAGGTCCTGTAGATTCAGGGCAGTAGGTAAAGGCTTGACAAGTTCTGTGAAGCTGTAGAACTTCAATACTAAGCAAGGATAGGCAGGCAAGGTGGAGCTTATAAAGGAAGGAGAACAGGTGTGAATAATGTTAAAGGCACAGTATATGGCAATAAAACCTGTATGGATTGGTAACCTGACACTTATGTGTCCCACTATTAAGTAGACCATAACGCAGTGTTTTGGCTAGCACAATCTTGTATTCTATTAATGTACTTAATATTCTTAGTTCTTATACCGGTTTATGGTATCATGTTATATTTATGAGAAATGTATAAAGTTTGTGTGATAAGGGTCTATTTAGGGTATCAATATCTATTCAGTAGTTTTCAAATGTTAATTGGTCAGATAACAGAGTCTTATATTTTTATTTAAAAGCTCTGCACTGTTTATATCTAGTTTAGATATATGCATCATATAATTATTAGCTGAGAGCCAGTGTATTACAGTCTTAGTTATAATCTAAAAGCCTTATAAGCCTTTACACATTTATTTTTTTCAGCTGCCCATATCTGCTCTCCACAAGACTCTTGCAAGACATTTTAGGTGATAGACTCTCACTCTAACCTCTGGGCCCTCTACACATGGTGACCAAAATTGGTTATTAGAATTAAGTTTTCTCTTTTCTTTTTATATGGACATTATATTTCACACTTTCACTCTGGAAGATATGGCACTACAACATTAACCAGTTAAAATTGCATACAAAGAAGCTGTTATGTTTATAAAACCCTATTTTATAATACTTATATCCATCGTATTTGCGCAGCTCTAAGATTAGCATTGGGTAATCTTATAAATATGACATTAGCTAAACTTTAAGGTTAATGGCCTGATTACTGATACTTGAGATACTACATTTGATTCTCATAGGCTTATGTGCTAATTTCTTTCAGTCCCCTGTGCTCCCTGCTTCATACCAGGATTCATAGTAATGATAGGCACATTAGATGCATAAGTAGGATAAGTCATAGCATCCTCCTGCCTAACAGCTGTATTCTGGGGCCTTTGACAAGCTCCAGCATTATACATAAAACATTGCCTACCTGTTGTATTGATTGTATTTCTATGTTAGTTTTGAGGATATGTATGTTTGTGTTTATTCTCACCTCTTCTCGTTATAGCTCATCTTATTAAAAAAAGGGAGCTGGTTTGAGATTTAGATCGCCCCTAGGCAAGTCGGATTACTGCAAAGGCATTTTTTTGGCTTCTGAGTTGCTGCGTGCAGTTTAAGACCTGTTATCCTTATTTAAGCTCATGGATTACCTATGGATTTATCTTTACTTATAGTGTAGATGTTTATAATAAGCCCTTTAAATGCCCTAACCTTACAATGGATCTACGCATACACACTCCTTTAAAGGTGACTTCCAGTTTTAGGGATATCTTGGCATTGCTTAAATTTTAGGAACTATGATGTTAACCTATCACTGCCGGGCTCAGTGGCTCTTCGGGCTACATTTGTCAGAAATGGTCTTAGCCTTTATTGCTATGTTAAGATACACCCACACATTATAAACTTGCCTAGCAGTGTGCACATAACAACCACATTACATAGAGAACAAGGACTTTGATGTCCATGTTATATTTGTACCAGTCACTAATGTCATCACGGCCTTAACCTCCTCAAAGGTACATGGGTTAATTCGTTCATCATAGTTTGCATCCTGAAATAACACATTAACGTATTATTGAACTATTTACATTTTAATCTCATATGGTTATCTCTGGAGTCCTATGCAATCACTGTGAACCTTATTCTCCATAGGGGGCCATCCTCCAAATATAACTCCATTAAAAGCTATACTGACCTCATCACAACAACAGTCCCTAGCTTGAGTAATATAATTAATAGACTATTTACCCTAAGTGTAAAGGGGAAAATTATTCGTATATATAAGTTAATGGCCTAGCATCTCTATGAGGGAGTTTGTTATATTTCACCAACAATATGAAGTTCTGTTGTCTGTACCCCCATATCATTTAAACAGTTTACGGATTAGAAGTAAATGTTAAGAATGTTAAGATATGTTATGTAAGTGTATACTATTATAGCTCTGGCGGCTTCGTGAGAGCTCTCACTTCCCTATACTCTGAGAAGCATGTTGATTTGTTTTACCTTAGGCACTAGCTTATCATTATGCTCCTATACCTATATGTGAATAAGCGCTGTAGTACAGTTAACAATTATGCCTACTATATACTACATACCCTCTGCAGTATAGCCTTCATAGTTAAGCTTTCCTAGATACTAGTAACATTTCTCCCATTCAAGGTCTCATCACTAATGCTGATATCCGAGACAGAAAGTTTAATTCCCATATACTCCCCCTGACCTGTGTTATATAAGTTGTTACAAAGAGATGTCTCTTGTACTTTTCTCTTCGTGCCCTACCATATATACCGTTTCCTAATAGTCTCATAGTTTTATTTATTTTATTTTCGGGCAAAATGTACTATATATTTTATGTTAATCAGCAAAGTAGCCTCTAGCCACTATTTAGCTACTTCACCTAGCGTTAAGATGTCACTTTGCCCCACTACCTACTTTTAAGTAGACTAATTCCCTAAGGCATATCTGATTTATCTTTTTAGTAATCCAGCTGCCGGGCCTATGGTCTCTACATTTGGGTACTCCTAAGTTCACTCCAGATGCCCTATGCTACTTACATTTATAGTTGGCTCCGTCCTCCCACCCCCTTCTCCTATACATATAGCGGTGCTTACCCGCTGAATATCCCCTTCCCCCTATATATTTCAGCCCAAGAGTGGCTGATACTTTTTTGAACCCTCCACAGGCTGATATTTTGGTATTAGGTAATATTTTATTAGAATGTGGAGTTCATACGCTGATAATATAAAAAGAAGTTATATTTCATCTCGCCAAAGATATTGTCTATCTTCATAACCAGACTTGAAATTTATTTTTTTTCTTGTTGTATGTGCATATTGCTTTCTTAATAATGCCTTTGTATAGACAATGTATTATTCTTTTTGTTGTAACTTTTGCCTTAGGGCGAGTCCTTGTTTAGATGATATATGCTTTAACTTCAATAAAAAAAATATTTAAAAAAAAAAAAAGGGGGGTCAATTGTTCTGCAAAGGTTTTGTAGAATGTGTCTGTGTACCCATCTGGGCCCGGAGCCTTATGAGGTTTCAGTTTAGCTATGGAGGTGATTACCTCTGTTACAGTGAATGGGGACTTTAAACTATCTGTTTTTGTGTAAGAATGGGGAGGTTAAGGCGGGATAAGAAGGACTGAATTGAGCCAATTTCTGGGCAATTTGGGGTATTTGCAGATTTTAAATTATAAAGCTGCTCATAGTATGCTGCAAATGCAGCCCCAATATCTTTAGGGTTCGTCAACGTTAAGCCTCCTTTTTTCAAATATGGGATCAAGGCTTGAGTGACCCTGTCCCATAATTTTCTGGCCAACAGATAATATGCTTTGTTACCCTTATGGTAAAACATGCATTTGCATTCCCTTAGCCTCTCCTGAACTTTTGATGTTCTATTTGGCTAAGAGAGTCATTAGTAGCAGCAATGCATAGTAGTAATTGTGGTTGTAGAGTTTTCTTGTGTTTCGCTATAAGAGTCCTGAGCGTCTGATGTAATTGTGCTAGAGACTCGGTAGAGAGTCTATACAATTCTAATTAGAACACCAGAAGTATATATATTCTTAATGTAAACAGTCAGTTTAAATGCCAACTTATCTAAGCTGAAATAAATTCTTAATTGACTACAATTAAGACCAATTCAAAAATATATTTGTATTTTTGCAAAGATAAATTACTTAGCATTAATGATTAGTTGTAAAATTCACAGAGCTATGAAACACAAGTTTTAAAATACAAATTGTTCTTTTAAATCTATTGACTGCAGTTTAGTTATAGTTACTAAATACCTTTGATTTAAGTATTATATATATATTTATCAATCGCGTATACTTCACCAAAAATGACCAAATCGATAATTCAGCTTCCAAAACTTGTTTCACCTCATATGAAAATAAGGGTATTTGCAATGTGGATAAGAAAGTGTAGCCCAATCTTGCTTATAATAACTGTGTCCCCACGCAGCAGTTATCAGTCCAGAGTTTCAGCAAAAAGTTCAGCCAGCCTTTCCCTTTTCTCCTCTTGCATTCAGCTTATATTATCTTAATCATTGGTGAAACGATATGATAGGCGCTTCGGATCTGAACATCTCATAGGTCATCTTGGGAGACGCCTCCCTAAGCTGTAATACCATCTCTGATCTATAGGTGGCAGCAGACACCCAGGAATGCAGCCCCACCATCAAACATTGCTAACAATTTAATACATCCTTTTAAAGTGATTATTTATTATACTATAACTTTTTGCATTAATAAAACTCTCTTTTCAGCATCTATATTTCATTTAGTATAACATAAAATGTATAATTTGACACCAAACATCAGTATTTTATCAATTTCTATGTTGAAATAGAAAATATCCACATATATCTGTTAGGGTTGCACCGATACCAATTACTTGCATGAGTACTTGTACTCGTGCAAATGCACCGATACTTAAACCGATACCTCCACTTACTACCCATATGCTTGTGGTGTTTTTTTCAAACTGCATGTTCCCATTTCATTTAAAGCTGGAGTGGAGACTAAACTAAAAATTGTTTACTACTGTTCTGCCAATACAAATTGCTCTTAATTGTATTATTGTAGGAGAGATGACTTTACATCGTTTAGACAAACCCCTGAAGTACTGGGCAGTTAATAAACTGAGATTTCCAGCTCTGGCTAAAATGGCCCAAAAATATCTTTCTGCCCCATGCAGTAGTGTGGAAAGTTGAACCTCCTTACTGATAGCAAAAACAGACTTATAGCTGAACATGCAGAGATGCTTCTGTTCTGTTCCTTAATAAGAACTTGCCACTAACTTTTGAAAAATTATTCTAATTGCTAGATTGCCTTTTATACTGCTAGTTCTCATCTTGCACAATTATGTTCAAAACATACTGTACTCTGAGGAACATCTTAGCTTATATAATTGCAGGAAGAGTACTCATAGGAAAAATTAAGTTAATCCCAATGAACACTCATCCTGCAATTATAGGACTAGATTTAGATTACATTTGATTGGTAAGCTTTACCAATGCTCTGTTCACATTTCCAACTCCATAGCCTTTAATGGAGTAGGACGTGTAATGAGAGCATTGGTAAAGCTTACCAGTCAAATGTAATCTAGCCCATAGTGTTGTTAGCCATGATTAAACAGTATTCTGTTCTATTTTTTACTGTATGGCACTTTTGGTTGGTTGCAATTTTATATTTGTTATTTATTGTTGTTGTTAATATATTTTATTGTAATATTTTTATTTCTAAACATGTTCTATGAACTTTGTGACAAATAAAACCTGTTTTATTATTTCATAATGTCTTTTGAGCTACAGTCCTTCATAATTATAAAGAAGGAATCTTAAATAATTAGTCTGTATTGTGCTTGGTAAACTGTCACATGACATAAAAAAAAAGTATCAGTAATTGGTATCGGCGAGTATTTGAAAACAAGTATCGGTACTTGTACTCGGTCTTAAAAAAATGGTATCGGTGCAACCCTAATATCTGTGTTTATGGCTAATATATATAGGATATCTTGTCTGAAAAATAAAGAGACATTTATTATTTTGAAATTAATCTAACACTTAAACATTTATTATACAGATACTTATTTAGAGATCTCATTTCCACATCAGTTATTCCTGCAATCTTCACTAGATTTCTGGAAAACAAAGAAAATTTGAATTTGGATGTCCTATGTGTATTTAGTTGGTTCAGTACATGTTTATTTGACACAGCAAGCACCAATTTGCATCGAAGTTTGAATGGTCACTTTCCCACAAAACTTGTCACTTGTATCCTTTGAAAAAGCCTTTATATTCTCTTATTCTTGTAGACGGATAAGATAAGAATTTTTTTTTATCCAGGCCTCCTTTGAAATGGATAATTGGGACCTTCTGGCTTGTGATCTGATGTTTTTTAACTTCACACCTTAGGCAGGAAGTCTTTGAAATGAATTCCCTTGTTTTTGACCTCTGTGTTCCAGAACGAGAGGGGGTTTGTCTCACAGACAGCTTCACAAACAAAATGAGTTCCTGGTCCCACCATAAATCCATGTGTAGATAAATATACATACACATATATATTATTTAATAATACTCAGATATCATGACACTAGAATCGACTTTTAAAGATCATACATGAGGTTAGTTTGCACAATGCATGCTATTGAGAAGAATCATAGGAGGAATAATGGTTGAATTATTAATAAATAAATTGAATGTGTCTAACAATTAGTTTTCACAAAATCCTATTTTATTAATATTTATTTAATATACATTCCCCTACTTTGTGCTATAGAGGACTCCGATTGTGACCGATCATACAGATAAAGGGATACATTTCATCTGAAATAATTTTATAGGTGACATTTAGGCATTTTAGTTTGGGAAGGGACATGAAATATTAAATTCAATTATGTCCCTCATAAAATTGAATAAATAATGAATATTTGCACAAAATAGTATATTAGGCATTAATTTGTCTAATTTTAAATGTTAACATGTAAGTCAACTCTTGATTAGCCAATTTAATGTGATTTTTTTCAAAGTATGTATATATAGATATCCACTCTGAACCTGACTTTAATATCAGAAAAAAACACTAAAGTTTATAGCATGACTTTAGAAGATGACTTTAGAATTGTTATACTTACAGATAAAAATGTTTTTAATGTGTTATGAAATAACATACTTGCTTTCATATTCTAATTATTTTTATCTTTTTTCTTATAGATTTTCAAGTTTGCTGAATTCACAAAAGAATTTGTAGTTATTGTTAGTGTATTTTATTTTTAAAATAAATATCTTTACCTACTATATATATATATTTTTATTTAAATACATCTTTGAAAATGAGATAATATATATATATAAGTAGCTGATAAAGGATGCACTCTCCAGGCTTTTCAATCGTGACCTTTTTTATTGGTTACGTTTCAGGGTTTTACCCCCTTCGTCAGACACCCAAAAAAAGTGAACATACAGTTTACTCACCCCCTGCCACGTCTTATACCCTCTCCAAATAATGTGAGCTCAATGGTGCTGAGCCACTACACAGACTGCCACTCCCCTCGGCTGACGTCATCAGGTGGCGACCCGGACACCAATCTATCAAACGTGCATTGATAACATAATAACACTAATAACAATATATAATATAATACAAAATCACATGAAAACAGTGACTCAATAAAGATATAGAGATGTATATAAGATCTATCAGCGATCCCAATACCTGATCCGTAACACCGTTGACTGTGTGTCATTGCTTCCTGTGTATCCACATGAACCGCTGGGTTGTCAGGGCAACCAACAAAACAATATCATGTGCGCATGCCCAAGGTGACACCAAGAATACGTAGACAGTCAGTCACGTATTCTAGAAACCTGCTATCTAAACTGTAATTCAATATGTATCAACAGTGGTAACATGGGCGGGAACAAATTATCGCTAATATCACCAATCTATGTGAGCATCCCTACCCCCATCCACTATTGCTACAGAGTGAATAAACATCCCTTCCTACAAAATAACATTAGCTGAAGACTAGAAGAGACATGGGCAAGCTATATATAAAGCAACAGAGAGCTAATTATATCATAGCATAAAAGACTATAGGTATGAATATTTTCTATCATCAATCCTATCACCTTATCAATAGCACCGCTTGCTGAGTCTCATTGCATCTTGTGTACCCACTCAAAGCACTGGGTTGTCTTAGCAACCAACAAAACAATGTTGTGTGCGCATGTCCAAGGGGACACCATAGATACGCTAACAGTCAGTAATACTAACTAGTGCACGTTAAGCACTAGACAATAATAACAACAATGCTAACAGCACTAGAGGACAGATTTATACCATATAAACTACAATTCAATATGTGTCAATATTGGTAACTTAGTGCTGGAACAAATAAAACTAAACTTAGTGGACATCCCTGCATCCATCCACCCTTGACACAGAATGAATAAACTACCTACCAAGGATATGACCAATACATCCTATACACTAAGCTAAATTAGCTATAGAGAATAAGGAATACAGGCATAAATACCAGTTCAGGCACCCATCAAATCTGGAAGAGACATGGGCAGACTACGTATTCAACAGAAAATCGCTTTTGTAACCTGTATACTAAGCTAAGCTAGCTAAATAACAATTGGAGCACAGATCATGACATCATAGCACTCTCCCCTCTACAAGAAGCAATGCCAGTCCAAGTTAGAATTAAGGCCCTGGGGATTAAGGTCTCCAGACAATGTGTCCATCTTGCTTCTTTCTAAAGTAAAAATGTACCTTGTGGTAATGGGGGGACATGCTCTATGATTAGGCTGACCATATTGCCGCTTTAAGAAGGAACACATATGAAAAATACATATGTGAGGGTTCTTATACAAAACCATTTCTTTAAACAGCCCTGAAAACAGCCCTGACATATGTATTTTTCATATGTGTCCCTTTTTAAAGCGGCAATATGGTCAGCCTATCTATGATTGTATATTTTATGTCAACTACCGTATGACCTTTTTTGGCAAAATGCCATGCCACAGGTTGCTCTGATGCTCCCTTCTGTATGGACACTCTTATGGCCAATCTATGATTGGCCATTCTTGTGTGTAGGTCGTCCGTAGTTTTACCTACGTAAAACAGTCCACATGTGCAGTGGAGAAGGTAAACAATGTAAGTAGTTGTACAGGACATTCGGTATTTATGATAGAATTTCTTCTTTTTCGTTGGATGAGTGAAGTATTGCCCTGTCTGCAACGCACTGCATGTAGTACACCCAAGGCATCTAAAACACCCGGATTTAGTGGTGTCTAACCAGGTCTTCCTCTGGTAACAAGGTTGTGGGTCCGTTTTCACCAACATGTCCCTTAATGGGGTTGCCCTCCTGAATCCAATTCTTAGTGGGGGCTTCAGTCCAAAAGGAAATTATATCCCAGTTTTTCGTGATTGTTTCCCTAATGTACTTTTTATCACCAGTGTTGGTGGTGACAAATGTAAGTTGGTCCTGCTTGGATCTTGTTTTAACCTCATACAAACTTTGAAGTTATATATCCAGTATCTTCTGTGGGTAACACCTTTGCTGGAATCTGTTGGACATTTCTTTATGTTGTATCCATGCTGTATACTCAACAGTTTTGTTTCTACATACCCTCTTAAATTGGGATTTAGGTAAAGATTTTTTAAGGAAGGTGGATGACCACTAGTATAGGTAAGTAGAGAATTATGATCAGTCGCTTTCCTGAAGAGAGTTGATTTCAGGATTCCAGCCTCTTTGCACAGACATAAATCTAAGAAATTGATGTTTTGTTTGCTTGCTTCCATCTTGAATGATAGTGCTTGGTTAGCATTATTCAAGTCGATAAACCATTCTTTGAGAGACTCTCTTGTTCCAGCCCAGATTAGCAGAAAATCCTCTATA
The DNA here is from genome assembly GCF_027579735.1 of Bombina bombina. Classification (NCBI taxonomy): domain Eukaryota; kingdom Metazoa; phylum Chordata; class Amphibia; order Anura; family Bombinatoridae; genus Bombina; species Bombina bombina. The sequence goes on from NC_069503.1 coordinate 811,454,012, forward strand.
TAGCGTCTGAAGAACTTGATCATGCTATCAAAAAACAGGTCAGTGCCTACAGTCTCGAACTCTGCCATATAGAGGTTGGCATAGGATGGGGCCACATTGGACCCCATCGCCGTGCCAGTCTTTTGGAGGAGAAATCAGTTTTCAAACTTAAAATAGTTCATGGTCAAACAGAACTCAAGTAGATGTAATAGTACATCGGGGGGGGGGGGGTCCCACATAAGGATACTTTGATAGTTGCCATCCTATAGCTTGTAAACATTCCCCATGGGGGATGACAGTGTACAAGCTTGTCACATCTAATGTGACTAATAAATCTTGCTCTTCTAGAGGTGGTAGTTCTGTGATGGATCCCAAAAGTGTAGGGGAATCTAGTAGCTAGGAGTCCATATGTCTCACAAATGGTTGAAAGATGCTATCAAGGTATGTAGCCAATGGTTGAAGAATTAAGACAATGGCAGACATGATTGGTCTGACGGGAGGTGACTGTAGGCTCTTATGCACCTTGGGCAATGTATAGAAGACTGGAGTCCAGCCTGGAAGTCAGTCTGTGGATAATGGATAAAAGGTAGTTTATCTCTATATATAGTTCATATATAGTTGGTATAAATTCCAAGATGTAAAATAGTATAGAAAAATCCCAGAATAGTACTTCTGGAATGCCTACTTACAGGATCTGACCTCAATGCTATGAGGTAAGTGGTTGGCACTGGGGGAAAGCACTCTTAGTGTACACCTCTGAAAATCTGGAAGTCTACCATATTGCAGGAGGTGCAGGGAGAATCCTGTCATCTGTGCAGAAAAATCCATAAGAAAAACCAAGGTCCAGGAGCCATTAATCATTTGGGAATTTTACCATACTACAAGAAGCACCAGAGGGATCGTTCACCACCCAGATAAATGAAGCCTGGGACGAAAAGAGCTATCAGAGGTGCACACTAAGAGTGCTATCCCCCAGTGCCAACCACTTACCTCATAGGATAGAGGTCATATCCTGTAAGTAGGCATTCCAGAAGTACTATTCTGGGATTTTTCTATACTAATTTACATATTGGAATTATACTATACTGTAGAATTCAAGCTCAATCCTATTGGCTGATTGGATCAGCCAATAGGATTGAACTTCAATCCTATTGGCTGATTGCATCAGCCAATAGGATTTTTCCTACCTTAATTCCGATTGGCTGATAGAATTCTATCAGCCAATCGGAATTGAAGGGACGCCTTCTTGGATTACGTCACTTAAATGAACCTTCATTCTTCAGTCGCCGTCGTCAGAAGAGGATGCTCCGCGTCGGATGTCTTGAAGATGGAGGGGTTAGTGTTAGTTTTTTTTAAGGGGGTATTGGGTGGGTTTTAGAGTAGGGTTGGTTGTGTGAGTGGTGGGTTTTAATGTTGGGGGGGTTGTAATTTTTTTTACAGGTAAAAGAGCTGATAACTTTGGGGCAATGCCCCGCAAAAGGCCCTTTTAAGGGCTATTTGTAATTTAGTGTAGAGTAGGGCTTTTTTATTTTGGGGGGGCTTTTTTATTTTGTTAGGGGGATTAGATTAGGTGTAATTAGTTTAAAAATCTTGTAATTATTTTATTATTTTCTGTAATTTAGTGTTTTTTTGTACTTTAGATAATTTATTTTAATTGTATTTAATTGTATTTAGTTTAGGGTATTAATTTAATTATAGTGTAGTGTTAGGTGTAATTGTAACTTAGATTAGGTTTTATTTTACAGGTACGTTTGTATTTATTTTAACTAGGAAGTTATTAAATAGTTAATAACTATTTAATAACTATTGTACCTAGTTAAAATAAATACAAAGTTGCCTGTAAAAGATTAGGGGTTAATAAGTATAATGTAGGTGGCGGTGGGCTCCGGGAGCGGCGGTTTAGGGGCTAATACGTTTATTTAGTTGCGGCGGGGTCCAGGAGCGGCGGGTTAGGGGTTAATAACTTTTATTTAGGTGGCGGCGGTAGTGGGGTCAGATTAGGGGTGTTTAGACTCGGGGTACATGTTAGGGTGTTAGATGTAAAAATTCCCATAGGAATCAATGGGATATCGGGCAGCAGCGAACAAGAGCTTTCGCTGCTTTCTGACTCCCATTGATTCCTATGGTATCCGCCGCCTCCAGGGATTGATTGAAAACCAGGTATGCTGGGCCGGAATAGTGGTGAGCGTACCTGGTAGTTATTTGATAACTAGCAAAAGTAGTCAGATAGTGCCAAACTTGCGTTTGGAACATCTGTATTGACGTAAGCATCGATCTGTGTCGGACTGAGTCCGGCAGATCGTATGTTACGTCACCAAATTCTACTTTTGCCGGTTTGTAAGGTTTGATAACTAAGGTGAATCAGGCTCGCCACAAATACGCTGCAGAATTCCAGCATATTTGCGGTTGACGGCTTGATAAATCCTGCCGTTCACACCTATGCAACATTTCCAGAATTCGTCCCTTCCTTACTCAAAAAACTACAAAAATACTTATTCATTTACTTATTCATTCCCTCATCCTGTCACGCATTGATTATTGCAATCTACTCCTAAATGGCCTTCCAAAACACCGCCTCTCCTCCCTCCAATCTATTATGAATGCTTCTGCTAGACTCATCCACCTAAGTCGACGATCTACATCAGCTTCTCCGCTCTGCCAGTCTCTACACTGGCTCCCCGTACACTCCAGAATACAATTTAAAATATTAGCCCTAACCTACAAAGCACTCAACAGTCTAACTCCCAACTATATTTCCTCTCTCATCGTGAAATATTCCCCATCCCGTCCTCTTTGATCAACCTCTGACCTACGTCTCTACACTCCTGTTATCTCTACATCCCACTCCCGTCTCCAAGACTTCGCACGTGCTGCTTCTGTCCTCTGGAACTCTCTACCCCGCTCCATTAGACTGTCTCCAACCTTGTATAGCTTAAGATGATCCTTGAAAACCCACCTATTCAGAGAGGCTTACCATCTCTCCTCCATCCCGCATACGAACCAAACTAATACATGTACATGAACTGCCTGACTCACTGCTGCAAATACAACCGATGTAACAAGCTACCCCAACCTTATGTGTCTGCACCCTAAACCTATAGACTGTGAGCTCTCTGGAGCAGGGCCCTCTTCCTCCTGTGTTAGATTTGTTTAGTTTTGTTATGTTTTGTATTTTATCACAAATCTTTGTCATTGTATACCCCTATCATTGTACCCAGCGCTACGGAATTTGGAGGTGCTATACAAATAAATGATAATAATAATAATAATAGATGCCAATAGCTTAATATTTAACGGATGCCGTATATTATATATGCGTCACATACGCATTCCATTCTCATAAATTCTAAAGAAAAGTCTACATGTCAAATGTAGTGATAGCACCCCTAGGAGGTATGTGTATGTAAGTTACAAAGATATGAATCCATGAAACATTAAGTAACGGCCAATCAGAGTTCATCACACAAACATGACTTGAGTCAGTATGGCTTCACAGACATGCTAACAAAATTACACTATTTTATTCAATCAGATGTACAGATACCATGTCCCATGGTGTATCTCATGTTTACTTCCCCATACAAAAGTTCTTTACACATAGCAATTTTTGTCAGTTCTCTAAAGCCTGTTTGGCAAGTTGTCTACTCCCACTTTCACCAGAGAGGAGAGTGCTGCACTGGTGTACGTGGTTGAGGAGTTTTATCCGCAACTTTATGGGGCTAGAAGGAGGTAGACGACTGGGCCAGTAAAAAAAAGCCATCTGGGCATCTGTCGTCATCTCTGTTAATGGGGTGGCAGACGTCCAGAGGACAGCATTGCAAATTTGCAGGATATTCAGGGATATGAGGTTGCGTCTGTGAAATAAAGTCCACCTCATAAAGGAGTGGACTCGTGCACGTCGGTGATGAGAGGATCGGGGCCCACCCCCACGGAAACTTGTCATCAGAGATCATGAGGAGACTTTATGCGCGCTCCTCAGACTCTGATTCCCCCGCGCATTTGCAGCCCCAAAGTCCTCTAGCCCCTCCCAGCCCGCAGCTGATGCCCATGAAACTCCCGACCCGAAGGCCAGTGCACCTCCAATCGGTAACCGGGGAGAAAGCGGGACAGAGGCTGAACAAGGTAAAGATCAGACTTCATATAATATTTTAATATTTGAGTATATATTTAAGCAATGTGTATACTGTCATATTTTCAACATATCTCGAATTCACAACAGACATTAACTAGGATGGTATACTTATGAATTTATTCCTATATCGTCAAACATCATATAGGAATAATTATATTTATTGTGCAATCACGATTATGCTTCACAGAGATAAAACGGAAGTACGCATCCGTGAACTCCCTATTCTCCGCCATTTTATCCATTGAATATCGATAACTACATAACTTGCAAATATTATTTAGCATCATTAAATATTTAGAAACATTATATTTGAATATCATAATACACAAAATTGTTAATATATTTAAAAAAGTGCGAAAATATATTCATCACACTACTAGATTCAAATAAATTCATAATCACGGATGCACAATTACGCTTTTAATTATTGCCCAATGCTCATCGATAAAATTATTGCGCAGAGACGTAAACATGAGTTTGCTGTTACAGTGGTATTACTTTAGACATGTTGGTCAAATGTAAACATTAATTTGTATTAATGTTAAAAATACACTATCATGAGTTTTAAGATTAGAAATAAAATGATCTATACCATGAATCTAAAGTTTAATAATGACAGATAAATGTCTGACAATTGATATCAATGCAAGAATACATTAAATGACTCAAAGGGACAGTCAACAACATACATGAAAACATACATGATCCATTTATTTATCAATACAGTTTTATTTATAAAATAACATTTATTATAAAATACTTTTTAACTCTGTGTATCTAAGCCAGTGCAGACTGACCCCTTAATTATTTATTTTGTACAGTCCTTGCATTTAGCCAATCAGTTCCCTCTCCCTTGTGAATCCATGGGCGTGGTCACAATGTTATCTGAATGGAACACCTTAACTTACGCCCTTTAGCTGTTGAAAAGTGCAAAATGCATTGAAATAATATTTCCATTTCAAGGATATTGATAATAGCATATGATCAGAATTTGTTTTAGCTTTCAACAAAGAATAACAAGAGATGAAACACAATTTGATGTTACAAGTGATCTTAACATTATGTCACAATTGCATTCCCTATGGAATTAATGAAGGTTTGATTCTGAATAAACTGTCACTTTAACATAAGAGGCACACTTTAAATTATAAAAAATAACATGTGAGACTAGCTATGATTCCATTTGAAGTAAAATATAGAAATCAAACTAAGGATTTGAATAAAAATATTGTATTATTTGATTCACTGTCAATTTAACACATGGGGTCATTGAGTTAACCTTCTAGTTTGATAGTGCCTTGATACATGGATCAAACAGAGATTTAAAACATTGAATGAAATTGCAAATATCAATCATTCATAAACATATATACCATTTTCATAATAGTTGTGATTAAGTGATCACTTAATGGCAAATACAAACTAGGAAATCATCTCTGTTCATTTATACATACATTTTAAAAAAACAATGAACTCACATGCATATTTAAGAATATGTTTTACCTTGTAAAAAAAAAAGAAAGTATGTCTGATTGTTCGTGTCAAAGTTATGATTTTTACTAATGATATCCAATCTTGATTTCATATTTTACAGATATGGATGTTGGTGCTGGACACTCAACCTCGGGTTTGTCCCAGTCTGGTGTGTCCCATTATACTTCACTCTTGGCTTACAAATTTGTACATAACATTGCCTAATACATTCACATTGATCTATGTGAACATGTATCCTCTAATTAAATGTAAAGTGTATTTAAAATGAAAAATCATGATACTGATATAGAATTCCATTCTAAGCAAAATCAGAATTTATTAGTATTCTAAGAAATTCTTCATAATCTAGCTATCTTAAATTGAATGTAATCTTAGGGGCTGGGCCATTTTGGATTCAGCACCTGGGTAGTGCTTGACAGTTGTTGGCTACATTTAGACAAAAATCAGAAATTGGTTCACAGGTGCTGAATCCAAAAATACACATCTCTTATGCTTAGATTCTTTATTCTTAAGATAGCAAGAAAATTTAATATTTATGATGATATGAGTAAATTATCTCTCAGCTAGATTACAAGTTTTGTGTTATGAGTTAAAAAACATCGTTATGCTTCATAATGCTGCTTTTTCCCTAACGCCGCTATTACAAGTCTTGCAGGTATAGGTGTACCGCACACCTTTTTGGCCGTCACACAACTTCAGTACCGAACTTTTAAAAAAGTCCTTTTTCAATGAGACTTCCATAGCGCCGGTATTACGAGTTTGTCTGGGAGGCCAAAAAGTGAGCGGTACACCCTATACTGACAAGATTCGTACCCCCATCTAAAGTCAGTAGTTATGAGTTTTACATTACAGAGCTGTAGCATAAAACTCATAACTAAAGTGTTAAAAAGTACACTAACACCCATAAACTACATATTAACCCCTAAACTGAGGCCCTCCCTGTAAAATAAAACCTAACCTGTCTTACACTAAAACCTAACATTACAATAAAATAAAACAAATTAAATTAATAAAATACAATTATCTAAATTACAAAAAAAAATAAACACTAAATTACACAAAATAAAAAATGAAATTATCAAAAATTAAAACGAATTACTCCTAATCTAATAGCCCTATCAAAAAAAAAAAAAAAAAACCTAGCCTACACTAAACTGCCAAAGGCCCTTAAAAGAGCCTTTTGTGGGGCATTGCCACAAAGAAATCAGCTCTTTTACCTGTAAAAAAAAATACAAACACCACCCAACAGTAAAACCCACCACCCACACAACCAAACCCCCCAAATAAAATTCTATCTAAATAAACCTAAGCTGAAAAGGGCATTTGGATGGGTATTGCCCTTAAAAGGGCATTTAGCTCTTTTACAGTGCCCAAACCCTAAGCTAAAAATAAAACCCACCCAATAAACCCTTTAAAAAACCTAACACTAACCCCTGACGATCCACTTACAGTTTTCAAAGACCGGGCATCCATCTTCATCCTGGCGGCAGAAGTCTTCATCCAAGCGGGCAGAAGTCCTCATCCAAGCTGGCAGAAGTCTTCATCCAAGTGAGCAGAAGTCTTCATCCAGATGACATCTTCTATCTTCATCCATCTGGCGCGGAGCAGGTCCATCTTCAAGACATCCGGCGCGGAGCATCCTCTTCTTCCGATCATCACTGGAAAATGAAGTTCACTTTAAGTGACGTCATCCAAGATGGCGTCCCTTACATTCTGATTGGCTGATAGAATTCTATCAGCCAATAGGAATTAAAGGGGAAAAAATCCTATTGGCTGTTGCAATCAGCCAATAGGATTGAGCGTTCATCCTATTGGCTGATCCAATCAGCCAATAGGATTGAGCTTTCATCCTAATGGCTGATCCAATCAGCCAAAAGGATTGAGCTTGCATTCTATTGGCTGATTGGAATAGCCAATAGAATGCAAGCTCAATACTATTGGCTGATTTTTTCCCCTTTAATTCCTATTGACTGATACAATTCTATCAGTCAATTGGAATGTAAGAGAGGCAATCTTGGATGACATCACTTAAAGTGAACTTCTTTTTCCAGCGACGATCGGAAGAGGATGCTCCACGCTGAATGTCTTGAAGATGGACCCCCTCCACGCCGGATGGATGAAGATAGAAGATGCGGTCTGGATGAAGACTTCTGTCCACTTGGATGAAGACTTCTGCCGGCTTGGATGAAGACTTGTGCCCGCTTGGATGAAGACTTCTGCCGCCAGGATGAGGATAGATGTCCGGTCTTCGAAAACTGTAAGTGGATCGTCGGGGGTTAGTGTTAGGTTTTCTTAAAGGGACATTATACACTCATTTTTTCTTTGCATAAATGTTTTGTAGATGATCTATTTATATAGCCCATAAAGTTTTTTTTTTTTTAAATAAATGTATAGTTTTGCTTATTTTTAAATAACATTGCTCTGATTTTCAGACTCCTAACCAAGCCCCAAAGTTTTATGTGAATACCGTCAGCTACCTTCTCCAGCTTGCTCCTGTTTGTGTAAAGGGTCTTTTCATATGCAAAAGAAGGGGGAGGGGGGGAGTGTCTTATTTGCCACTTGCAGTGGGCTTTCCAGCTACCTTTTCAACAGAACCAAACTGACAGCTTCTAAGTAAGTTTTTAAACAGTTTTATACTGGATTTTTATATCAGTATCTGTGCATCTTATTCTTTATAGTAGTGTCTATTACATGCAGTTATATGAAAATGAGTGTATACTGTCCCTTTAAGGGTTTATTGGGTGGGTTTTATTTTTAACTTAGGGTTTGGGCACCATAAAAGAGCTAAAGTTTCTTTAGATAGAATTTTATTTGGGGGGTTTGGTTGTGTGGGTGGTGTGTTTTACTGTTGGGGGGTGTTTGTATTTTTTTTACAGGTAAAAGAGCTGTTATCTTTGGGGCAATGCCCTGCAAAAGTCCCTTTTAAGGGCCATTGGCAGTTTAGTGTAGGCTAGGGGGTTTTTTTATTTTGGGGGGGGCTTTTTTATTTTGATAGGGGTATTAGATTAGGAGTAATTCATTTTTATTTTTGATAATTTTGTTTTTTATTTTGTGTATTTAGTGTTTATTTTTTTTGTAATTTAGATAATTGTATTTTATTAATTTAATTTATTTTATTTTATTGTAAGGTTAGGTTTTATTTTACAGGTAACTTTGTATTTATTTCAAATAGGTTAGCTAGTAAATAGTTAATAACTATTTGCTTACTAGTCTACCTAGTTAAAATAAATACAAACTTAGCTGTGAAATAAAAATAAAACCTAAGATAGATACAATATAACTATTAGTTATTTTGTAGCTAGCTTAGGTTTTATTTTATAGATAAGTATGTATTTAGTTTTAAATAAGAATTAGTGGTCTAGTCTTCAAATTTCAATATATATTATTTTGACTATTTTACAATAAGTTTTTATTCATGCAAAATATGTATTTTTAAAGCATATGTACAAATTGTGTTACATCATTTATATTTATATCATTAATAGTTTGAGTTACTGTGACTGACAATCCCTGAGGGATCCGGCACCATTCCAGCCCTGCATGAGCAGGATGATGGTAAGTCCATTTACTCATTCATACATCATTAAAGGTATATTACACAAAGATTTTATGATCATGATTATGATAGAGCATTCAATTTGAATAAACCTTATAATGTACTCCTCTAATTATATATATATTTATTTTAGTAGTTTAATATTAAAATCTCAAATCTTCTTAGTCTACGCTTTTGTGCTTCAGAACATGGATAGCACATGTTGATTTTTGTATAAATTTAGACAACAATCATCAAGCGATACATACATGATAAGCATGAAATATTCTGTGTACTATGCTTTTGATCCTGATTTACAAAATACAGATAAGTACATTTAAATAATAAACATAGAAAATTATATATTTACTTAAAATTGCATGCTCCATCTAAATAAGGAAAATCATAAATTTTGTTCAGTATCTCTTTAATGCAACATTGATGTGTGTACTTGATCACCAATAATACATGTTTGAAAATATTAGATTTTAACGTGTACACAACATATTATGTTCTACAGATTTGGATGTTATATGTGTGATGGAGGAGAATGTGGTTCCCTTGATGTCTGATGATACGTCAAATATATATATATATATATATATATATATATATATATATATATATATATATATATATATATATATATATATATATATATATATATATATATATATATATATAACAAAATGTATATAACATGTATTTTGTAGAAAATATATATTTGGATAAAAATAAAGTCTACAACTTGGTCCTGTTAAAAATTATTATCACATTAAGTTTCAAATACACTACTGCCCCCCTTTCTATATCATGCAGCAGGAACATAGAGATTAAGAATTAGTTTTTTAGTTAGGTATAAATTGACATGAATGACATCATGATGTAGCATGCATATTACATCCAATCCCGCAATAATCATCTTATAATTGTACAGACTGTCATTGCTATTCATCTGAGTGCCTAGATGCAGACCAGCTCATTATGTCATCAGTGTTCAGAGCTTCTCAGCCATTTCTAAGTATACATAAAATATAATCATGTTGAAATTCCTTGATTTAATTTCATGACGCATGAGTATGTTTGCATATTCATCTAAGATTTGATTTTAACATGATTTATGTGTAGACTGTCAATTTCACAATGTTCAAGTCTGAATGTATCTATTAATATTGGTATGACATACATTCAAATTTTACAATGTAGCTATTTGGACTGAAATCTTATTCCAAGCAAGGTGTATTGTTATGTAACTAAGACAGTGTATTAAATCTTATTAGCACTGTCAAAAGCATATCCCACCTTACAATTTTCCGAACATCCTGTATAGTAGTACTTAGTTATGTTGTATACAAGCAATGGCAATGTCCCGGATGTCTACCAACTATTATGTCAGCTAAGAAGCTGCGTTGATAACAACAGATCAATGTCACACTGGAGAGTACAAGTAACTCACTTGAAACCACGGTTGAAATACCGGATGTTGCTTTGATCCCCCAAAGGTAAGATAAGGGTAGACGGGTGTCCTCCTGCCAACCTTCGTAAGACTTGATACAAAACACTGTTATGTCCGTCTGCGTATAGACCGTCACACGGCTTATCCTTCTGGGTGTTGAAAGGGCTCCCCTACAATGCCCTTAATAAACATATAATACAATTCACAAAAGGGTACAACACATTCACGGATAGAATGAACCCATATAAGACCATAGACAGGCTGAAAATATGCAATTAAAACGTCCTTTATTGGTTACTCATGATAAAACTTTTCAAAAGGCACAGTACACTCAGACCTGATCACCGCTGACGCGTTTCCTGCCACACTCGGCACTTCATCAGAGCTTACAAAACAGGTGTGCAGGAATCCCTTTAAACCCAAAAGTATAGGCAAGACTCCTCCCCCACCAGGTGCATAGAGCATAGTAAATATAAAGCAACATACGAAATATACATTGTCTAATTCAAAAAATAAAATAAAAAATCTATACACATTTTTTGTAGTACAACTTCTTTGGAGACATTTCATATTAAACTGTAATATCGGAAAGGTCATAAATGAACTGAAACATGTAAAATATCGGCAAGGGAAATAGATAAACGGGGAGAAATATATACAGGGATATTAATAGAGCCCTATCGCTAGCAGTGTATTGAGAAGCAAATAGCTAGATCTACACGTAACCCAATTTAGGATTATACTAACACTATCAAAAGTGAATGAACATTGTATCTAGAATAACAACAACATAACTTATCTGGGATATCATATTAAAAAGTTACACCAAATATGAAGTCTCGATCAAATGGAAACTACTTAATGAAATGTAAGCAGTTCAAACACGAACAAATGTCTGTCTGTACCATATTGACCCCAAATTGATACTCGGAAAAAAACATATTTAATAATGCATAAATTAATATGTATATTTATAAGTCACAAGGCTAACACTGGATAATCTAACAACTATTTTTTGTTGCAATCTATAAGTGCCTAATCCATGTACACAAAACTAGTAGCGCCCCTTAACCAATTTGCCCAAATGGGCTAAATGTATAAAAGTCAAATGCCAACAAATAATAAGCGGTATAGGGCACAACCAATATTCTCTACATGTTAAAAGCAACAACACAATCAACATTCAAATATCATATGCTAGTCAGAACTAGTCACATATATACAAACAGAAAAAATTGTAAATCAAGCATAGTCTGATCTGTCTATATACAGTTTGATGTCACTGATCTTATTGATCCCTAAAGGTGCACCTGTCTTTAAGGTGTGGATCCAAAACACCTCTTTCTTACTTAGTGCTGCATATCTATCCCCTCCCCTGGGTCCTAAGGTTACCATTTCTTACCTTGATACCCGAAAGAGACATTACTGTTTTTGTGCAAAGCAAAATGCTTCGCTACAGGGGTCTTCGGAACTTCAGCCTCCAGGGAAAGGAGATGCTCCCTGATTCTATCTTTGAGCATTCTAGAAGTTAACCCTACATATTGACTTTTTTTGCTAAAGTCTCTTCTTACCAAATCTCCTATAGTTGTTAATTATCTTAATCTTAATGAGGATAATCTGAAATTTACATATAGTACATCAAATGAGAGTATGCCTTATTTGGATGTTAAATTCATTAATGGTAGAGCTAATATTTTCACAGAGGTCTTCAGGAAAGAGATTTCAGGAAACACGATTTTAAGGGCTGATTTGTGTCATCCTAGACATCTAAAAAAAGATATCCCTAAAGGCCAGTATGTGCGGTTGAGGAGGAATTGCAGTACATTGGAAAGCTACAGACTACATGCAGAAGATCTGACCACACGACTCAGTGACAGAGGTTATGATAGAGCCACTCTCATAAGGCTAACAGATCAGGTTGGTAACTATGATAGGGAGAATTTACTTAAAGATAACCCTAAAGAGAAATCAAAGAGAGATGGCATTAAAGGGACAGTCTAGGCCAAAATAAACTTTCATGATTCAGATAGAGCATGTAATTTTAAACAATTTTCCAATTTACTTTTATCACCAATTTTGCTAATTTCTTAGACCTTGAAGCCCACCTCTTTCAGATTGCATTTTAACAGTTTTTCACCACTAGAGGGTGTTAGTTCACATATTTCATATAGATAACACTGTGATCGTGCACGTGAAGTAATCTGGGAGCAGGCACTGATTGGCTAGACTGCAAGTCTGTCAAAAGAACTGAAAAAAGGGGCAGTTTACAGAGGCTTAGATACAAGATAATCACAGAGGTTAAAAGTATATTATTATAACTGTGTTGGTTATGCAAAACTGGGAAATGGGTAATAAAGGGATTATCTATCTTTTAAAACAATAAAAATTCTGGTGTAGACTGTCCCTTTAATTTCATTACCACATATAGTAAGCAATTTGATTCTATATGTAAACTCATTGATAAAAGGTTACCTATCTTAGATAGAGATGTGGATCTTAAGAATTTATCAAGTAACTGTAATTTTATCCCCAGAAGAGCTAAAACTATAGGAGATTTGGTAAGAAGAGACTTTAGCAAAAAAAAGTGTGACTTCAGGAATAACGACCAGGAATTGGCTTTCTACTAAAGAGGGCTTTTACAAATGTAATATTAGACCATGCAAAAGTTGTAGTTATACAGTAGTAGGTGACACATTTAGATCCACACAGACTGGACAAATTTATAAAATTAAGGAGCGAATTTCATGTACATCAACTTTGGTCATTTATTTACTCACTTGTAACATTTGCAAAAGTCAATATGTAGGGTTAACTTCTAGAATGCTCAAAGATAGAATCAGGGAGCATCTCCTTTCCCTGAAGGCTGAAGTTCCTAAGACCCCTGTAGCGAAGCATTTTGCTTTGCACAAAAACAGTAATGTCTCTTTCGGTTATCAAGGTATAGAAATGGTAACCTTAGGACCCAGGGGAGGGGATAGATATGCAGCACTAAGTAAGAAAGAGGTGTTTTGGATCCACACCTTAAAGACAGGTTTACCTTTAGGGATTAATAAGATCAGTGACATCAAACTGTATATAGACAGATCAGACTATGCTTGATTTACAATTTTTCTGTTTCTAAGAAAGCATATGATATTTGAATGTTGATTGTGTTGTTGCTTTTAACATGTAGAGAATATTGGTTGTGCCCTATACGGCTTATTATTTGTTGGCATTTGACTTTTATACATTTAGCCCATTTGGGCAAATTGGTTAAGGGGCGCTACTAGTTTTGTGTACATGGATTAGGCACTTATTTTTTCGACATTCGCCTTTTGATCTGGGATACGTATGCATTGACAGCTATATTACAAGTTGTCTGATATTGGTGAAGGGATTGCAACAAAAAATAGTTGTTAGATTATCCAGTGTTAGCCTTGTGACTTATACATATACGTATTAATTTATGCATTATTAAATGTTTTTTTCCGAGTATGAATTTGGGGTCAATATGGTACAGACAGACATTTGTTCGTGTTTGAACTGCTTACATTTCATTAAGTAGTTACCATTTGATCGAGACTTCATATTTGGTGTAACTTTTTAATATGATATCCCAGATAAGTTATGTTGTTGTTATTCTAGATACAATGTTCATTCACTTTTGATAGTGTTAGTATAATCCTAAATTGGGTTACGTGTAGATCTAGCTATTTGCTTCTCAATACACTGCTAGCGATAGGGCTCTATTAATATCCCTGAATATATTTCTCTCCGTTTATCTATTTCCCTTGCCGATATTTTACATGTTTCAGTTCGTTTATGACCTTTCCGATATTACAGTTTAATATGAAATGTCTCCAAAGAAGTTGTACTACAAAAAATGTGTATAGATTTTTTATTTTATTTTTTGAATTAGACAATGTATATTTCGTATGTTGCTTTATATTTACTATGCTCTATGCACCTGGTGGGGGAGGAGTCTTGCCTATACTTTTGGGTTTAAAGGGATTCCTGCACACCTGTTTTGTAAGCTCTGATAAAGTGCCGAGTGTGGCAGGAAACGCGTCAGCGGTGATCAGGTCTGAGTGTACTGTGCCTTTTGAAAAGTTTTATCATGAGTAACCAATAAAGGACGTTTTAATTGCATATTTTCAGCCTGTCTATGGTCTTATATGGGTTCATTCTATCCGTGAAGGTGTTGTACCCTTTTGTGAATTGACATACATTTAATCCTAATGTAAAAGAGATATATTCTTAAAACATACTATGAAAATGTAATGTCAGATAGCATTCTATTGTTAATAGTTAATAGGAAATGTACTGTCTACTGTGTAAATGTTTACAATAGTAATTGATTGAACCATCAAGGTTAAAAAAAATAACTTTAACATTACCAAGGCAATCATCTTAATATATTTTGTCATCAGTGGTTACCTTGTTTCGAAGCCTATGTGGATTGGCCATTTATATTTGCCCATTTGAAACCCTTTCATATTATCCAATTAGTGGACTCTCATAAGTCAATCCACGGGCATGTGTCTAAAGTACTCTATGTTGTTCACATTTAATAATGCACTTTACATGTGATCCAATGACAAGTACATCACATAAGAGACAGACCTCTATGGCTTTTCAATATCAAATGCATACATGTGTAATGATATATATTATCAAAAAGAGAAATATAATATTGTAAAATCATAAAGATTAGCACATAATGAGGACTTTGCAACGTATGCTGTTTAATGTATGGATCAAACGTTCAAGAATAAGTACCAGTGAGCAAATATTAGAGTTTCAAGGATCAATTTCAAAAGATTCGAAATTAGACTTGCTTTAAATGAATTAAGACCTTTAAACATATTCATTATTCTCACTTTGTCTAATTTGTGAGCAAAATAAATAATTACATATTTCAAATGATGATGAATATTCATTTTAAATGTAAATAATATATTTTTATATAATATTTGTATTGAAACAATTGTATAATATCTTTCAGATGGACCATCCACTTCTGGGCATCACCCTGCCACACCTACTGAACCTACCCCCCTGCCCCCCCTCGCCGCTCTCCCCGTCATTCCTGTCCTGGCCCTTCCAAAGCTGTCTTACCTGCCCTTAGCCACTCTTCCCATCTTTCCCGTCCTGCTCCTGCCCCACCTGCCCATGCCCCAATTGCCCAGGCCCCACCTGGGCATGCCCCAACTGCCCAGAACCAACCTTCCCCACCTGCCCAGGCCCCACATTCCCCACTTGTGCATGCCCCACCTTGCCCCGTCAATCCTCCCCACCAACCTATTTTCCCTGATCCTCACCTTCCTTGGCCTGGGTATCCTGTTCGCCTTCCCAGCCACAGATGTAGGTATCATTATAAATTAACATTAGACCATACATTCTTAAAGGGACATTATACTGATCTAATTATACCTACATTTATTAAGAATCGAAAACTTTATTTATAAAACTTTTATTTCTGATATGAATGTAAATGTTTCATATTTACATTCTTTTAAATTATCATCAACATTTATTTTTTCAAAATGATATTGTCTAGATTTTGTATATCAATTATGCAAATATGCATTTTGTTTTCTTTTTTTTTTTAATCCCAGCCCATTTCCCTGTGTGTCATAAACTAAAGAAATTATGATTTGTCATCATAGAGTTGTTATTTTATTTTATATCTAAATGGTTTATCTATAAAGGACATATTTAATGTGTAATTCTTCTATATAGTATATTTTATTCTAATTATGATTTGTATTTAAATTAGAACAATGTCCTTATGCTATATTTTAATTCTGTTCTGTCATTTATATTAATTTTTATTTAATTATTGTTGTTTAGGTTGTGACTCAGCATGGTTGACGCTAGAGGCTCTAGGGAGATTGGAGGGAACCATACTGAGTTGCCATCAGCGGCTGGGAACGATTCAGGATTCCATGTTTCTGCAGCTGTGGCTTAATCACCTTATGCTAATATGCATAATATGCAAGGTTGCAAGCTGCAGCTGCAGAAACTCAGGTCGAGGAACGTGAGGTAGGATGCCCCATTAAATGGAGCGTCCGGAGATGACCCAAGGGTGCAGGAGTAACTCCTCCATCCATATTATTTCTTTTATTTCGTTGGCTTAGTTGTTTAATTTTAATATATTTAGTTATGTTGTTTGCCTGTTTACCCTTGTCAGATGGCTCCAAAGGGGCTGTGCTGTCCTTTGTTTGTCCTTGTCAACTCCCTGAAAGGACTGTGATGCACTATGCCACCTTGTCAGATGGCTTCAAAGGGGCTGTGTTGGCCTTTGTTTGCCCTTGTCAACTCCCTCCAATGACTGTAATGCACTATGTCACCTTGTCAGATGGCTCCAAAGGGGCTATGTTGGCCTTTGTTTGCTCTTGTCAACTCCCTCTAAGGACTGTGATGCACTATGTCACCTTGTCAGATGGCTCCAAAGGGCTGTGTTATCATTCTGATTTATTAGTCCTATTATATTATTTAATTATGTTTTATGACCTTCATAAATCATATTTATCATAATAAAAAGAATATTTTAATTAAAATAATATATTTATTTTGTATTTATTAATGTCATTTCTAATAAAAGTGATTTTATGTTAGTAATTCTTAAGTGATACTAACAACAATAATTTCTTTATGGATATGCATTTATAAGGTACTTTTTAATATCTAATTTTGTTTTACTCAACATACACATATAATAGCTTTAAAGCAGACTATAATCTTGATGTTGACAGCACATATATTCCAATTCTCATGAAATCTTATTGTAGTAGTAGAACATACAAAATCACTGTGTGTAATGCACACATATTTTAGATGAATAATCTCTTTCTATGATTTTTTTATATTTAATTATCAAACAATATATTGCTATAGGTAACATATAATGTATAAAAAATACACATTTTTGTGATGTATATAGTAGCTTTATTTCTATCTTAATCCTTGATGCTTCCTAAATATTTCCTAATCTTACTATTCTAATGAAATGCAAAGGTGTAAATTCCATAATTTGATTGGATCACGTTGTTCCGTGATATTGGATGGGCCATGTTGATTTTCTGAGTTTATAGATTGCGTCAATCTTTTAAATTGTTGAAACATAGATATTTCGACTGATGGCTGTCTCGTGGAAGAAACAAATGAAGTCAATGGGGCCTAGTTATCAACGCGTCTACTTTACCTGCCTTCGCCGGTTCAATACGCCCGCCTAAGCTCGCCTACCATCGCCGCCGCGGACCTGAATACGTTCACCTAAGTTATCAATAAAGCTGTCAAAAAGCCGCGCACCAAGTACGGGGCGATGAGCAGCGGACTGTGATAGTTATCACTCATCTGATCTCGCTGCTCTTCGGCTTTTCCCAGCTTTATTGCTAGCCTGTCACTAAGCACCCACAATAAACTACACTGTTCTACCCCCTATACCGGCGCCCCCGGAGCCCCCCGCAACTCAATAAAGTTATTAACCCCTAAACCGCCTTTCCTAGACCTCGCCACAACTCTTATAAATGTATTAACCCCTAAACCGCCGCTCCCGGACACCGCCGCCACCTACAGGATACCTATTAACCCCTATCCTGCCCCCCCTATACCGTCGCCACCTATAATAAATTTATTAACCCCTATCCTGACGATCTCGGACCTCGCCGCAACTAAATAAATAGTTTAACCCCTAAACCGCCGCTCCCGGACCCCGCCGCAACCTATATTAAACGTATTAACCCCTAATCTGACCCCCCTACACCGTCGCCAACTAAAATAAATTTATTAACCCCTATCCTGCCCCCCACTACACCGCCGCCACTATAATAAAATTATTAACCCCTAAACCTAAGTCTAACACTAACCCTAACACCCCCCTAACTTAAATATTAATTAAATAAATCTAAATAATATTTCTCTTATTAACTAAATTAATCCTATTTAAAACTAAATACTTACCTTTATAATAAACCCTAATATAGCCCTAATAATTATATTGTAGCTATTTTAGGATTTATTTTTATTTTACAGGCAACTTTCAATTTATTTTAACTAGGTACAATAGCTATTAAATAGTTAATAACTATTTAATAGCTACCTAGTTAAAATAAAGATAAATTTACCTGCAAAATAAATCCTAACCTAAGTTACAATTACAATTCAATCAGCCAATCAGATTTTTCCTACCTTAATTCCGATTGGATGATAGAATCCTATCAGCCAATCGGAATTGAAGGGACGCCATCTTGGATGATGTCCCTTAAAGGAATATCCATTCGTCGGTAGTCGCCGGGAAGAAGAGGATAGCTCTGCGTCGGCTCGTCTGAAGATGGCTCCGCTCCGCTCCAGATGGATGAAGATTGAAGACGCCGCATGGATGAAGACTTCTATCGGATGGAAGATTTCTTCAGCGCCGCCTGGATGATGACTTCATCGGATGGAAGATTTCTTCAGCGCCACTTGGATGATGACTTCTGCCACTCCGGATCTCCTCTTCGGTTCCATCGGTGGCTCAGCTGAGTGAAGACGACTCAAGGTAGGATGATCTTCAGGGGGGTAGTGTTAGGTTTTTTTAAGGGGGGTTTGGGTTAGATTAGGGGTATGTGGGTGGTGGGTTTTAATGTGGGGGGGTTGTATTTTTCTTTTACAGGCAAAAGAGCTGAATTCTTTGGGGCATGCCCCGCAAAAGGCCCTTTTAAGGGCTGGTAAGGTAAAAGAGCTTTGAACTTTTTAATTTAGAATAGGGTAGGGATTTTTTTTATTTTGGGGGGGTTTGTTATTTTATTAGGGGGCTTAGATTAGGTGTAAGTAGCTTAAAATTGTTGTAATATTTTTTAAATGTTTGTAAGTTATTTTTTTTATTTTTTGTAACTTAGCTTTTTTATTTTTTGTACTTTAGTTAGTTTATTTAATTTAATTTAATTGTAGTTATTTGTAACTAATTTATTTAATTAATGTAATGATAGTGTAGTGTTAGGTTTAATTGTAACTTAGCTTAGGATTTATTTTACAGGTAATTTTGTATTTCTTTTAGCTAGGTAGTTATTAAATAGTTAATAACTATTTAATAACTATTCTAACTAGCTAAAATAAATACCAAGTTACCTGTAAAATAAATATAAATCCTAAAATAGCTACAATGTAATTATTATTTATATTGTAGCTATCTTAGGGTTTATTTTACAGGTAAGTATTTAGTTTTAAATATAAATAATTTATTAAAGTATAGTGTAGTGTTAGGTGTAATTGTAACTTAGGTTAGTTTTTATTTTACAGGTTAATTTCTCTTTATTTTAGCTAGGTAGCTATTAAATAGTTAATAACTATTTAATAGCTTTTGTACCTAGTTAAAATAAATTGAAAGTTGCCTGTAAAATAAAAATAAATCCTAAGATAGCTACAATATAATTATTATTTATATTGTAGCTATATTACGGTTTATTTTAAAGTTAAGTATTTAGTTTTAAATAGGATTAATGTAGTTAATAAGAGAAATATTATTTAGATTTATTTAATTAATATTTAAGTTAGGGGGGTGTTAGGGTTAGGGTTAGACTTAGTTTTAGTCTAAACACCGTGGCGACGGTGTAGGGGGGTCAGATTAGGGGTTAATAAGTTTAATATAGGTTGCGGCGGGGTCCGGGAGCGGCGGTTTAGGGGTTAAACTATTTCTTTAGTTGCGGCGAGGTCCGGGATCGGCAGGATAGGGGTTAATAACTTTATTATAGGTGGTGGCGGTATAGGGGGGGCAGGATAGGGGTTAATAGGTATCATGTAGGTGGCGGCAGGGTCTGGGAGCGGCGGTTTAGGGGTTAATACATATATTATAGTTGCGGCGGGGACCGGGAGCAGCGGTTTAGGGGTTAACATATTTATTATAGCTTGCGGTGGGCTCCGGGAGTGGCGGTTTAGGGGTTAATCAGTTTATTAGAGTGGCGGTGGGCTCCGGGAGCGGCGGTTTAGGGGGTAATAAATTTATTTAGTTGCGGCGGTGTAGGGGGGGCAGATTAGGGGTGTTTAGACTCGGGGTACATGTTAGGGTGTTAGGTGTAGAGAGCTCCCATAGAAATCAATGGGATGTCTGGCAGCAGCGAACATGAACTTTTGCTATGGTCAGACTCCCATTGATTCCTATAGGATCCGCCAGGGCGGCGGATTGAAAACCAGGTACGCTGGGCCGGAAAAGTGCCGAGTGTACCTGCTAGTTTTTTGATAACTAGCAAAAGTAGTCAGATTGTGCCGCACTTGTGTGCGGAACATCTGGAGTGACGTAAGAATCAATCTGTGTCGGACTGAGTCCGGCGGATCGAAGCTTACGTCACAAAATTCTACTTTTGCCGGTATCTAGGGCTTGATAACTAAGGCGAATCAGCCTCGCCACAAATACGCTGCGGAATTCCAGCATATTTGAGGTTGACGGCTTGATAACTAGGCCCCAATGTGTTGTTGATCCCGAATATATTTTAATCTTGTTTAATATGTTTGTCAACAATATTTTCACATTAACAAATAATTTACGTGTTGTGTTTATTTGTATACATTGTAATTTACAAAACATGCGCAATGCGCATCTGTATTTGAAGTCATTTTTCAATATGCATTCACCTATATCATATGATATATCAAAAAGAACAAAGTATGTGTAATACTTAGGTAGCGCCACAAAGAAAAATATATATGTAAGTTTTGCCAATTCTCAAGGGGAGAAAAAAGGCCTAAAAAGCATATAATACTAGTACAATTGTGCCATCGAGATATTTACACACATATAAAAAGGCAAAAATGCAAAAAGGTGTTAATACTGTAAGATGATTTAAAAGCACCACCGGATTATCCACAATTACTGAGTATGGGTGAATAGTCCTATAAATTTCAAAAGTCTCATTCAGTGTCTTTTCTGGATAAAAATATAAAATATCAGAATAGTAGATAAAGTCAAGTAAGCCTTTAAACTTCCCTTTTAGCGATGTTCCTTTTTCTTTTTCTTTTTGGTGTCCTCCGTGCAGCTCCCTTCCAAACACTGGTGTGATCTCCGTGAGAGATGAAGGATAAAAAAAGAAAGCAATCTGTAGATACAGAAAGGGGGATGGAGCGCAGCCAGGGGGAAAACACCAATCTAAGTGCAGATTTTTTTAAAAACACTTAGCACTTTATTCACATAAACAACACATCAAAATGCGCACTTAAAGACTAGACCCTCAAACATATGAGGTATGTGATTACAAATTCATGCAGATGTCCACCATAAACGATACTTCACATCCAGAGGTGTGGTATAACTTCAATGACAGAGTAAAAGGATTGGGGGAATTGGGCAAGAAGGGGTTAATTAGCACTCATTCCATTGTATTTTGTGAGGATTGTTGAGACAGAATTCAACTAATAGTTGCAAAGATAGATTAATTAAAACTTATTATTTTATTAAACCACTACTAAAATGTAATTAATATTACCACTGGGAAAATTCCCATAAACCTATTGACAATCACACACACAGAGATATATTACCATCTGCAATATACCGAGACAGGGAGCGTAGCTCCAGCCACCCCCCTGTATTCCTGGCCAGTAACAGGATACTCTGGCTTCAGGTGACAGGGATGGCTAGTTTACCACGTTATAATCTCTTGCAGAAAATTACCTCATAAGGTGGATAAGTCAATATTGGAAGTTAAAAACAAGGACACATTCACACTAGCATACATTGTCAATCGGTGATACACATTGAGAAAGGCCGCTACTCGGCCGAAACGCGTTTGTGTGTGGTGTATGCTAGTGTGAATGTGTCCTTGTTTTTAACTTCCAATATTGACTTATCCACCTTATGAGGTAATTTTCTGCAAGAGATTATAACGTGGTAAACTAGCCATCCCTGTCACCTGAAGCCAGAGTATCCTGTTACTGGCCAGGAATACAGGGGGGTGGCTGGAGCTACGCTCCCTGTCTCGGTATATTGCAGATGGTAATATATCTCTGTGTGTGTTATTGTCAATAGGTTTATGGGAATTTTCCCAGTGGTAATATTAATTACATTTTAGTAGTGGTTTAATAAAATAATAAGTTTTAATTAATCTATCTTTGCAACTATTAGTTGAATTCTGTCTCAACAATCCTCACAACATACAATGGAATGAGTGCTAATTAACCCTTCTTGCCCAATTCCCCCAATCCTTTTACTCTGATACTTGTTAATAAGGGTTAGCACCAGGGACTATTATATCCCTTTTTCCTGTGTAGCAACTTCACTGTGCCAATTTTCCTTGTTTTTGTGAATATAACTTCAATGACCCCTTGTCAAGCAGTGTTTAAAAGCTCGCTATATAATAACATAGACCGGGGTTCCTTCCTTTATGCTATTATTTGTTATAACGCCTATAGCATAATATACCCACAGTCATACAGATACACACCCATCTCATACACGGAGGAATCTGGTAAGCTGTGAGCAGCGGCGGATCCTAGCCGGCTTATATAGGAGACACGCTGCCACAGTATTTTTTACCTCCTCCTGTGTTTTTTGACACGTAATTGATTATGCCCCCTGAACCTTGCACAACTCTGTGAATAACTTTTATCTGTATGACTGTGGGCATATTATGCTATAGGCGTTATTACAAATAATAGCATAAAGGAAGGAACCCCGGTCTATGTTATTATATAGCGAGCTTTTAAACACTGCTTGACAAGGGGTCATTGAAGTTATACCACACCTCTGGATGTGAAGTATTGTTTATGGTGGACATCTGCATGAATTTGTAATCACATACCTCATATGTTTGAGGGTCTAGTCTGTAAGTGCGCATTTTGATGTGTTATGTGAATAAAGTGCTAAGTGTTTTTAAAAAAATCTGCACTTAGATTGGTGTTTTCCCCCTGGCTGCGCTCCATCCCCCTTTCTGTATCTACAGATTGCTTTCTTTTTTTATCCATCATATGATATATAATGTATATTTTAATTGTGTAACATATAACAAATCATGAATACTGTTTAGAGATGTTATGTTCTAATATTTATTATTTCTTTAAATGTTCAATACTGTATCAAGTATCGATTCAACATTGTTGTTATGCAAATAATATAGCACTTTCATCTTTCATTAGTTATGTAGAACATGCAATTTTAAAAAAAACTTTCCAATTTACTTCTATTATAAAATTTGCTTCATTCTATTGGTGTTGAAGGAGCATCAATACACTACTGGTTTCTAAATGAACACATGGGTGAGGCAATGACATTCGTTATATATATGCAGCCACCAATCAGCAGATAGAAGCTAGGTTATTTGCTGCTCCTGAGTAAAAAGTGCTCAAAGTGTGAATGGGTTTTAGAAAATGGGGAAAGGGGTAGTAAGAAACAGATAAACATACAAAAAAGGACTAAATGAGGGTATGTAAACAATAAGTTGGTCTAAAAAGAACAAAATATAACTATGGGATGGGTATAGGTTTAAAGGGAATGGGGTATGGAGTGTATGTGTGTGTATGTAATGTTACTGCTATGTGTATGTACAGTATGTATTGAATGTGTTTGCGTGTAAATGAAAATAAATATGTTTAACTATGTGTAAGGAATGAAAAACAAAGCAGCACTCACACACTCACCCAGACAGATTCACACACAAACTCTCTCTCACTATCTCTGACTATCTCTCTCTGACTATCTCTCTCTGACTATCTCTCTCTAACTATCTCTCTCTAACTATCTCTCTCTAACTATCTCTCTCTAACTATCTCTCTCTGACTATCTCTCTCTGACTATATCTAACCTCCAATGCCTAGACCTGTACCTGTCTCAAAAAAGCAATACAGTCAAGGAAGCCATGTTCAGAGCGTGCTTATATACCCGATGTAAATGCTTAATGATGTAACGGTTTGCAAAGTAAACGAGGTCTAGGGGTGCTGTTGTGAAGATTTGTATGTGTGCAATGGTTTGAATTTGCGCATGCTCATATTGAGTTTCTAAATCCACATATGTTTTTAAGGAATGTGTATAATGCAATGATGTCATAGTGATCATTTGCATAACATTATCATAATTTAGTATCGCAAAATCCCTAAAATAATTTTTGATCCTATCGTATTTGTTAACTGTTTTAAATAATTATTTTTGTGAAATCTTTCCTAATTGCCAATGT
The DNA here is from genome assembly GCF_027579735.1 of Bombina bombina. Lineage (NCBI taxonomy): Eukaryota > Metazoa > Chordata > Amphibia > Anura > Bombinatoridae > Bombina > Bombina bombina. Next base: position 811,478,728 of record NC_069503.1, read on the forward strand.
GAATGTTTAGTTTGTGTATAAGTGTATAATGTGTTGTTCTTGTTCTTTTCTTCTGTGATGCAGATCCAAACGTATTTGTTGAATCCTCGTTTTGTGTAAATGTTATGTAGTATTTGTTGTGAATAATTGTGATTGTTGAATGCGAATCTGCTATGTTGTGTGAGCGATTGTTGTTTGTACATTTGACATGATTATTATTGGTTTCCATTAAGTTGTATGTGTAATGTGATAGAGCTATGTGTAGTTCTCGTGATATCGAGTGTTAGATGAAAAATAAGTTTAGTTTTTAGTTTCCATTGATCTCTATGGGGGAATCCATTACACGGCCGTGAATTTGCAAGTGAAATAAACTTGGTATTCGTGATGCGTAACAAGGTTCTTTTCAGACTTGTAATACCTACGTTACGAAGAGTGCGCAATAAACATTACGCATGCGCTATTTGTGCACAGCCATAACGCAAAACTCTTAATCTAGGTGATAATTGGGACATCTGCAGAATTATGTAACATTATCTTAACGACACCTTAAAAAACAAGAGATTGAGATATTTACACCCAATTGTATACCTACTTTCCATTTCTCGCTAGCCTCTTCTAATTTTTTTTCTTCTCAAAAGTGCCTCACAGGTGTGCTTTATAATCACAGCACGCCGGATTGTGGCATTGAACTAAATGTAGTGTACTTCCGGCTTCACCAAACACAGGAGCGCACTACATTCAGTTCAATGGAGCAATCTGGCTCACTGTGATTAGACAGTACAGCCATGAAATGCTTTTAAGGAAAAATAAAATCATAAGAGTGTGGTGAGGAATGTAAGTTAAGTAAACTTTTTTTTTTGGGGGGGGGAAATCTCTCAATCTCTTGTTTTTTAAGGTGTTGCTAGGATAATGTTAAATTATTTTTTACATTTACTGTCCCTTTAAATAGGTTTAGGAATGAAAAAAGAAACCACCGCTCAAATGAATAAAAAATAACATTTATTGGAATACTTTAAAAAATGTATACCTATAAAAATAGCAAGGGGAAGCGCAGCACATGGGCTTTTAAATAGGTACAGAAAAACCCATTGGAGAGCGGAGGTATAGAATCTGCTTTACTAATAAGGAAATGAGGTGGATATACAACGTTAAATCTTATGGTGAATGAAGTTTGAATAGATGAAGATAGCAGCATTCATTTAATTTTCTGCATTTTGATAGAGATTAGCAGGCGGCCTCTTTTAATCATATCAGATTCACAGTGAGCGACACTTCGCTCACAGCCAAGAGATTAATGGCTACAAGTGGAGCAGTAGTTTGCGCGTTTATGTGCTAGTGTTAAAGAGACACTGAACCCAAATTTTTTCTTTCGTGATTCAGATAGAGCATGACATTTTAAGCAACTTTCTAATTTACTCCTATTATCAAATTTTCTTCATTCTCTTGGTATCTTTATTTGAAATGCAAGAATGTAAATTTAGATGGTGGCCCATTTTTGGTGAACAACCTGGGTTGTTCTTGCTGATTGGTGGATACATTCATCCACCCACTAAACATTTTATTATCAAACCACATTATTAACTTACACATTTAAGATTCATATTAAAAATATTTAATTTAATAGTTACACATATATGATTTGATTATTTTTTTTATTTAATTTTTTCTAAACACAGAATATTAACTGATTTTTTTTTCAAGTTTATTGGGAAGTCTGTCAAAAGTTAACAATTAGCTATATATTATATATGAATATATGTTCACTATTCTTTATATGCATTTATCCTCACTATTTGTGCTTCCCCCTCTAAGATAAATAATAGTTTATATGGACAGGTTTTGGAATATGGTTTGGACATTTCTGGTTTACTGCTTTGATTTCTATATCATTCCAAGAAAGAACAATAACTCATAACTAACTACAGTGCAGGTGATCTGTAAAGTTATCCATGGAGAAGACAATAAAAAAAAAATTTTAATCACAGAAAAACCATTTTGAGCACTTAAACATGTGCTTCTGCATTGTAAACATGGACCTTAGAGAAGTTATACCACTACTTGATTGGGGACTTCTTAAATATGTGAATGTTAAAATTTGATTATCTTTAAATATGTTATTAAAAGACATACTTAAACATCATTTTACAATATAAATCTTATATAATTTGTTACATAAATATACACCTTAGAAAAAAAATTATATATATATATATATATATATATATATATATATATATATATATATATATATATATATATATCATATCCAGCAAAGAAGGCACTCTCCGTTTTTTTTTCAATATTATTTAATCAATACGATGATCGTATTGATTAAATAATATTGAAAAAAACGGAGAGCGCCTTCTTTGCTGGATATGATGTTACTTTGATTGGGAGTGCACCCCGGAGGTTGTTTGTTATGCTGAGTGCTGGTTCCCTACTTTGCATATATATATATATATATATATATATATATATATATATATATATATATATGTATGCATCTATATATATATATATATATATATGTTAAGGGTAAAGTCAGAAATCCGTGTAATCATAGCATTACCCAGGTAATCCTGACACACCTAGCAGCTCTGGGTAAAGCCCAATGTAAATTTATACATTGGGCTTTACCCGGGTAATCCTAGGATTACCCAAAGTCTTCTTGATAAAGCCCAAAGTAATCCTAAAGTGCCTGAATAAAGCGGATGATCACTACCTGCTTTGCTTCAGTGCCTGGATACAGTTAAAGGGACAGTCTAGGCCAAAATAAACTTTCATGATACAGATAGAGCATGTAATTTTAAACAATTTTCCAATTTACTTTTATCACCAATTTTGCTTTGTTCTCTTGGTATTCGTAGTTGAAAGCTTAACCTAGGAGGTTCATATGCTAATTTCTTAGACCTTGAAGCCCACCTCTTTCAGATTGCATTTTAACAGTTTTTCACCTCTAGAGGGTGTTAGTTCACATATTTCATACAGATAACACTGTGCTCGTGCACGTGAAGTAATCTGGGAGCAGGCACTGATTGGCTAGACTGCAAGTCTGTCAAAAGAACTGAAAAAGGGGCAGTTTGCAGATGCTTAGATACAAAATAATCACAGAGGTTAAAAGTATATTATTATAACTGTGTTGGTTATGCAAAACTGGGAAATGGGTAATAAAGGGATTATCAATCTTTTAAAACAATAAAAATTCTGGTGTAGACTGTCCCTTTAACTTTTTTCAAGCCGGCAGTTATCTGTGTTAACACAGGTTGTTTGCAGCGTAGTGCCAATTTGATAGTGGATTACTCACTAAATAGTGATGTATTAAATAATGCTGTATAGAATGAGTTAATTCACCTGTGTGCATACAGTGTGTATTGCCACTGAGAGTAAAAAAGTCTCCATATAGCAATACAAATTCTCCTACAATTTTCCCTTTAGTGAATAGACCTGTTAATATTGATAAGGGGTTTAATCACTAAATGTTGATAGGGGATTATTCCCTAATTGTTGATAGGGAATTATTCACTAAATGTTGATAAGGGGTTTAATTAAGAATTACTAACAGAGTGGCTATGGGTACTGTAATTCCCCCACCTACACTATTTGTCTTGCCTCTACCTGGGGGGTTCAAGGAAGGTGCCCCGCCGATCCTCTGGCATCAACCCCAAGTGAACCTTTGGGAATGAGGTTTACAAGGGGGGCTTTGCCACCCTTGAACCCCCCAGGCGTAGGCAAAAAAAAATAGTGAAGATGGGGTAATTACAGTGCATCGAGCTGTTGGTGTAACAAAACATGCTACAAAACAAACATATGAAAAATAAAAATGTTTAATTTAAGTTTGGTGTAACAAAACATGGTACAAAAGATATGAAAAATCTTTCATTTACTGTTGGTGTAACAAAACATATGAAAAATAAAAAGGTTTCATGTAACAAAACATGCTACAAAACAAACATATGAAAAATAAAAATGTTTAATTTCCTGTTAGTGTGTTTTAATAGCATTACCCAGGTAAAACCCAATGTATAATTTTATTAGCTTTAGCTAGATGTTTAAATTCCTGTTGGTTTGTAAAATGTTTAATGTTTTATGTAACAAAACATGCTACAAAACAGCTTTGTCCAGCAGTGTATGGGTAATCCTAGGATTACCCTAGCATTACCTGGATAAAGCCCATTGTATGATCTTACATTGGGCTTTACCCAGAGCCACTGGGTAATGTCAGGATTATCCGGTAATGCTAGGATTACCCAATATCTGACTTTACCCATAATGTATATATATATATATATATATATATATATATATATATATATTTATATATATATATATATATATATATATATATATATATATATATATATATAGGTTTTGCATAACGTATACCTTGTTCCAGCGCTTTCCCACCTCTTTCATAAACATAAATATAAATATATATATATTGAGATGACCAGGTGCTATACTGCATTGGTGTTTTAGAAACAATTTGTCAAGCCGTGCCACTCTAGCCATTGCTAGGGGCACGGCGTCTCCTTCCCTGCTCGTTGCCAGGGGCTGTGTCGGATCCAGATGCATGCGGTGCTGACGTCATTGCCGCATGCTCCTCTCTCTCAGATGCCAGTCCGGATTCCTCTGGCGCGAATCCTGCGCCTATGTAGGTCGCTCAATAACGATCTATCACTGCCCAAGTATAGATGTTACTTTGTGTGCTCCTGGGTGTGATAGATTGTTACTTCTGCATTGCCTTTATGTGTTTGAACCCTGCCTGTCTGACTACTCAGCCTGTTATACCCCTAAATTGCTGGATTGATATACTGCTGCTGAACTCTGCCTGTTTAACCCCTAAATTGCTGGATTGATATACTGCTGCTGAACCCTGCCTGTGTGACTACTCTGCCTGTTTAACCCCTGTTGTTCTGGATTGCCTCTTTGTTGCCGAACCCTTCCTGCCTGACCATTCTAGTGGTGTGCCCTTGGACTGCTTTACCGTTGCCAAACCCTGCCTGCCTGACCATTGTAGTGGTTTGCCCTTGGATTGCTTTACTGTTGCTAAATCCTGCCTGTCTGACCATTCTAGTGATTTGCCTTGGACTGATCTGCCATTGCCGCTGGGGACTGTCCTGCCTGTGGTGAGTGCCGCCCTCCTCATCTTACTAACTTTCTCTGTTCTGGGATATTCCCTATCATTCCGGCTCGATGCCGGGATAACAAGACTACTGGCCGAGTTCGGTCTGATAGAGGAGTATCCCACGAGCATTACATTATACTTGGGCCATGGAGCCAGATGAGGTGGCACAAGCTGTTTATCTTTAGGGTCAAATGTTGGGAACCCATACCACACAATTGCAGAATATGGATTCAAAGATAGAGGTTATTACTGCTCAACTCTCCTTACTAGTTACAGCGAGGAATACCTCTCCTGTTGTTTCACCGCCAGTCCCTACTCCTAGTACTGTGACTTCTTCCTATGCTTCTGAAAGTATATCCCGGATACCTTTGCCTGACAACTATGAAGGTACTACTGATTGCAGGGGTTTTCTTAACCAATGCAGGCTGCACTTCCGCAATGATCCTCACACCTTTCAGTCTCACCACTCAAGGGTCACTTTTATCATTTGGATCTCTCCCCTTTTGTAACAGAACGCTCCACTCCTGCATGATGCTGATGATTTCATTTCTGCATTATCTTCTGTCTTTGGGACTTCTGGCCGTACCTCTGCTGCAGAATTTTCTCTCCTGGACCTCCACCAGGGCAATAGAACTGTGGCACAATTTGCAATCGAGTTTTGCACCTTGGCACTTGAAACCACTTGGGATGGCAGTGCTCTTAAGGCAGCCTTTAGGAGGGGCCTGCATGAACGCATCAAAGATAAACTCACTTATTGTGATATTCCTTCTTCTTTAGATGACTTCATAACTCTTTGTATCAGTCTGGACTCTCGCTTTCAGGAGAGACAAGCCGAGAGAGACAGAACAAGGAGGGTCCTTCCCTCCCGTCCTCCTATTCATCCGGTTTTGGCAGTATCCTCTACCCCCTCAGCAGCTTCAGTTACCTCATTGGAGGAACCTATGGATCTCTCCTCCTTCAAACCTTCAGAGTCTGAAAAGACAGAGAAGTAGAAGATTGAGACTATGCTTTTATTGTGGGTTCAACACCCACCAACTAAAGGACTGTGACATTCGGCAGGGAAAAGCCAATGCTTAGGGGATAACACAGGGGTACCTCTAAGCATGATCTCTACTAAATCCCATCACTCCTCTCGGATCTTGGTACCTGTTACCCTTACCTTCCTTCAGAATACTGTCCACACTCAAGCCTTCATTGATTCAGGGGCAGCTGGAAACTTCCTGGATCACCGTTTCATAATTCAAGCTGGTTTGCCTCTTTTGCAAAAAAGACACTGTCTCAAGATAACTACTCTGGATGGCACCCCCCTTTGGAACAGGGTTGATCCAATTTGAGTCAGCACCCCTAACCCTGACTGTGGGAGTCCTTCATACTGAACAGTTTAAGGTCATTCATTCCCTAGCACAGCCTGTCATCCTTGGTCTTCCTTGGCTTTGGGTACACAATCCACAGTTCGACTGGGCGGAAGGACAACTGGCCTCCTGTTTCCACTCCTGCCTTGCTAAAGTCACTCCTCTGCTCCGCATCCCCATAGCCAGTATACAGACTCCTCCAAACCTTCCTTCAGTATATGCAGACTTTGCAGATGTATTTGAGAAAAAAAGCAGCCGACGTGCTGCCACCCCCACCGTCCTTATGACTGCAAGATCGACCTCTTTCCCGGAGCCCCACTTCCTAAAGGGAGGACTTATCCACTCTCCAAAGCTGAAACCAAATCCATGGAGGAGTAAATCCAAGAGAAGCTAGCTAAAGGTTTCATTCGTCCTTCCTCCTCTCCTGCTGGGGCAGGCTTCTTTTTCGTCAGTAAGAAGGATGGTGGGCTCAGACCCTGCATCGACTACAGGGCCTTGAACAACATCACTATCAAGAATCGCTATCCCATTCCATTGATCACCAAACTGTATGACTCGCTCCCGGATGCTCGTTTTTTCACCAAGTTGGACTTACGTGGGGCATACAATCTAATTTGTATCTTTCCAGGCCATGAATGGAAGACCGCCTTCAACACAAAATCTGGGCATTACGAATACCTAATGCCCTTTGGGCTGTGTAATGCCCCTGCAGTCTTCCAGGCATTTATCAACAGTCTTCTGTGACCTCCTCAACTGAACTGTCATCGTCTATCTGGATGACATCCTTGTTTTCTCTTCCACTTTAGAAGAGCATCACAAACACGTGAGACAAGTTCTTCTACGTCTCAGAGACAATTCTTTGGTAGCCAAGCTAGAAAAGTGTGAGTTTGATCAAGTTCAGATCCAATTCCTTGGTTATGACTTCTCGAAAGAAGGTTTTGCCATGGATCCTGCTAAACTCACTGCAGTTCTAGAATGGCCTCAACCTACCTTCTTTAAAGGAATTACAGAGGTTCTTGGGGTTCTCCAATTATTACCGCAAGTTTATAAAGAACTTTTCACAAACAGTCGCTCCTCTCACTAAACTGACAAAATGGATCAAAGACTGTAAACATTGGCCTCCTGAAGCCATAAATGCCTTCTCTCGTCTGAAAAAGGCTTTCTGTTCTGCTCTTGTGCTCCGCCATCCTGATACTGACCTACAGTTCACTTTAGAGGTTGATGCCTCGAAGATAGGGGCTGGAGCAGTTCTAACCCAAAGCGATCCTTTGACCTCCAAGTCACACTCTGTAGCCTTTTTCTCTACACGCTTTACTCCTGCTGAGAGGAATTATGATGTGGGAAATCAAGAACTCTAAGCCATTAAGAAGGCTTGAATGGCATCATTGGTTAGAGGGCACCGCCAATCCCATTCAGATTCTCACTGACCACAAGAATCTGATTTACCTAGAGACTGCTCATCGACTCAATCCTCAACAGGCCAGGTGGACCTTGTTCTTTTCCCGCTTTAACTTTGTGGTCTCTTATCTTCTTGGGACCAAGAACAAGAAGGCGGACGCCCTTTCCCGTCAGTTCCCTCACCCAAGTGACTCCTCTGAAGCTCCTATTGAACACATCATACCTCCCTCCTGTGTGGTTGCTCAACTAAATACCACCCTACTGCAAAGATTGCCAAGTCTGGTAAACCTCTTGGAGCCCCCGTGGCCTTCGATATCCTCTTTGTACTTCTGAACCTACACACCCCTGTGCTATCCTGGGCTCATGATAGTAAACTCTCAGGACATCCTGGTTTGACTAGGACTTTTAAGCATCTTTCCCAACACGTATGGTGGCCTACTATGAAGTCTGACGCTCAGGATTATGTGAAAGTCTGCACAACTTGTGCTGCCAACAAAATTCCCCGATCCTTGCCTCCTGGCTTGTTTCATACATTGTCCATTCCAAAACAACCATGGACACACATAACAATGGACTTCATTGTGGATCTTCCTCCTTCTGACCACCATATAGTTATCTGGGTTGTGGTGGATTGCTTTTCCAGACTGGCTCATTTTGTACCCCTAACCAAACTGCCTTCTGCCTAAGAATTATTGTCTCTTTTTCTCTTGCACAGTTCATCTCTACCTTTTGGAAAGCCTTTTATAAGTTGATTGGAACCACTGTTTCCTTGTCTTCTGGCTACCATCTTCTGGCTACCATCCTCAGACCAATGGACTAACTGAGAGAGTAAACAAGGATCTTGAAGTCTACCTTAGAGCCTTTGTCAATGCTCGCCATACCAACTGGTCTGAGTTGTTACCCCTAGCTGAGTTGGCAAGAAACACTCATTGGCACTGTTCTCTTAGATGTTCTCCATTTCAAGCCACAGCAGGGTATCAACCTTGTGTCTTCCCTCTTTCTGCTTAGTCCACTGGGGTTCCTGCTGCAGACCAACATGTCACTGGACTCACCACTCATTGGCAACATATTCGCTCTCAGCTGCGTTCAGCTGTTTCTAGATATAAAAAGTTTGCTGATCGTCATAGAGCTTCTGTACATCCCAGTGGGTGAACATGTTTGGGTCTCTACTCGACATATGTCAACCCTGTCATAAATTGAGGCCTAGGTTTATCTGCCCTTACAAGGTCCTGAAAAGATTGTCTCCTGTTGCCTACAAAATGGCCTTACCCAAGATCCTGTGCATATACCCAGTCTTCCACATCTCACTACTCAAGCCTTACATCAAGAATAGATATACGCGACTCCAAGCTCCTCCTCCTCCGCTCCTAGTCCGTGACCCTGAATATGAGGTAGCTAAGATCCTGGACTCCAGATACAGGCGCAGACAACTGCAGTATCTGATACACTGGAAGGATTACACTGTGGCAGATCGTTCTTGGGTTCCTGTCTGTGATGTGCATGCTCCATCTTTGGTCTCCAGGTTCCATGCTGCTCATCCTTTGAGGCTGAATCTGGTTCCCGGAGGGAACCCTTGAGAAGAGGGCTATGTCACGCTGCACCGCACTAGCCATTGCTAGGGGCATGGTGCCTCCTTCCCTGCTCGTTGCCAGGGGCTGTGTCGGGCCCGGATGCATGCGGCGCTGACGTCATCGCCGCACGCTCCTCTCTCTCAGATGCCGGTGCAAATTCCTCTAGCACGAATCCTGTGCCTATGTAAGTCACTCAATAACGATCTATCACTGCCCAAGTATAGGTGTTACTTTGTGTGCTCCTGGGTGTGATAGATCGTTACTACTGTATTGCCTTTATGTGGTTGAACCCTGCCTGTCTGACTACTCTGCCTGTTATACCCCTGAATTGCTGGATTGATATACTGCTGCTGAACTCTGCCTGTCTGACTACTCTGCCTGTTTAACCCATAAATTGCTGGATTGATATACTGCTGCTGAACCCTGCCTGTCTGACTACTCTGTCTGTTTAACCCCTGTGGTTCTGGATTGCCTCTTTGTTGCCGAACCCTGCCTGACCATTCTAGTGGTGTGCACTTGGATTGCTTTACCGTTGCCAAACCCTGCCTGCCTGTAACAATCAACTCACTTGTAATTGTAATTACCAAGATATCATGTAAAATTGAGGATGTGTTACAAGAGTTGAGGATGACAGTACACTATATGCTTTTAGTGAACTGTATAACACTTGTTGTTAATTTTGCCGGACAGCTAGCTCCCAGTAACTGGAGTGTCTATTAGTGGGAGTTGACTTTGGCAGGTATTCGTAGCAATGGATATACAGAGTTAAACAGTAGTACAGAGGTTAATTATTCATCAGGATGCAGTTAGTAGAGAGAGATCAGGGTTAAATGCAAGCAGCTTCAGTCTACAAACAGTAGTGCAGAGGTTAATTGTACTTCAGGATGCAGTTAGTAGAGAGAGTTCACGGTTAAATGCAAGCAGCTTCACTATACAAATCTTACACTTGTAGTATGTTTAAGTGTACTTCAGAAGAGAGTTGCACAGTGTTTATGAAAGTTTATACAGCACCTGTCCTGAAGTCGCTGAATGAGATTTCCCCTTTAAGCAAACAGCAGCTGCTGTGAGTGCGATGTGTGCAGCACAGAGATCCGGTCCCAATGAGCTTGGTGAGCAGTGTGAACGCTGTGGTCCCTGCGTTTCCTGTTTGCTGAGTGGCGTGTCACGCCAGGTTGTTAGGAATACTCACAAGCAGACCCTGGATGGGGGAGGTGTGGAGTGAAGTCCTGCTGCAGATATGTAATGTCAGCTCCGGCTGAAGTAGAGGTATGCTGATAGAAAAGGAAATAAATACACAGTTTAAATCCTGTTATGCTGTAGAAAAGGTAAGGACTGGAACTGTAGCTATTACACTTCAATAAACCAGCAAAGGACCATGGGAGGAAGCAGGTTTATATTGGGTTCAGGTAGGAAGTTAACAAGATGTAAAGGTGGTATATAGTGTTTGCTTGACACATTTAAGGTGGAATAGGAGGATCATGACACTGCCTGACCATTCTAGTGGTTTGCCCTTGGACTGCTTTACTGTTGCCAAATCCTGCCTGTCTGACCATTCTAGTGATTTGCCTTGGACTGCTCTGCCATTGCTGCTGGGGACTGTCCTGCCTGTGGTGAGTGCCGCCCTCCTCATCTTACTAACTTTCTCTGCTCTGGGATATTCCCTATCATTCCGGCTTGACGCCGGGATAACAAGACTACTGGCCGAGTTCAGTCTGATAGAGGAGTATCCCACAAGCATTATACAATTCCCTTATATTAGTGGCATAGGTGTTAGGAATCAGTATGGAATTTTAGGGTAAAATACTTATTTTGATTTGGAAAGCTTTGAAAAGCAAAACTTATTGCAAGTGTATATATCATGACCAGTAGCAGACCTACACAACAGAGACTCTTAATGTCTGTTTTCTTTTGTTTGGGCCCCCCAAAGAGGTAACTCACTAGTAAACAATAGTAATAATATACATGTTGCTGTGTATAATGATGCCAATGATACCAATTATTATTATTGTTATCGGTTATTTGTAGATAACAGATTCCACAGCACTATAAACATAGGAGGTATACAAGGCAGCAATTATAGGGATCAAATGGGTAGAGGGCCCTACCTAGAGTCGCACTGTTGTAGTCAGCTCTTGTGAAGGTGATCTTCAAGCAGTTGGGCTCTTAGGATTACATTCTAAGGGGGTTCATGGCGGATAGCAATGAAGGAAAGGAACTGGTATTAGGAAAGGTTAGTGTAGGTTGTATGCATCCCTGAACAGAAGAGTATTTAGGGAGTGCTTGAAGCTTTCAAAACTAGGGGAGAGTCTTGTAGAGCGAGGCAGAGAGTTCCACAAGATGGAAGCCAATCTGAAGAAGTCCTGTAAACAGAAATGTGAGGAGGTAACAAGAGAGGAGGAGAGTAGGAGGTCATGAGCAGAGCGAAGGGGACGGGAGGGAGAGTATCTGGAGACAAGGTCTGAGATATAGAGGGGTGCAGTGCAGTTGAGGGCTTTGTATGTCAATGTTGTGTTTAATAGACATACAAAGAGGAAGTCAGTGAAGGGATTGGCAAAGAGGTGCAGCAGATGAAGAGTGATGTGTAAGGAAGATGAGCCTGGCAGAGGCATTCATTATGGATTGTAAAGGAGCTAGACGGCAGCTAGGGAGACCAGAGAGGACGGAGTTGCAGTAGTCAAGGCGGGAAAGGATAAGAGAGTGGATTAAAATCTTAGTTATGTCTTGTGTAAGGAAATGTCTAATTTTAGAGATGTTTTAAAGGTGGCCTGAATGTGAGGAGTGAAAGAAAGATCTGAGTCAAGTGTCACTCCAAGACATCGGGCATGCGAGGTAGGGGTAAAGATGGAGTTGTCGACAGTTATAGAGAGATGGGGGGGTGGAGATTTTAGTAGAAGGGGGGAAAATAAGGAGCTCAGTTTTGGAGAGATTTAGCTTAAGGTAGTGAGCGGACATCCATGAAGAGATGTGAGAAAGATAGTTAGCGACACAGGCTAGCAAAGAGGAGATAGGTCTGGAGCAGGGATGTAGATTTGAGTGTCGTCGGCATACAAATGATATTGAAACCCATGGGACTTTATTAGGGAACCTAATGATGACGTGTAGATTGAGAAGAGAAGGGGACAGAGTACAGAGCCTTGTGGAACCCCAAAAGAAAGTGGTAACAGGGCAGAGGAAGCCCCAGAGAAGGCTAAACTAAAGGGTACCAATGGTAATTTCGCCCCGATCATGACAGTAACTACCATCTATCCCCCCCTTCTATCAGACAAGAAGCAGAAAAATACAGATTCCTTGCTAATGTGTTATCTTATGGGAAAATAAATTATGAGTTTTAATAGAGACACATAAAATAATTTTGTTGATAAAAACATACAGAGAGATGTTCACACTGAATCACAGACATACAAACATGGAGTTTCTAATGATCAGATGAACAAGAAGAGGATACATGGTATAACGTGTTACAAAAAAATAAAATGATATCGCTGGGTCTTCAATATTTTAAACAAATTAGATAGACTGATGTGCAGTGATAAGTGTGTGAGTGTCCTATGTCTGTATAGCGTGATACTGCAGTGCTGTTATGTAAGTCCTGCTTTGCAACTAATTAAAGTTGTTCATGTGGTGGTAAGTAAATAAAAATAAATTCTTTGTGAGAGGCTAATTAAAATGGAAATTTAAGGAAACAAAATTATAGCAAATGTAAAGGTTGTGGTGTGGGTGCTATCTAGAGTGTCTAAATAATCATCCAACTTAACTAACGCCAGGGCCAAACTGGGAATAATAAGCATCCCTGGAAAAACTGAAGACAAGCCCTATTCCCAGTCATATCTGTAGCATGCACACAACACAGTTTTCTCTGGAGACACTGAGATACTCATTCCCCAATATATATTTTTTCAAAATTAAGTTATATTAGTTTTCAATGTGTATATATATATATATATATATATATATATATATATATATATATATATATATATATATATATATATATATATATATAATGCCCAGATGCCTCAATACACCCCTAATGTTTTCTTATATGTTCTCCACATTCTATGGACTGCATGTTGCTCTGTGTAGAGTGTGACTCATATGTAAATTAGACACCCTCAGTGAAGGAACAGCATGCTCCACTTCCATGCATCTGGTTCATAACTGTCCTTGCTAAGATGATCAAATTCATATAGTTTATGGTCTATAGGTATTTTTTTTTGGCACTTGTTAAATGGACATTATAGTGGAAAAATGACATGTATTTTTTCAGAGCTTGTAATTTTAAGATTAGTAAACCTGCAACTCCAGCTCGGGAGCTGCTGGTCCCTAGCGGAAATGGCCAGTAACCCAATCAGCAGTGGTAGTTACAACACCCTGTTGTGCAATTCCCACTGCTGATTGGGTCATTGGCAAATTTTGTTTGAAATTGGAAGCTCTTTTGAGCCTACTGGGTGGTTCAATAACTATGTGTTGAAACCATTTGCTGGTATTAAACATATAGGGGTAGGTTTATTAAGCAGTGGATGCTGCTTTCTACTCCAGAAGTTTCAGGTCCGCATGACCACTGCTCCTTAACTTCTCTGCCATCTTTTAGGTGGCGGGCTGGAATCATCCCGATCTGGATGATTGACACCCTCTGCGAGCGGCCGCGAATGTGCAGTGGGCATATGCTGTTGGAATTTAGCGATGTTGGGCGACATGACAACGAATCATGTCCACTTGACATATGATAAATCTACCCCATAGAGTTGCTAGCAATAAAATGAAATGCTCTTACAAATTAGAGGATTTAATTTTCCACTATAATGGCCTTTTAACAATAAAGCATTTCTCATTTGAAATTCACTTATACAGTATATTCTTTTGTTTCAGGTACCAGAATTTCATACATCTGTTTATAACAGCTCATGGTGAAAAAAACATTTGTAGTCTTCATTCCAAAAATGTCCTTAGAGGTAACAGCTTTATGTAACAACTCTAAGGGGGATATTTATCAAAGCGTCAATCTCAGTGCATTCGCCAACGTCAATAAGCTCGCCAGACACCGCCGTCGCGGATCCACATACAATGCCCTTATTTATAAAAAAAAAAGGTCAAAAACACGTGTCAAGTACGGCGCGATGAGCATCGGACTGTTGTTAACAGTCATCGATGTCACGGTTATTCAGGTTTTTTACAACTTTATTTATACCATTTCATTACTGTCCATGAACAAGCACATTTCTCTAAAGCTACTCTTTCATTTTTCATCTGTTAATGTCCAAGAAATAGCTACATTTATACCTCAACAAACAATATCTTATAAAAAGTTATTTTATATTTATTTGTTATACAAAAAGAAATCTGTTATATGATACTTTCACATAAATTAATGTGTATTTGTATTTCTAGAAGTCAAGATATGCTTTTATCTCATGTTTTTTTTTATAAATTATTATTAATGCTAAAATTTGTACATATATCTTTGCACATACTTGTGTGTATATATATATATATATATATATATATATATATATATATATATATCAGAAATCTTTTGCAAACATATTTACATGCCCCTAAGTTCCTTTTTTTGTTCTAAACAATGTTGTCTGACATATCTCTGTGTTTATTCATACCACTATATGTATATAGTGTAGATTTATTATTATTCTGAGCAAGAATAATTATGAATATAGCATGTAATCAGGGTATCATATGTATTTACTTGCTATCAATGGATATTTTAAGAGCTGGGCCAGTTTTGTTTCTGTACCTGTGTAACCACTCCTGATTGCAATCTAGTTTTAAAAACCACCATACACAGGTGTTATAAAATGGGCTGAGATATAAGATGACATTTCTTACTGAAAAATAATTCCAAGAGAAGGAAGAAAACCACTGAAAATATCATGACAGTAAAGAGGTGATTTTAATTTCTGCTGTATCTGAATCATGACAGTTTAATGTTAGGTGGGCTATCCTTTTGAGCTATCATCTTAAGATTATATTGAATAAAACATCAATTCAATGTTTATCTTTTATACTAATTTCACATATACATACTTTCAAAGTATAATACACAATGTAACAAATGGCACTTACAAGTTCTGATGAGTGATCAATGACACAAGTATCAAGCAATTTGATTTGTTAGTGATAGTTTAAAATGCATATATGAATCAGATTGGCTGATGTCATAAATCATGTGATTATGCATATTCCAATCAAAAGTGGTTGAAAAATTCACTAGTGTGTGATTTGTTTTGGAGTTTGCGTCATAATTGGTGCAAAAAGTGCTGCGTCAAATTTGGTGCGAAGTGGAGAGTGGGACTTGTATTACATGGCTTAAACATGGTGCAAATAGATTTTTCCAAAAAAATTAAAAGTTAGCTATATTATATTGTGTATTTATTTCATTTTTATCTCTATATCTATTAGTGCGACAAGTTTGGGGCAAAACTTTGCAAAAATTTGAAGAAATAATATTGTCCCCTTGCTTTGTAATGAGAGAAAAAGTTGTAACATAATCCATCAGTAGTAATGTATTTTTCATTTGTATCCCTATATCTACTAGTGCACAAAATGTGGAGCAATAATATTGTTTGATTTAGAAAGGGTTTACAATTTTAATAAAGTTTCTAATTTACTTTTATTATGTAATATACTTCATTCTCTTGCAGCATCGAAGATAAGGTTTCTGTATTTTCAGACTCCCATTGATTTCAATGGCATCTGCGGCCTCAAGGGTGGCAAATTGAAAACTAGGTACGCTGAGTCGGAATAGAAGCGAGCGTATCTGTTAAATGTTTGATAAATTGGGAAAATGGTCAAATAGAGTCGATTGTGAATTTGAAACATCTGTAATGACGCAAGCATCGATCTGCGTTGGATTGAGATTGAGATTGTGGGAGCATAGTTCCTTTTTTTGTTCTAAACAATGTTGTCTGACATATCTCTGTGTTTATTCATACCACTATATGTATATAGTGTAGATTTATTATTATTCTGAGCAAGAATAATTATGAATATAGCATGTAATCAGGGTATCATATGTATTTACTTGCTATCAATGGATATTTTAAGAGCTGGGCCAGTTTTGTTTCTGTACCTGTGTAACCACTCCTGATTGCAATCTAGTTTTAAAAACCACCATACACAGGTGTTATAAAATGGGCTGAGATATAAGATGACATTTCTTACTGAAAAATAATTCCAAGAGAAGGAAGAAAACCACTGAAAATATCATGACAGTAAAGAGGTGATTTTAATTTCTGCTGTATCTGAATCATGACAGTTTAATGTTAGGTGGGCTATCCTTTTGAGCTATCAGCTTAAGATTATATTGAATAAAACATCAATTCAATGTTTATCTTTTATACTAATTTCACATATACATACTTTCAAAGTATAATACACAATGTAACAAATGGCACTTACAAGTTCTGATGAGTGATCAATGACACAAGTATCAAGCAATTTGATTTGTTAGTGATAGTTTAAAATGCATATATGAATCAGATTGGCTGATGTCATAAATCATGTGATTATGCATATTCCAATCAAAAGTGGTTGAAAAATTCACTAGTGTGTGATTTGTTTTGGAGTTTGCGTCATAATTGGTGCAAAAAGTGCTGCGTCAAATTTGGTGCGAAGTGGAGAGTGGGACTTGTATTACATGGCTTAAACATGGTGCAAATAGATTTTTCCAAAAAAATTAAAAGTTAGCTATATTATATTGTGTATTTATTTCATTTTTATCTCTATATCTATTAGTGCGACAAGTTTGGGGCAAAACTTTGCAAAAATTTGAAGAAATAATATTGTCCCCTTGCTTTGTAATGAGAGAAAAAGTTGTAACATAATCCATCAGTAGTAATGTATTTTTCATTTGTATCCCTATATCTACTAGTGCACAAAATGTGGAGCAATAATATTGTTTGATTTAGAAAGGGTTTACAATTTTAATAAAGTTTCTAATTTACTTTTATTATGTAATATACTTCATTCTCTTGCAGCATCGAAGATAAGGTTTCTGTATTTTCAGACTCCCATTGATTTCAATGGCATCTGCGGCCTCAAGGGTGGCAAATTGAAAACTAGGTACGCTGCGTCGGAATAGAAGCGAGCGTATCTGTTAAATGTTTGATAAATTGGGAAAATGGTCAAATAGAGTCGATTGTGAATTTGAAACATCTGTAATGACGCAAGCATCGATCTGCGTTGGATTGAGATTGTGGGAGCATATATTTCGTCCCACATTTCAACATTTGACAATCTTGACGCTTTGATAACTATGGTGGATCAATCTCACAACAAATACGAAGCGGGATTCAAGCATATTTTCAGTTTGATAAATATCCCCCTAAGGCTTAGAAATTCTAATATTCTTGAATGTAGAAATATATTCTTTAAAATGGCAAAATTGAAGGAACCAAGCAATGTTTGAATAAGAAATATATGTTTGTAAAAAATAATAGAAGTCAGTTTGGTTCTCCAACAAAATGTCACATATAAAGACAAAAAAAGTTTATTATAGGAAATGCAAATATTACAATCTAGAAAATAAAACCGATAAAAAAAGATTAGAGATTTAAAGCTCAAGTAAAAGAAAAGATACAAACTAAAAATAAAAAGTATTGACCTATTTTTCTTACATATATTATTAAAATAGTAAAATAATGGATGATTAAACAAAGAAGAATGACAAAAGGTTTCTAAGGGAATGTAAAGATAAAGCAGTGTTACATGCAGTATGATAAGGGGTCATTTTTACTGTAGAAAATGAAAAGAAAAAAAAAGCCATATTGTATATTAGACATGGTAAGCTTTGTGGAACCAAAAGATGTTTATTGTAATATTGAAAATGACAGGAAGTGCATCTCTATGCAAAACTTGTCAGTGGGATAAAACACGGAAGAGAAGGAAAACCAAGATAATGAATCAAATTAGATAAAAGAAGTAAATTGGAACGTTGTTTAAAATTGTATACTCTATCTGAACCATGAAAGAACATTTTTGGATTTCATGTCCCTTTAAGTGCTGTATGTCTTTATTCCCTTTGCAGAGGTTGAACACAGTTATATGTAAGCAATAGTGAAATAATAAAATGTTCTAACACATCCCTTTAACGTGTTCTTACACATCCCTTTAACTTGTTTTCTGTTTTTAGTTCAGCACCTGGGTTGCGCTTGCTGATTGGTGTCTAAATGTAGCCACCAATCAGCAAGTTTAATTTTGACTAGACTATCCCTTTAATGAACATTCTAACTAATTTATTTGTTGGTTGAATATATATATATATTTCTAAATATTTTTAAATATTTCACAAAATCACATCCCACACTATTCACTCCTCACTTTTTCATCATATATCACAGTACCACTCATTTCCATTCACAGACACCACATTCACCTTCATTGTTCACATTAAACCATTCATCTTATCAGCACACAGAGCCATCCACTACGTTCTTATATTCATCCACGGGTGCTCTGTTTGTTTGTTTTTTCACCCTACTTAGTTCTCTTTTCACCTTTTCATTACATAGAATAACACCAGTTAACACCATTCACATAACATATGATTTCAACTTTCACTGTTCATTACACTATCCATTTAATCAGTTCACATAGTTCTTCACGATCACCTCACATTCAGTTTTTCTTTCCTTTATGAGTTTCTTGTTTTAATATTTTGAATATGTAAAAGAAAACAGTTCCCATTTTTGTTTTATTAATGATTCTGTAAATTATTATTTTTAACATTGTACATATAAGTCAGTGACTTTAAAGTCCTTTTCAATTAAGTGTGAACAGAGGCTTTAAAGGGGCAGTCAATGTTACTTTTAAATTAACATATATAAAAACTGCATACTTCAGTGTAGAAGTAAACATGTTTTTGGGCACGTAATATTTCAAACTGGTAAAATATTTTATAAATAAATGTTATAAATAAACAACTATAGTAAAATACCTTTATTATTCCGTTTTGGCTCCCCCATCTGGCTACCCACAGATCTTCAGCATTTTTTTTTTTTTTACAATTTAGAGTCACCAGTGCGGCCCAGCAAATAAGATTGCGAGCGCCTCAACCAAAGATATAACGTAGGTATGCTCTCTTAATAACACAGAGATGACACGCATCTTGAGATCCTGTGCTCCAAATGAGGAAGTGAAAATAGTGGAACGCCACAAGACAAGTCTAGCTATCATAGCGGTTCACTCTTTCAAGCGGATTTTTTTTTTTTTGGAGCATCAAGCGGTCAACAAGCAATATCTGTGTAAGCATCTGCTTATTAATGTATTTAATAAATGCAATACATATTTAAATGAGGCTTCCTTCTAGTAGTGTAAACAGCAGATTGTTAAAAGATTCTTATAGCGATCCACTGTTTACATTTCTCTGTCCACTCACAGAGAGTGATGCTGCAGCACATGCGCCATCGCATATGGAAGGATCTTTGTGAGCGCACGTTGCTATGAGAGGAGTGAGCATATGCTTAGTGTAGCCGAACTCCCACTGTAGGTAAGAGCAATAAAAACCATAAGATTACAGCGAGTCGGGGTGGACGGTGGATAAGAATCAGAACTAAGTTTCTAGGTTCAATTGAAACTTTCAAAAGCGGAATAGATATATTGAAAGCATGCCATAATATTAAAATATAACAAGTATATATGATACTGCTTTAATTCTATATACAATTATGACAATGAAATGTTAAAGGGACAGTCTAGTTCAAAATAAACTTTAATGATTCAGATAGGGCATGTCATTTTAAACAACTTTCCAATTTACTTTTGTTTGTTTTTTATATTATACTAGTCCTAAAGCCCGTGTACACGGGCCAATTTTTTAGGTTCCGCGGTTCCAACCATTGCTCCCTCTCTTTCCCCCCTCTCTTTTGCGCTCTCTCTCTCCCCCCCCTTATTTTGCGCTCTCTCTCCCCCCTCTTTTGCTCTCTCTCTCCCCTTTTTTGCTCTCTCTCCCCCCTCTTTTGTTCTCTCTCCCCTCTTTTGCTCGCTCTCTCTCTCTCTCTTCCCCCCTCATCTGCTCTCTCCCCCCTCTTTTGCTCTCTCTCTCGCCCTCTTTTGCTCTCTCTCTCCCCTATTTTGCTCTCTCTCTCTCCCCCCTCTTTTGCTCTCTCTCCCCCCTCTTTTGCGCTCTCTCTCCCCCCTCTCTTTTGCTCTCTTTTCCCCTCTCTTTTGCTCTCTCTCCCCTCTTGTGCTCTCTCCCCCCTCTTTTGCTCTCTCTCTCCCCGCTCTTTTGCTCTCTCTCTTCCCCCCCACATCTGCTCTCTCCCCCCTCTTTTGCTCTCTCTCTCTCGTCCTCTTTTGCTCTCTCTCTCCCCTATTTTGCTCTCTCTCCCCCCTCACTTTTGCTCTCTTTCCCCCTCTCTTTTGCTCTCTCTCCCCCCTCTCTTTTGCTCTCTCTCCCCCCTCTCTTTTGCTCTCTCCCCCCCCCTCTCTTTTGCTCTCTCTCCCCCTCTCTTTTGCGCTTTCTCCCCCCTCTCTTTTGCGCTTTCTCCCCCCTCTCTTTTGTGCTCTCTCCCCCTTTCTTTTGCACTCTCTCTCTCCCTCTTTGCACTCTCTCTCCCCCTTCTCTTTTGCGCTCTCTCTCCACCCTCTTTTGCGCTCTCTCTCTCCTCCTCTCTTTTGCGCTCTCTATCCCCCCCTCTTTTGCACTCTCTCCCCCTCTCTTTTGCGCTCTCTCTCTCCCTCCTCTCTTTTGCTCTCTCTCCCCCCCTCTCTTTTGCACTCTCTCTCCCACCCCTTTCTTTTGTGCTCTCTCCCCCTTCTATTTTGCGCTCTCTCTCCACCCTCTTTTGTGCTCTCTCTCTCTCCCCCTCTATTTTGCGCTCTCTATCTCCCCCCTCTTTTGCACTCTCTCCCCCTCTCTTTTGTGCTCTCTCTCTCCCCCCTCTCTTTTGCGCTCTTTCTCCCTCTATTGTGCTCTCTCTCCCTCTATTGTGCTCTCTCCTCCTCTTTTCCGCTCTCTCTCCCCCCTCTTTTGCGCTCTCTCTCTCCCCCCTCTCTTTTGCGCTCTCTCCCCCCTCTCTTTTGAGCTCTCTCCCCCCTCTCTTTCGCGCTCTCTCTACCCCCTCTCTTTAAAACTCTCTCTCCCCCTCTCTTTTGAGCTCTCTTTCCCCCTCTCTTTTGAGCTCTCTAGCCCTCTTTTCTGCTCTCTCTCCCCCTCTTTTACGCTCTCTCTCACTCTTTTGCATTCTCTCTCCCTCTCTTCTGCTCTCTTTCTTTCTTTCCCTCCTCTGTTTTGGTCTCTCCCGCCGGCCACGCCCCTCCTGCGCGTTCCCGCGAGGCCACGCCCCCTTGGCCCACCCGCCAGTCATGCCCCCATCACGGCTTGTATGCTGTGTACCTCGCTCTCCCTATCTCGTGCCAGACCTCACAGCTGTTCAGCTTGTATGCTGTGTACCTCGCGCTCCCTAAGCTGTCACTGACCTCTCTCCAAGCCGACACTGATGCTATGAAGCTCGCGGCCGCTTCTCACGCGGCAGACCTCACAGCTGTCACTGGCCTCGCTCCAAGCTGACACTGATTAAGGCCAGGTATGTTTGTCTCTACTGCATGACTGCATCTGACAAACATACCTGGCCTTTAATTATATAGGATTTTTATTGAGGTTAATAAGATATACAAATAAAGGCAGGCTTATAATACAGTCTTAAAGATGAGCATGTGTCGGCATCTTTGCATAACTGTCAATAGAATCCATCTTGTATACAGAAGTTTTTAGGTTTACATAGCAGAAAATTAAAGAATGTCACCGTACACATCATGTATAATATAACATAAAAATAAGCAGAAGCTCTCCTGTACATACGCACATCCATTTGTAAATGATTAACATAAACTGAAGTCAAACCTCTTTTTTATATTTAAATCTATTTCCCATAAAATATAACGGCCACTCTTGGGCCATGGTCATTAAGAATAATAGCAGGTGGGTTAGTAATGTTGAGTTTAATGGGATAGGGAATACATTTAAAGAGACAGAAGCTTACTATAATGTGTTAGAACTAGTAATAGGTGATTTCTGGATTTGAGTATTGGCTATTAAGATACCTATATATTGATAAATGATTTAGTTACCTAAGAAACAGATTTTAGTCATTTGCTTCTGTGATAGAATATTCGTTTATCATAGTAATTTGGGAGAGTAGATTGTGGGATACATTTTCCTCTGTTTACATAGTAAACCATAGTGGGGGGGGGGTAGAATTATTGGCAAAGAAAAAAGAAATGGAATTCTTTGTAGGGCAAGGATAATGGAATATATTAAGGTACTAGATAGCTGGTACTGATCAACTAATTTATAGGTCATTTTTTCACATATGGGCCTCTATTTAACAAGGTCTGGCGGACCTGATCCGACAGTGCGGATCAGGTCCGCCAGACCTCGCTGAATACGGAGAGCAATACGCTCTTCATATTCAGCATTGCACCAGCAGCTCACAAGAGCTGATGGTGCAACGCCGCCCCCTGCAGACTCAAGACCAATCAGCCGCCAGCAGGGGGTGTCAATCAACCCAATCGTACTCGATCGGGTTGATTTTCGGCGATGTCTGTCCGCCTGCTCAGAGCAGACGGACAGGGTTATGGAGCAGCGATCTTTGTGACCGCTGCTTCATAACTGCTGTTTCTGGTGAGTCTGAAGACTCGCCAGAAACATAGGCCGTCAAGCTCCTTTTGCAGCTTGATAGATAGGCCCCATAGAGTACCATAATCATGCCATCTAGCATCTAAAGCTATATAGTTAAAAAGCAGAGCTTATCAACCACAATTGTCATATATATATTTGCCTGTGTAGATAAGCAGAAGATCAACTAATTAACCAGTATAGCTAGAGCCTAATAGGCTTAGGGCTAAAAAGTAGACACTAACTTTGGTCAGTTTAACTTGTCTATAAGCACTTGGGTGTCTATTTTCCCAAAGACAGAAATATGTCAATATAGAACCTAATAGGGTCCTCATTAACGGTATTACAACTTATACTGTAGTATATGGTAGGTCATGCTTTGGCTAATAATAACAATTAAGTAATAATCCTGGAGTATAATAGTAAAGAAGGGGTAATTAGGTGCATTAAGTTACTAGATAACTGGTGTCTATCCATCAATGGAGCTGTCATTCTAAAGAGTAGAGGAATATTCTCTATCAGTATTACAGCTTAGACTATGACATATATTGGATAGGAAAGCCAAATGAGGTCTACTTCACAAATAAACACTTCACAAACAAATCTGTGGGTACACATCGACTCTCATTTTGTGATGAGAGTTGACAGTTATATTAAAGGGACAGTATACACCAATTTTCATATAACTGCATCTAATAGACATTACTATAAAGAATAAGATGCACAGATACTGATATAAAAATCCAGTATAAAACTGTTTAAAAACTTACTTAGAAGTTACCAGTTTAGCTCGGTTAAAAAGGCAGCTGGAAAGCCCACTGCAAGTGGGAAATAAGACACTCCATCCCCTCCTCCTTCTTTTGCATATGAAAAGACCCTGTACACAAACAGGAGCAAGCTGGAGTAGGTATCTGATGGTATTCTCCTAAAACTTTGGGGCTTGGTTAGGAGTCTGAAAATCAGAGCAATGTTATTAAAAAATAAGCAAAACTATAAAAAAACTTAAAAAAAAAAACTTTATGGGCTATATAAATAGATCAGCTACAAAACATTCATGCAAAGAAAAAATGAGTGTATAATGTCCCTTTAAGTATCATAATAATTTTCTATTATTTAATTGCCTATTCAGATATATATCTCTTAGAATTAAAAAAATGATTAGGAGTATAGTATAGTTAAGTGTGTATATGAGATGTTTTCAGGGTTTCGTTGTAGTCTGTATTTGAAAACATAGGTTTAAGCCCTAGTACATGTCAGAACATACTTATATCTTTGGCTATACACTTCTTCTAACTATACACAGGCGTCTTTAAGATTACCAAGAGACATATATAAGTCAAAAGGAGTATCACTCAACTCACAACAAAACAGCACTTAAATATATAAAAAGAACTTTAGCTTATAAAATTGAATATGCAACTAGGTAGTATGAAAGAATTATAAGTGTTAACTAACTATGGCGTACCTCCAAATCTAAAGAGGCAATCGCACTAACAGAGAGATGCATTCACTGCTAAATAGAGTCTAGTGTTCTATCCCACACCAGCCCTTCTAATATCTTGTCCCAAAAAGGTGACAAAGGGTGTCATCCAGTCTTGTCTGTCAATTTCCTCGGCTGCCTGGGTATAGGATTTGAGAGATGAGGCCACTGTATCGTATCTATCTGCTTCAAATGAACACTTAGCAGTCTCTTTTATGCCTGTGTGCCAAACAAACAGTGTACCCAGTGCGATCGGGCAATTAGGGCCTCTGATCTCTCCAAGTAAGAAAGGTGTGTTGGTTCATCCTGTAGATCTTCTCGTTTGCCAGTCAAGGCATCGGACTGGTGGGCTAGATATTTTGAGATCTGTTCCAGGGGATCGGCCGCATCCCCCGAGGTCTGATCATCACAAGCAGGTTTAATGTGCCAAACATCTTGCCTTTGGCTGCTCATAGTTAGTGGTACTTCTGTGTAAGGTGACAGAGGGTTAATCGTTTGCATGCTCTCATATTGCATTGGCGGTAATAAGTTGTCGAAGCTTCTGAGTATTGACATCTCAAAATCTAGCAAGAGGGCTTGTATAGCTTGCGAGACATCCCCCATGGTAGGTAATATAGAAAGAGGCAGCTCGAGTGTAGTAGTCTTGAGTCCCAATTAAGTGGATGAGACACCACTATGCAATGGCAGTAAACAGTGCTCCATGTTAGGTGAATCAAGGGTGACTTGGGCGTCATGGAAGTATCTTATTACTCCTTGACTATAGCGGGCCTATCTAGTAGTGTATGTTGATCATACTTCCATTATTGCTGTTCTTGCTCTGTGTGCGGGGTATTTTGTAGGTTTGCTAATATGCTGATGAGCCACTGCGTGGATGGAAAGATGGCCTCTCCCAGACTGTCTGCATATAAGTTGTTGCAGAGAAAATCTACTATCTCTTTCTCAGAGTATCCTTCCGGGAACATGCGACCACTCAGCTTCTGAGCTCGCTCCGCCCATCTCCAATTTACTTTTATCACCAATTTTGCTTTGTTCTCTTGGTATTCTTAGTTGAAAGCTGAACCTAGGAGGTTCATATGCTAATTTCTTATACCTTCTTATATGAATGCATTTTGACCACTAGAGGGTGTTAGTTCATGTGTGTCATATAAATAACACAGCGCTCACGCATGTGGAGTTACCTAGGAATCAGCATTGATTGGCTAAAATTCAAGTCTGTAAAATAATTGAAATAAGGGGGCAGTTTGCAGAGGTTTAGATACAAGGTAATCGAAGAGGTAAAAAGTGTATTAATATTGGTTATGCAAAATTAAGGAATGGGTAATAAAGGGATTATCTATCTTTTAAAACAATAACAATTCTGGTGATAATTGTCCCTTTAAAGCACTCTACTATAAAAATGAACACTGTGCAGGAGTTGGCTAAAGCCAGTCAGCACACAACATGTAGGTTCTAGCCCTTTGGTGAACCTAGTTGGCTCATTACTGTATACCTTGGATGTTTTTAAAGGAATGAATAAAAGCTACTGTACATTTTACCTTGCCCATCTGACTTCACGCTTGCATTGTTTATGAGTTAAAATTGTATATCAAGGGATTTTGGTTTCTGGTAGGTTATAAGGTGCATGATAGAATATGGATCAGGGACTCATATAATCATATTCTACAGAATTGTTAATTAAAAGGAATGTGAAGTGCCTGTTGTCAGTATATTTATGAAAATCTTAGTAGTGCTGTTCAAATAATATATCAGTCTATCTCAGGGTTATAATACAATACCTTTAATAATTATCCTTAAAAATAGAAACCCTTAACTAACATGCATCTACTAGAAACCATACAATTAATATAAATACCTGCATTCTTTTTATTTAGTTAATATCTATGAACATATTGAAATATATTTATAATACCAGAAATTGAAACAATATTATTTGCGTTTAAAACTATTAAGATACGCTATACTTCTTACAAAGCCCAGAAAAGTTTACCTTTAAAAACCAGCCTTTCATTCAGAGCTGCATTTAAAATATTACAATGAGACTTAAAGTAGCAGCTACAAACATTCAGCAATATGATTTACAGTGCTAATTTAAACAATAGTACAATATACACTTCTATTAAAACATCAGAAATTGAATATATTATTTATGCAAAAAAACCCAAAAACAATTCTGAATTATAACTATATATTTTTACAGATAAAGCAATTTAGCAGCAAGGATTAGTTTAACCATATACAGGCTGAAAATAAGCTAAAATATAAACTGCTTTTTAACTCTATTAAATACAAATTGACTGTGTTCTCGCCAGTAACCCTTGTTCTAAATTTCTTTTAAATTTGAAACAATTATACATCACCAAATTGAACCAATTGGTAGCGGTCTTTAGGTCATCTCATTCGAAGGAAAGTTATTGCATATATCAAGGTAAAGTTATCAGCTCCTTGCTTAGTGAAATGTTCCCAAGGGTGGCAGCCAAAATCAGATCACTAGCCTCAGCAAGTTTTTGAATAACTGTCCCCTGTGCATTCACTACTCTTATTATATCTAATCATTGATGACCTGTTTCGTTCACGCCCTTTTTCCTTGTCCCTTCTGATTGGTTCACCTTGTGAATGTAGGTTGCCAAGGAGATGCATTCTTTAACAGCCAATCGTCTCCTGGCTGCAATATCTGCATCTGTCCATCGGGGGCCACATGACACTAACCATTTCTAAACATTTGAAAGATTATTTCTTTAAAATATGTAATAACTGCCATAATTTCTTGCATTAGTAAGTTATATGTATTGTATGCATTGGGCTAGGTCATAATATTTATTCTGATCAATTTGACATGAAACACAGTATGCCCTTAACATTATATCATATTAAAGTAATTTAATACTGCTAATTATTCAAGATTAATGGCATTTATATATCTGTTATATATGTGTTCACACAACTATAGCATGTTTCACATTTCTGTGCATTTCTTCCTGGATATATGAATCCTGTCTGAGTAGATCTGAAACAAAAATAAGTGTCATTAATTATTTCTTTCCATGGTCCACAAATATCTATTCCACAAATATCTATTCATATTCTTAAAAACCCAGAGGTTGAGATATTTTATGCTTTCAATATATATATATATATATATATATATATATATATATATATATATATATATATATATATATACACATTCACTTCTATGCAGTATCTTGTATTTTTTTTTTATTATTTATTTATTTTATTTTTTTAGCTCCATCTGGAAAACAGGAAAGCATGTTATATATATATATATATATGTAATTCAAATATGGGATTATTATGAATTTCATTCAATCTTTTACTTTCCATATATATGTTCATGTGTTTATATTTAATATCACTTAAATAGTCTCATATCCATTAAAATATATATTTTCTGATAATGCTGAAGTGTATTCTACTTGCATATAATAT
Source organism: Bombina bombina (assembly GCF_027579735.1). Lineage (NCBI taxonomy): Eukaryota > Metazoa > Chordata > Amphibia > Anura > Bombinatoridae > Bombina > Bombina bombina. The sequence goes on from NC_069503.1 coordinate 811,506,713, forward strand.
AGTTGTTTGAAACATGTAAGTCATGTGCTTTCACTGTGTGTTTTCCTCCCCCAGACGCAACGTCTACATTTTGTATATTTCAGTGTTAGCATTGCACAGCAGGACTCATTTGCACCTGAGTGTGAGGCTAAGGTTTTCCCAAGACATGTCACTTTAAACTAGACTAACAGGTTCCTCTGCGAGGAGTAGGGAGTTTATCACACATATCCAGGTAGAAAAACATATTGTATCCTGAGATGGCTGTTAAAGTTAAATAAGCCAAATGTTTATTTCCCTCACTGGGGTGTTGAGAATAATTTTGCATACTAAATGGTGGAAGAGCTGAACATGAGTTTGCACTTCCAATTAAGAGCAAATGCTTCCCTTTTGTTTCTTGGGACATCCTGTCTGCAATTTTAATCTTGAGATATGCTCAGTGGGGGAGAATTAACCATGATTGAAATCAGTTTGTCTGAAAGAAATGAATCATTTTCTACTGACCAGTCAGATATGAATAAATATATATATATTTATTAACCTTAAAATATATGATTAAAATATATATTTATTAACCTTACATATACCTTGACACTGTCAACTACAAAAGCCTATAACCCAAATGAGCAAGTTTGCCAGCAACTTTGGATAAGTAGTGCCTAGACCACAACAGTAGTCAAAATATGTTTTGAGGGACATAATAGTTAAAACTAAAATGTGCAGAAATATATTTCAGTTTCAATAGAACATTTTTGCAATACATTTGAATTGGTAAAAAAGTTTCCAGTAAATGTTCTCTGTTTTTCATTGGCATACATATATATGCGGTGCATGTCATGTCCATCCTTATTCAAACACAATTTTGACAGCGTAAGCAGTGGTGTATAATGTGTATGTGATTACTTAATTTGCATCATACAAGCCATTGCTGATACTCTGTGGAGGCATGATGTTAAAATGCCTGTGCATATGCAGCATATATGCATATGTTGCTGAAATAAGCAATAGCTTTGACAGTATTTTGCCAATACAAATACATGTAGAAATACCAAAATATGGAATTCCAAGATCCAAACTTATTCTTAAATCCAAACTTTTTAATTAATTTTTCTTTAAAATAAAATTATCAAAAACGACTTTTTCCCCTGTAATTAACAATCTTCTCTGCCTGTGTCTATGGTTTGATTTTTTGTGTTCTAAAATGCAAACAATAGTCTATATTTATTTAAAAACAACAATTACATTTCTGATGACAGTACTGTACTATCTTTCTGATGGTACTTTGTACACAAAAGTATTAAAAATTAGAAACAACTGGGTGTGGGTAAAAGCCGGATCCTGGCGGATATTGCCGGATCCATGTCTAGTTTAGACAGATATACACAAATTTAAATGTTTTCTACATAAACACATCCAGACACTTCTAGATCCACCATTTCTTTCATGTAATTGGCAAGAGTCCATGAGCTAGTGACGTATGGGATATACAATCCTACAAGGAGTTTCCCAAACTCAAAATGCCTATAAATACACCCCTCACCACACCCACAATTCAGTTTTACAAACTTTGCCTCCTATGGAGGTGGTGAAGTAAGTTTTTGCTAAGATTTCTATGTTGACATGCGCTTCTCAGCTTTTTTGAAGCCCGATTCCTCTCAGAGTACAGCGAATGTCAGAGGGACATGAAGAGAGTATCACCTATTGAATGCAATGATTTTCCTAACGGAGGTCTATTTCATAGGTTCTCTGTTATCGGTCGTAGAGATTCCTCTCCTACCTCCCTTTTCAGATCGATGATATACTCTCATATACCATTACCTCTACTGATAACTGTTTCAGTACTGGTTTGGCTATCTGCTATATGTGGATGGGTGTCTTTTTTGGTAAGTATGTTTTTTTATTACTTAAGACACCCCAGCTATGGTCTGGCACTTTATGCTTTTATATAAAGTTCTAAATATATGTATTGTACTTATATTTGCCATGAGTCAGGTTCATGTATTTCCTTGTGCAGACTGTCAGTTTCATATTTGGGAAATAAACATATTAAGAAATATTTTTTTCTTACCTGGGGTTTAGTCTTTTTTTCAAATTGACTACTTTTTTCGTACAAATTGCGGGCAGCATTAGGCCCGCGGGTGCAAAAAAATTTTTTTTCATTAGTTTTTATACCCCATTGATGTTTGCTTCTTGCCTTTTTCTATGTCAGAGGGCTATGCTGTTTGCATTTTTTCCCATTCCTGAAACTGTCATATAAGGAAATTGATAATTTTGCTTTATATGTTGTTTTTTCTTTTACATTTTGCAAGATGTCTCAATCTGATCCTGCCTCAGAAGTATCTGTTGGAACTTTGCTGCCAGAATGTATCCATCAGTAATAGTACATTGCCAGTTGCAGTTCCTTCAACTTTTAATGTACATGATATACCTATGAATTTTAAAGAATTTGTTACTGATTCTATTCAGAAGGCTTTGTCTGCATTTCCGCCTTCTAATAAACGTAAAAGGTCTTTTAAAACTTCCCATAAAGTTGATGAAATTTCAAATGACCGTCAACATAATGATTATCCTCCTCTGATGAGGATCTATCTGATTCAGAAGATCCCTCCTCAGATATTGACACTGACAAATCTACTTATTTGTTTAAAATAGAGTATATTCGTTCTTTATTAAAGGAAGTGTTAATTACTTTGGATATTGAGGAAGCTAGTCCTCTTGACATTAAGACTAGTAAACGTTTAAATGCTGTTTTTAAACCTGTGGTTACTCCAGAGGTTTTCCTATTCCTGATGCTATTTCTGATATGATTTCTAAGGAATGGAATAAGCCAGGTACTCCTTTTATTCCTTCTTCAAGGTTTAAAAAATTGTATCCTTTACCAGCAATTTCTATAGAGTTTTGTGAAAAGATCCCCAAAGTTGATGGGGCTATTTCTACTCTTGCTAAACGTACGACTATTCCTATGGAAGATAGTACTTCTTTTAAAGATCCTTTAGATAGGAAACTTGAATCTTATCTAAGGAAAGTATATTTATATTCAGGTAATCTTCTCAGGCCTGCAATTTCTTTGGCTGATGTTGCGGCTGCATCAACTTTTTGGTTGGAGAATTTAGCGCAACAAGAATTGGATTCTGACATATCTAGCATTGTTCGCTTACTGCAACATGCTAATCATTTTATTTGTGATGCCATTTTTGATATTATCAAAATTGATGTTAGATCCATGTCTTTAGCTATTTTAGCTAGAAGAGCTTTATGGCTTAAATCTTGGAACGCTGATATGACATCTAAGTCTAGATTATTATCTCTTTCTTTCCAAGGTAATAATTTATTTGGTTCTCAGTTGGATTCTATTATTTCAACTGTTACTGGAGGAAAGTGGGTTTTTCTGCCTCAGGATAAAAACCTAAGGGTAAATCTAAGGCTTCTAACCGTTTTCGTTCCTTTCGTCAAAATAAGGAACAAAAAACAAATCCTTCCCCCCAGGGAATCTGTTTCCAATCTGAAGCCTTCCTCAAATTGGAATAAATCCAAGCCTTTTAAAAAACCAAAGTCAGCCCCTAAGTCCGCATGAAGGTGCGGCTCTCATTCCAGTTCAGCTGGTAGGGGGCAGATTAAGGTTTTTCAAGGATTTTTGGATAAATTCTGTCCAAAATCAATGGATTCAGAGCATTGTCTCTCAAGGGTATCGAATAGGATTCAGAGTAAGACCTCCTGTGAGAAGATTTTTTCTCTCATGTATCCCAGCAAATCCAGTAAAAGCTCAGGCTTTCCTGAAGTGTGTTTCAGACCTGGAGTCTTCAGGGGTAATCATGCCGGTTCCTTTTCAGGAACAAGGTCTGGGGTTTTATTCAAATCTATTCATTGTCCCAAAGAAGGAAAATTCATTCAGACCAGTTCTGGATCTGAAAATTTTGAATCGTTATGTAAGAGTACCAACTTTCAAGATGGTGACTATAAGGACTATTCTGCCTTTTGTTCAGCAAGGACATTATATGTCTACAATAGACTTGCAGAATGCATACCTTCATATTCCAATTCATCCAGAACATTATCAGTTCCTGAGATTCTCTTTTCTAGACAAGCATTACCAATTTGTTGCTCTTCCATTTGGCCTAGCAACAGCTCCAAGAATCTTTTCAAAGGTTCTAGGTGCCCTACTCTCTGTAATCAGAGAGCAGGGTATTGCAGTGTTTCCTTATTTGGACGATATCTTGGTACTAGCTCAGTCTTTACGTTCTGCAGAATCTCACACAAATCAACTAGTGTTGTCTCTTCAAAAACATGGTTGGAGGATCAATTTACCAAAAAGTTTCTTGATTCCTCAGACAAGGGTCACCTTTTTAGGTTTCCAGATAGATTCAGTGTCCATGACGTTTGAAATTGGTTGCAGCCTGTTGGCACCTTCAGTCTCAGTCATTCTCTTCAGTGGCTATGTGCATGGAAGTTTTAGGCCTCATGACTGCAGCATCGGACGCGATTCCTTTTGCTCGTTTTCACATGAGACCTCTCCAGCTTTGTATGCTGAATCAATGGTGCAGGGATTATACAAATATATCACAGTTAATATCCTTAAATCCCAATGTTCGACACTCTCTGACGTGGTGGTTAAATCACCAGTGTTTAGTTCAAGGGGCTTCCTTTGTTCGGCCAACCTGGACTGTGATCACTACAGACACAAGTCTTTCAGGTTGGGGAGCTGTTTGGGGATCTTTGACAGCACAAGGGGTTTGGAAAGCTCAAGAGGCAAGATTACCAATCAATATTTTAGAACTCCGTGCAATTCTCAGAGCTCTTCAGTTTTGGCCTCTGTTGAAGAGAGAACCATCTAGTTCTTCTTCCAAGAGTGATATCCAAAATCATCATGGAACAATCGTTTGTGTTGCTGGTGGCTCCAGCATGGCCACACAGGTTTTGGTATGCGGATCTTGTTCGGATGTCCAGTTGCCAACCTTGGCCACTTCCGTTAAGGCCGGACCTACTGTCTCAAGGTCAGTTTTTCTATGAGGATCTCAAATCATTAAATTTGAAGGTATGGAAATTGAACGCTTAGTACTAAGACATAGAGGTCATAGAGGTTTCTCTGACTCAGTGATTAATACTATGTTACAAGCTCGTAAATCTGTCTCTAGAAAGATTTATTATCGAATTTGGAAGACCTACATTTCATGGTGTTCTTTTCAGAAATTATCTTGGCATTCTTTTAGAATTCCTAGAATTTTACAGTTTCTTCAGGGTGGTTTGGATAAGGGTTTGTCTGCAAGTTCCTTGAAGGGACAAATCTCTGCTCTTTCAGTTTTATTTCACAGAAAGATTGCTAAACTTCCTGATATTCACTGTTTTGTACAGACTTAATTCGCATTAAGCCCGTCATTAAATCAATTTCTCCTCCTTGGAGTCTTAATTTGGTTTTGAAGGCGTTACAGGCTCCTCCGTTTGAGCCTATGCATTCTTTGGACATTAAACTACTTTCTTGAAAAGTGTTGTTCCTTTTGGCCATCTCTTCTGCTAGAAGAGTTTCTGAGCTATCTGCTCTTTCTTGTGAATATCCTTTTCTGATTTTTCATCAGGATAAGGCGGTTTTGCGGACTTCATTTAAATTTTTACCTAAAGTTGTGAATTCTAACAACATTAGTAGAGAAATTGTTGGCCCTTCCTTGTGTCCTAATCCTAAGAATTCTTTGGAAAGATCCTTACATTCTTTGGATGTGGTAAGAGCTTTGAATATTATGTTGAAGCTACTAAAGATTTAAGGAAGACTTCTAGTCTATTTGTTATATTTTCTGGTCCTAGGAAATGTCAGAAGGCCTCTTCTATTTCCTTGGCTTCTTGGTTAAAGCTTTTGATTCCTCAAGTTTATTTGGAGTCGGGTCAGGCCCCGCCTCAGAGAATTACAGCTCATTCTACTAGATCAGTCTCCACTTTGTGGGCTTTTAGGAATGAAGCTTCAGTTTATCAGATTTGCAAAGCAGCAACTTGGTCCTCTTTGCATACATTTACTAAATTCTACCATTTTGATGTATTTGCTTCTTCAGAAGCAGTCTTTGGTAGAAAAGTTCTTCAGGCAGCTGTTTCAGTTTGATTCTTCTGCTAATGTTTTAAGTTTTTCTTTTCATTATGAAAATAACTTTTATTTTGGGCTGTGGATTATTTTTTCAGCGGAAAATGGCTGTTATTTATTTTTATCCCTCCCTCTCTAGTGACTCTTGAGTGGAGTTCCACATCTTGGGTATTGATATCCCATACGTCACTAGCTCATAGACTCTTGCTAATTACATGAAAGAAAACATAATTTATGTAAGAATTCACCTGATAAATTAATTTCTTTCATATTGGCAAGAGTCCATGAGGCCCACCCTTTTTATGGTGGTTATGATTTTTTGTATAAAGCACAATTATTTCCAAATTCCTTTGTTGATGCTTTTTACTCCTTTCTTTATCACCCCACTACTTGGCTATTCGTTAAACTGAATTGTGGGTGTGGTGAGGGGTGTATTTTTAGGCATTTTGAGGTTTGGGAAACTTTGCCTTCCTGGTAGGATTGTATATCCCATACGTCACTAGCTCATGGACTCTTGCCAATATGAAAGAAATGAATTTATCAGGTAAATTCTTACATAAATTATGTTTTTTTACACAAAAACATCTGGGTCCTTTCAGAACCAACACTTTTTTATAGAAAAACAGCCAGTTCCATGTCTAGTTTAGACAGATATACACAAATTAAATGTTTTCCACACAAACACATCCAGACACTTCTGGATCCACCATTTTTTTACACAAAAACATCTGGGTTCTTTCAGAACAAACACTTTTTTTTTTTTACAAAAAAACAGTCAGATCCTCCCGGATCCATGCCTATTTTAGCCAGATATACACAAATGTAAGTGGTTTCCCCACAAACACATCCAGACACTTCTGTATCCACCATTTATTTTTTTTTACACAAAAACATCTAGGTCCTTCTAGAACCAATTCTTTTAAATATAAAAACAGCCCGATCCTACCAGATCCATGTCTAATTTAGACAGATATACACACATTTAAGGGTTTTCCACAAACGCATCAAGACACTTCTGAATCCAACAATATTTTACACAAAAACATCTAGGTCCTTTCAGAACCAACATATTTTGTTTGTGTGTAAATATAGCACTGGATTCAGCAGAGAGTTGGTTCTGGTAGGATCCTGATGTTTTTGTGTACAATAGCTTTGAATCCAGGAGTGTCTGGATGTGTTTGTGTTGAGAAGACTTGGATTTGTATGTACCTGTCTAAATTAGACTCGGATCCGGCAGTATCCAGCTGTTTAGATGTAAAAAAGAGTTGGTTCTGGTAGGATCCTGATCTTTTGGTGAATAATAGCATTGGATCCAGCAATGTCTAGATGTGTTTGTATGGAAAAGATTTGGATTTTGTATGTGTCAGTCTAAATTAGATATGGATCAGGCAGGGTCTGTATATTTTTCTGTAAAAAGAGTTGGTTCTGAGAGGATAAGATGTTTTTGTCTAAAATAGCATTAATTCCAGCAGTGTCTTTATGGTTTTGTGTGGAAAGCACTTACATTTATATGTGTCTGTCTAAATAAGACATGGATCAAGCTGGTTGCGGCTATTTTTCTGTAATAAAAAATGTCGGTTCTAACCTATTTTTCAAAATAATAACTGACTCCTTGATATAATGAAGGGTTCTTTAATAATAGGGGTGACCTTAATGTACCACTCGATCCAACCTTTGACTGTTCCACACATTCGTCATCTATTCCGTCAAAACATGTGAGACCTAGCCATACATGATGCATGGAGACTACGTAACCCTTCAACAAAGGATTGCACTTTTTTCTCAGTACCACACAAACTGTTCTCCAGAATAGATTATATATTTATGGATGTCTCCAGTTTCTCATATATAATACAGAGCAAAATCCTCCCATGTACTTGGTCAGACCAAAAAGGCAAGGTAAAGAAAAAGTCAGATGATGATTTAACTAAATTTGTTGGGGACTGAATACTCTCCAGTTGGAGGAGCGCACCCACCATTGGGAATAAACTAGTAAGAAGTCATTTTATGAGGAAAAAATACCTATCCCCACATTTGTGGCACGTATGCCTGTGGATCGTGCAGTTTCTACAAATATGTAATTAACATCAGAGAATTTAAGACCCTAACAGGCTTCACAAAGAGAATGTTTGGATTTGCTAACTGCAGAATGAAGAATGTTGTATATTGTCTTGCCTGTACACGTGGCAAAAAGTACATTGGTATCACGACACGCGAACTGCGGACTAGACTGAGAGAACATTTAAATAAAATTAGGAATTGCCAAGAGGACATAAACAATAAAAGGAACCTGACCCGAGTAGCAAGACACTACCTGAAATTCCATGAAGTTCAATCCTGGATGACGTAATTTAAAGGAACATTCATTCAGTCTTAGCCGTTGGATAAGGAGGATGCTCTGCGTCGGATGTCTTGAAGATGGACTCGCTCCGCACCCGGATGGATGAAGATAGAAGATGCCATCTGGATGAAGACTTCTGCCTGTCTGGAGGACCACTTCGCCTGGCTTGGATGAAGACTTCTCCCGGCTTCGTTGAGGACTTCGGCCCGGTTGGATGAAGACTTCTCCTGGTAAGGTGATCTTCAAGGGGTTAGTGTTAGGTTTTTTTAAGGGGGTATTGGGTGGGTTTTAGAGTAGGGTTGGTTGTGTGGGTGGTGGGTTTTAATGTTGGGGGATTTGTAATTTTTTTTACAGGTAAAAGAGCTGATTACTTTGGGGCAATGCCCTGCAAAAGGCCCTTTTAAGGGCTAGTTGTAATTTATTGTAGGGTAGGGCATTTTTTTATTTTGGGGGGGGCTTTTTTATTTTGTTAGGAGGATTAGGTTAGGTGTAATTAGTTTAAAAATCTTGTAATTTGTTTATTATTTTCTGTAATTTAGTGGGGGGGTTTGTACTTTAGATCATTTTATTTAATTGTATTTAATTGTATTTAATTTAGGGAAATAATTTAATTATAGTGTAGTTTTAGGTGTAATTGTAACTTAGGTTAGGTTTTATTTTACAGGTAACTTTGTATTTATTTTAGCTAGGAAGTTATTAAATAGTTAATAACTATTTAATAACTATTCTACCTAGTTAAAATAAATACAAACTTGCCTGTAAAATAAAAATAAATCCTAAGCTAGATACAATGTGACTATTAGTTATATTGTAGCTATCTTAGGGTTTATTTTATAGGTAAGTATTTAGTTTTAAAAAAAAATTATTTAGTTAATGATAGGAATTTTTATTTAGATTTCTTTTAATTATATTTAAGTTAGGGGGTGTTAGGGTTAGACTTAGGTTTAGAGGTTAATACATTTAGTACAGTGGCGGCGACGTAGGGGGCAGCAGATTAGGGGTTAATAAATGTAGGTAGGTGGAGGCGATGTTAGGGCCGGCAGATTAGGGGTTAATAATATTTAACTATTGTTTGCAAGGCGGGAGTGCGGCGGTTTAGGGGTTAATATGTTTATTATAGTGGCGGCAACGTTGGGGGCGGCAGATTAGGGGTTAATAAGTGTAGGTAGGTGGCGGTGACATTGGGGGCGGCAGAGTAGGGGTTAATAAATATAATGTAGGGTTCAGCGATGTTGGGGGCAGCAGATTTGCGGTTCATAAGTATAATGTTGGTGGCGGCGGTGTCCGGAGCGGCAGATTAGGGGTTAATAATTATAATGTAGGTGATGTCGATGTCGGGGGTGGTAGATTAGGGGTTAATAAGTGTAAGATTAGGGGTGTTTAGACTCAGGGTTCATGTTAGGGTGTTAGGTATAGACATAAAATGTATTTCCCCAGGAATCAATGGGGCTGCGTTAAGGAGCTTTACGCTGCTTTTTTGCGGGTGCGACTTTTTTTCAGCCGGCTCTCCCCGTTAATTCCTATGGGGAAATTGTGCACAAGCACGTTACACCAGCTCACCGCTAACGTAAGCAGCGCTGGTATTGGAGTGCGGTAATGAGCAAAATTTTGCTCAACGCTCACTTCTTGTCTGGTTTGTAAAAACCCGTAATACCAGCGCTGTCTGTAAGTGAGCAGTGAGCATAAACTGCTCGTTAGCACCGCACAGCCTCTAACTCAAAACTCGTAATCTAGGTGTATGTTAATATTAAGTTAGCATAATTGACTATACTCATATAAGTTAAACACTAGCTTAATTACATGATCCAAGCATTATATATAAACTTTTCTGTCCTTCACAATTATGAGATTGTTCGGCCATAAACAAAATTAATGGGTTGCATAGGAGGTATTTTTCTTAATTTGAGTTCATTTTATTTTACTTGTGATGTTTTCGAAATGTCACAGAAGTAAGATTGTTATAATACGCATTCATATACATCACTATAGGACTACCAATCCCCTAGTGACTTTCTATGACAGGCTCAAACTCTTGGGGAACTTGATAAGAAAACATACGAGATCCTTTTGGAATAAGAGTTCTTATGACAAGTATTTGGCAAAACATATAATATCAAGAGGTTTAAGAGTCCGACTCTTCCCTAAATTTGCTTTCCACATAGACTCTTATAAGGATAGATGAGAGCAGGCACTTATTAACTGCTCTGAAATCCTAGTAGCCATACTTTCTGACTACGAAACCCGAAGTAATGACAGAACTAGATGTGGAAATAAGTGAATTTAACAATAACTTACAAAAATTTGAACATTTAGATAAATTTAAAGAGGCATATAAAGCTCTAAGACAGGAATTAGATACAAAAGAAAAATAAACTATTCAAACAAAATGTGCCAAAATGATTTGAGATCTTAAGGATTTCGAAAAAGGCCGTATCTTCACCTGGGATGACAAATAGTGATGTCCCGAACTGTTCGCCTGCGAACGGTTCACAGCGAACATAGGTTGTTCGCGTTCGCGTTTGTGGGCGAACACATGGCGATGTTCGATCCGCCCCTATGTGTCATCATTGTGGAAACTTTGACCCTTTATGTCACAGCCGCCTGACACATTAGAGCCAATCAACATCAGACACTCCCTCACAGACACTCCCAGCTACTCGGAATCCGCCATTTTAGACTCATAACGACCTTGCTTTTTTAATGATAGGACGTGTTATGTTTTTGCTCCTGACATTCATAGGAAAAACATAGCTAGGCTAGTGTATTTACAGTCCAGAAGGACTCCACTCATCTCTGCTGCAAGCACAGCACCCCAAAAAGCCCTTTTTAGGGCTATATTTTGTGCCGTTTTTTTTTTTATTTCTTTTTTTTTTTATTAGCATTTGCCTGGCTTTCAGCTGTGTGTTTAAGGCTCACAGCATATGCTGTGACTACTGCCACCACTGATATCTCCCTAACAACATTAGTTTAAATTTAACTAACCCAAAAATATAATTATTTTTCTAGTGTAATTTTTTTTCATTTTCTATCAGGCCAGTGTCACACAGCATATACTCTGGTTCATTGCTCTGTGCCAGCCAGCAGCCAGCAGTGTTAATATCCGTTTATAACATTATTTTTAATTTAAAAAAAAAACACAAAAAAATATTTTTCTAGTGTAATCTAATTACATTTACTATCATGCCTGTGTCTGTCAGGCTCACTCAGCATTAATATACCTCTTTTTTTTCAGTCTTTTGGTTAATTGGTCTGTGCCAGGCAGCCACCCAGCACTCATATCTATTTTTCTTTCACCTTAATTTTAATATAAAAAAAAAAAAAAGTTTAAATTTGTTTGCTAGTGTAATCAAATCTAATTTTCTATCCGGCCTGTGTGTTTTGCTGACATAGAGAGCCTACTGTGTTTACTTGCTGCCCTCCCTAGTCTATGAGCCACGACTCATATGTGTTTAACCTTTTTTTAATTCCCCCCCCCAAAAAATAATTTCAATCATTTTTCTAGTGTAATCTAATAGTATTTTCTATCAGGCGTGTGTGTATCCGACATACATAGCCTACTGTTTTTAATAGCTGCCCTTCCAAGGCTATCAGCCACGACTCATATGTATGTGCTTAACCTTTTTCTTAAAATTTCAAAAAAAAAGGCTTTAAATCATTATGCTAGTGTAATCTAATTGTATTTTCTACCAGGCCTGTGTCTAACTGTCTATCTGACTTACACAGCATACTGTTGTTATAATTGCTGCCCTACGTAGCAGCCAGCCAGTGCGACCACTCATAGAGTCATATGTGCATTGCACTTCTTAACATAATTTTAATATTAAAATCTAAAATTTTAAAATATTTTGCTAGTGTAATGTAACTTAATTTTCTATCAGTCCTGTGTTTTTGTCACTTACACAGCATACTATGTTAAATTACTGCCCTACCTACCATCCACGACTCATATCTGCCAGCCTGTCTGCCAGGCCCAAGTAGCCAATTAGTGGCACCAATCACAATTCTTGTAACAGTAATAAAAAAAAAAAAAACATAATTTTTTGGACTGCAAATATTCAGTCTCCTAGGGCCATTGAATTTCATTTACCTCCTGCCTGCCACTGCCAGCCTTTTGTGCCAGGCCGTCTAGCCAACTATTTACACCAATCATAATTGTTGTCACAGTCAGACAGTATAGTTATTAATTTAAATAAAAAAATTTTTTAGTGTTGATCTTAACCCTCAGTTTGCTCGTGCCTTTGAATTGCACTTCTCTACAGCCTTCCAAGCCTGTGTGCCAGGCCTACTTAAAAAATATTTACATCAATCATATTTGTTGTGACAGTATTCTAATAATTAAAAATTAAAATTTTTGGTAATAGTTGCTGTGATTTGAATCGTCAGTTTGCTGGTGCCATTGAAACGCACTTTCCTCCTGCCTTGCAGCCTGCTGTGAGCCAGGCCCCCACCTAGCCAATTGTTGTCAGCAATCATATTTCTGTTAACAGTATTGCAAAAATTGTCAATCATCACTGTTTAGACTGTCAGTAATCAGTCTCCTAGTGTCCTTGAATTGCATCTCCCTCCTGCCTGCCATCCTTTTGTGCCAGGCCGTCTTGCCAACTATTTACACCAATCCTAATTTTTTGTCACAGTATAGTTACTAATTAAAATTAAAAAAATCTTTATTGTTGATGATCTTAACCCTCAGTTTGCTCGTGCCTTTGAATTGCACTTTTCTACAGCCTTCCAAGCCTGTGTGCCAGGCCTACTTAAAAAATATTTACACCAATCATATTTGTTGTGACAGTATTCTAATAATTAAAAATTAAAATTTTTGGTAATAGTTGCTGTGATTTGAATCGTCAGTTTGCTGGTGCCATTGAAACGCACTTTCCTCCTGCCTTGCAGCCTGCTGTGAGCCAGGCCCCCACCTAGCCAATTGTTGTCAGCAATCATATTTCTGTTAACAGTATTGCAAAAATTGTCAATCATCACTGTTTAGACTGTCAGTAATCAGTCTCCTAGTGTCCTTGAATTGCATCTCCCTCCTGCCTGCCATCCTTTTGTGCCAGGCCGTCTTGCCAACTATTTACACCAATCCTAATTTTTTGTCACAGTATAGTTACTAATTAAAATTAAAAAAATCTTTATTGTTGATGATCTTAACCCTCAGTTTGCTCGTTCCTTTGAATTGCACTTTTCTACAGCCTTCCAAGCCTGTGTGCCAGGCCTACTTAAAAAATATTTACACCAATCATATTTGTTGTGACAGTATTCTAATAATTAAAAAAATAAAATTTTTGGTAATAGTTGCTGTGATTTGAATCGTCAGTTTGCTGGTGCCATTGAAACGCACTTTCCTCCTGCCTTGCAGCCTGCTGTGAGCCAGGCCCCCACCTAGCCAGTTGTTGTCAGCAATCATATTTCTGTTAACAGTATTGCAAAAATTGACAATCATCACTGTTTAGACTGTCAGTAATCAGTCTCCTAGTGTCCTTGAATTGCATCTCCCTCCTGCCTGCCATCCTTTTGTGCCAGGCCGTCTTGCCAACTATTTACACCAATCCTAATTTTTTGTCACAGTATAGTTACTAATTAAAATTAAAAAAATCTTTATTGTTGATGATCTTAACCCTCAGTTTGCTCGTGCCTTTGAATTGCAGTTTTCTACAGCCTTCCAAGCCTGTGTGCCAGGCCTACTTAAAAAATATTTACACCAATCATATTTGTTATGACAGTATTCTAATAATTAAAAATTAAAATTTTTGTTAATAGTTGCTGTGATTTGAATCGTCAGTTTGCTGGTGCCAATGAAACGCACTTTCCTCCTGCCTTGCAGCCTGCTGTGAGCCAGGCCCCCACCTAGCCAATTGTTGTCAGCAATCATATTTCTGTTAACAGTATTGCAAAAATTGACAATCATCACTGTTTAGACTGTCAGTAATCAGTCTCCTAGTGTCCTTGAATTGCATCTCCCTCCTGCCTGCCATCCTTTTGTGCCAGGCCGTCTTGCCAACTATTTACACCAATCCTAATTTTTTGTCACAGTATAGTTACTAATTAAAATTAAAAAAATCTTTATTGTTGATGATCTTAACCCTCAGTTTGCTCGTGCCTTTGAATTGCAGTTTTCTACAGCCTTCCAAGCCTGTGTGCCAGGCCTACTTAAAAAATATTTACACCAATCATATTTGTTGTGACAGTATTCTAATAATTAAAAATTAAAATTTTTGTTAATAGTTGCTGTGATTTGAATCGTCAGTTTGCTGGTGCCAATGAAACGCACTTTCCTCCTGCCTTGCAGCCTGCTGTGAGCCAGGCCCCCACCTAGCCAATTGTTGTCAGCAATCATATTTCTGTTAACAGTATTGCAAAAATTGTCAATCATCACTGTTTAGACTGTCAGTAATCAGTCTCCTAGTGTCCTTGAATTGCATCTCCCTCCTGCCTGCCATCCTTTTGTGCCAGGCCATCTTGCCAACTATTTACACCAATCCTAATTTTTTGTCACAGTATAGTTACTAATTAAAATTAAAAAATCTTTATTGTTGATGATCTTAACCCTCAGTTTGCTCGTGCCTTTGAATTGCAGTTTTCTACAGCCTTCCAAGCCTGTGTGCCAGGCCTACTTAAAAAATATTTACACCAATCATATTTGTAGTGATCGTATTCTAATAATTAAAAATTAAAATTTTTGGTAATAGTTGCTGTGATTTGAATCGTCAGTTTGCTGGTGCCATTGAAACGCACTTTCCTCCTGCCTTGCAGCCTGCTGTGAGCCAGGCCCCCACCTAGCCAATTGTTGTCAGCAATCCTATTTCTGTTAACAGTATTGCAAAAATTGTCAATCATCACTGTTTAGACTGTCAGTAATCAGTCTCCTAGTGTCCTTGAATTGCATCTCCCTCCTGCCTGCCATCCTTTTGTGCCAGGCCGTCTTGCCAACTATTTACACCAATCCTAATTTTTTGTCACAGTATAGTTACTAATTAAAATTAAAAAAATCTTTATTGTTGATGATCTTAACCCTCAGTTTGCTCGTGCCTTTGAATTGCACTTTTCTACAGCCTTCCAAGCCTGTGTGCCAGGCCTACTTAAAAAATATTTACACCAATCATATTTGTTGTGACAGTATTCTAATAATTAAAAATTAAAATTTTTGGTAATAGTTGCTGTGATTTGAATCGTCAGTTTGCTGGTGCCATTGAAACGCACTTTCCTCCTGCCTTGCAGCCTGCTGTGAGCCAGGCCCCCACCTAGCCAATTGTTGTCAGCAATCATATTTCTGTTAACAGTATTGCAAAAATTGTCAATCATCACTGTTTAGACTGTCATTAATCAGTCTCCTAGTGTCCTTGAATTGCATCTCCCTCCTGCCTGCCATCCTTTTGTGCCAGGCCGTCTTGCCAACTATTTACACCAATCCTAATTTTTTGTCACAGTATAGTTACTAATTAAAATTAAAAAAATCTTTATTGTTGATGATCTTAACCCTCAGTTTGCTCGTGCCTTTGAATTGCAGTTTTCTACAGCCTTCCAAGCCTGTGTGCCAGGCCTACTTAAAAAATATTTACACCAATCATATTTGTTGTGACAGTATTCTAATAATTAAAAATTAAAATTTTTGTTAATAGTTGCTGTGATTTGAATCGTCAGTTTGCTGGTGCCAATGAAACGCACTTTCCTCCTGCCTTGCAGCCTGCTGTGAGCCAGGCCCCCACCTAGCCAATTGTTGTCAGCAATCATATTTCTGTTAACAGTATTGCAAAAATTGTCAATCATCACTGTTTAGACTGTCAGTAATCAGTCTCCTAGTGTCCTTGAATTGCATCTCCCTCCTGCCTGCCATCCTTTTGTGCCAGGCCATCTTGCCAACTATTTACACCAATCCTAATTTTTTGTCACAGTATAGTTACTAATTAAAATTAAAAAAATCTTTATTGTTGATGATCTTAACCCTCAGTTTGCTCGTGCCTTTGAATTGCACTTTTCTACAGCCTTCCAAGCCTGTGTGCCAGGCCTACTTAAAAAATATTTACACCAATCATATTTGTAGTGATCGTATTCTAATAATTAAAAATTAAAATTTTTGGTAATAGTTGCTGTGATTTGAATCGTCAGTTTGCTGGTGCCATTGAAACGCACTTTCCTCCTGCCTTGCAGCCTGCTGTGAGCCAGGCCCCCACCTAGCCAATTGTTGTCAGCAATCATATTTCTGTTAACAGTATTGCAAAAATTGTCAATCATCACTGTTTAGACTGTCAGTAATCAGTCTCCTAGTGTCCTTGAATTGCATCTCCCTCCTGCCTGCCATCCTTTTGTGCCAGGCCGTCTTGCCAACTATTTACACCAATCCTAATTTTTTGTCACAGTATAGTTACTAATTAAAATTTAAAAAATCTTTATTGTTGATGATCTTAACCCTCAGTTTGCTCGTGCCTTTGAATTGCACTTTTCTACAGCCTTCCAAGCCTGTGTGCCAGGCCTACTTAAAAAATATTTACACCAATCATATTTGTTGTGACAGTATTCTAATAATTAAAAATTAAAATTTTTGGTAATAGTTGCTGTGATTTGAATCGTCAGTTTGCTGGTGCCATTGAAACGCACTTTCCTCCTGCCTTGCAGCCTGCTGTGAGCCAGGCCCCCACCTAGCCAATTGTTGTCAGCAATCATATTTCTGTTAACAGTATTGCAAAAATTGTCAATCATCACTGTTTAGACTGTCATTAATCAGTCTCCTAGTGTCCTTGAATTGCATCTCCCTCCTGCCTGCCATCCTTTTGTGCCAGGCCGTCTTGCCAAATATTTACACCAATCCTAATTTTTTGTCACAGTATAGTTACTAATTAAAATTAAAAAAATCTTTATTGTTGATGATCTTAACCCTCAGTTTGCTCGTGCCTTTGAATTGCACTTTTCTACAGCCTTCCAAGCCTGTGTGCCAGGCCTACTTAAAAAATATTTACACCAATCATATTTGTTGTGACAGTATTCTAATAATTAAAAATTACAATTTTTGGTAATAGTTGCTGTGATTTGAATCGTCAGTTTGCTGGTGCCATTGAAACGCACTTTCCTCCTGCCTTGCAGCCTGCTGTGAGCCAGGCCCCCACCTAGCCAATTGTTGTCAGCAATCATATTTCTGTTAACAGTATTGCAAAAATTGTCAATCATCACTGTTTAGACTGTCATTAATCAGTCTCCTAGTGTTCTTGAATTGCATCTCCCTCCTGCCTGCCATCCTTTTGTGCCAGGCCGTCTTGCCAACTATTTACACCAATCCTAATTTTTTGTCACAGTATAGTTACTAATTAAAATTAAAAAAATCTTTATTGTTGATGATCTTAACCCTCAGTTTGCTCGTGCCTTTGAATTGCACTTTTCTACAGCCTTCCAAGCCTGTGTGCCAGGCCTACTTAAAAAATATTTACACCAATCATATTTGTTGTGACAGTATTCTAATAATTAAAAATTAAAATTTTTGGTAATAGTTGCTGTGATTTGAATCGTCAGTTTGCTGGTGCCATTGAAACGCACTTTCCTCCTGCCTTGCAGCCTGCTGTGAGCTAGGCCCCCACCTAGCCAATTGTTGTCAGCAATCATATTTCTGTTAACAGTATTGCAAAAATTGTCAATCATCACTGTTTAGACTGTCAGTAATCAGTCTCCTAGTGTCCTTGAATTGCATCTCCCTCCTGCCTGCCATCCTTTTGTGCCAGGCCGTCTTGCCAACTATTTACACCAATCCTAATTTTTTGTCACAGTATAGTTACTAATTAAAATTAAAAAAATCTTTATTGTTGATGATCTTAACCCTCAGTTTGCTCGTGCCTTTGAATTGCACTTTTCTACAGCCTTCCAAGCCTGTGTGCCAGGCCTACTTAAAAAATATTTACACCAATCATATTTGTTGTGACAGTATTCTAATAATTAAAAATTAAAATTTTTGGTAATAGTTGCTGTGATTTGAATCGTCAGTTAGCTGGTGCCATTGAAACGCACTTTCCTCCTGCCTTGCAGCCTGCTGTGAGCCAGGCCCCCACCTAGCCAATTGTTGTCAGCAATCATATTTCTGTTAACAGTATTGCAAAAATTGTCAATCATCACTGTTTAGACTGTCATTAATCAGTCTCCTAGTGTCCTTGAATTGCATCTCCCTCCTGCCTGCCATCCTTTTGTGCCAGGCCGTCTTGCCAACTATTTACACCAATCCTAATTTTTTGTCACAGTATAGTTACTAATTAAAATTAAAAAAATCTTTATTGTTGATGATCTTAACCCTCAGTTTGCTCGTGCCTTTGAATTGCACTTTTCTACAGCCTTCCAAGCCTGTGTGCCAGGCCTACTTAAAAAATATTTACACCAATCATATTTGTTGTGACAGTATTCTAATAATTAAAAATTAAAATTTTTGGTAATAGTTGCTGTGATTTGAATCGTCAGTTTGCTGGTGCCATTGAAACGTACTTTCCTCCTGCCTTGCAGCCTGCTGTGAGCCAGGCCCCCACCTAGCCAATTGTTGTCAGCAATCATATTTCTGTTAACAGTATTGCAAAAATTGTCAATCATCACTGTTTAGACTGTCAGTAATCAGTCTCCTAGTGTCCTTGAATTGCATCTCCCTCCTGCCTGCCATCCTTTTGTGCCAGGCCGTCTTGCCAACTATTTACACCAATCCAAATATTTTGTCACAGTATAGTTACTAATTACAATTAAAAAAATCTTTATTGTTGATGATCTTAACCCTCAGTTTGCTCGTGCCTTTGAATTGCACTTTTCTACAGCCTTCCAAGCCTGTGTGCCAGGCCTACTTAAAAAATATTTACACCAATCATATTTGTTGTGACAGTATTCTAATAATTAAAAATTAAAATTTTTGTTAATAGTTGCTGTGATTTGAATCCTCAGTTTGCTGGTGCCATTGAAACGCACTTTCCTCCTGCCTTGCAGCCTGCTGTGAGCCAGGCCCGCACCTAGCCAATTGTTGTCAGCAATCATATTTCTGTTAACAGTATTGCAAAAATTGTCAATCATCACTGTTTAGACTGTCAGTAATCAGTCTCCTAGTGTCCTTGAATTGCATCTCCCTCCTGCCTGCCATCCTTTTGTGCCAGGCTGTCTTGCCAACTATTTACACCAATCCCAATTTTTTGTCATAGTATAGTTACTAATTAAAATTAAAAAAATCTTTATTGTTGATGATCTTAACCCTCAGTTTGCTCGTGCCTTTGAATTGCACTTTTCTACAGCCTTCCAAGCCTGTGTGCCAGGCCTACTTAAAAAATATTTACACCAATCATATTTGTTGTGACAGTATTCTAATAATTAAAAATTAAAATGTTTGGTAATAGTTGCTGTGATTTGAATCGTCAGTTTGCTGGTGCCATTGAAACGCACTTTCCTCCTGCCTTGCAGCCTGCTGTGAGCCAGGCCCCCACCTAGCCAATTGTTGTCAGCAATCATATTTCTGTTAACAGTATTGCAAAAATTGTCAATCATCACTGTTTAGACTGTCAGTAATCAGTCTCCTAGTGTCCTTGAATTGCATCTCCCTCCTGCCTGCCATCCTTTTGTGCCAGGCCGTCTTGCCAACTATTTACACCAATCCTAATTTTTTGTCACAGTATAGTTACTAATTAAAATTAAAAAAAATCTTTATTGTTGATGATCTTAACCCTCAGTTTGCTCGTGCCTTTGAATTGCACTTTTCTACAGCCTTCCAAGCCTGTGTGCCAGGCCTACTTAAAAATATTTACACCAATCATATTTGTTGTGACAGTATTCTAATAATTAAAAATTAAAATTTTTGGTAATAGTTGCTGTGATTTGAAACCTCAGTTTGCTGGTGCCATTGAATAGCACTTTCCTCCTGCCTTGCAGCCTGCTGTGAGCCAGGCCCACCTAGCCAATTGTTGTCAGCAATCATATTTCTTTTAACAGTATTGCAAAAATTGTCAATCATCACTGTTTTGACTGTCATTAATCAGTCTCCTAGTGTCCTTGAATTGCATCTCCCTCCTGCCTGCCATCCTTTTGTGCCAGGCCGTCTTGCCAACTATTTACACCAATCCTAATTGTTGTCACAGTATAGTTACTAATTTAAATTAAAAAAATCTTGATGGTTGATCTTAATCCTCATTTTGCTTGTGCCATTGAATTGCACTTTTCTACTGCCTGCCAGCCTGTGTGCCAGGCCCAACTATCCAATTAGTGCTAGCAATCATATTTCTTTTAACAGTATTGCAAAATTTGTCAATCAACACTGTTTTGACTGTCAATCTGCAGTCTACTAGTGCCCTTGAATTGCATTTTCCTCCTGCCTGCCTGTGTGCCAGTCCCAACTAGCCAATTAGTGCCAACCCTCATATTTATTGTAACAGGATTGGAATTTTTGTTAATCATAACTGTTTTGACTGTGATTCTTCAGTCTCCTAGTGCCATTGAATTGCAGTTTCCTTTCTCCCAGCATGTGTGCCAGACAGGCTCATTTGCCAAATAGTGCCAAACAATCATATTTGTTGCCACAGTACTAGTAATATTTCAAAAAATTAACAATTTGTGATTTTTAAAACATCTGTCTTTTTTGTTGTTGTCAGTCTCACAGCGTATACTGTGCCCACTTTCACAGTGCCACCACTCAATTGGTGTAATAGTATTGTTAGTGTCCATTTAAAAAAAAATGACAGGCAGAGGCAGGCCACCCCGCAGGTTCCGTGGTCGTGGTCGTGGTGCTGTGATTCCTTTAGACCCTACAAATATGCACATTGTTCAGACGCCGGGTGCCAGGGGGGATGCAAAAACTTCTGAGGAGGACCTAGTTGAATGGCTAACACAGGAAACCCAATCTTCTTCAGCTTCCGCTGCTAGTCCTCCTAACCTTGATGCACCATCTAAGTCCAGCTGTGCTTTGGGCAGGTCTCAAGTGACCAGTGACACTCCGCCGCCTGTCGCCACCACCAACACTAGCACCACAGCCGCTTCACTTTATCTGTCACAGGAGTTATTGACACATCATTTTGAAGAAATGAGTGATGCGCAACCATCATTGACAGAGGATGTAGATAATAGTGATCAGTCTCAGTCAGGCAGCATTACCGACATGGAGGTACGGTGTGATGATGATGGTGATGTTGTACCCGCTGCTGCTTCCTTTCTTGATGTTTCAGATACAAGTGAAGCGGTTGATGATGATGTGTCGGTGGATGTCACGTGGGTGCCTGCTAGAAGAGAAGAAGAAGAGGGGGAAAGTTCAGATGGGGAGACAGAGAGGAGGAGGAGACGATTTGGAAGCACGGGGAGGTCGTCTCAAGGAGCTAGTGGCACAGTCAGACAGCATGCATCGTCACCAGGGGTCAGCCAGACAGCCCGCCGACGCCCATCAACGCATGCTGTTGCCACCACCAGAATGCCGTCATCGCAGAGCTCAGCAGTGTGGCATTTTTTTTGTGTGTCTGCCTCTGACAACAGCGATGCCATTTGCAACCTGTGCCAAAAGAAACTGAGTCGTGGGAAGTCCAACAGCCACCTAGGTACAACTGCTTTGCAAAGGCACATGGTCTCCCATCACAAAGGCCGATGGGAAGAACACATGAGTAGAAGCAGCACACAAAGTGAAAGCCGCCCTCCTCCTCCTGCTCCAGCATCTTCAGCCACGTCAACCAGTGCTGTCCTCCTTGCCCCCTCTCAACCATCCTCCACTCAGTCTCTCTTACGTAGCAGTTCCTGGTCATCTGCCCACAGTCAGGTGTCTGTCAAGGACATGTTTGAGCGTAAGAAGCCAATTTCTCAAAGTCACCCCCTTGCCCGGCGTCTGACAGCTGGCTTGTCTGAACTCTTAGCCCGCCAGCTTTTACCATACAAGCTGGTGGAGTCTGATGCTTTCAAAAAATTTGTATCTATTGGGACACCGCAGTGGAAGGTACCTGGCAGAAATTTATTTTCACAAAAGGCAATCCCAAACCTGTACTCTGTTGTGGGAAAGGAAGTTATGGCATGTCTGGCACACAGCGTTGGGGCAAGGGTCCATATGACCACGGATAGCTGGTCTGCAAAGCATGGTCAGGGCAGGTATATCACCTACACTGCGCATTGGGTAAACCTGCTGACTTCTGACAAGCATGGAATGCGTGGCTCTGCAGAAGAGTTGGTGACACCGCCACGACTTGCAGGCAGGCCTGCTGCTACCTCCTCTACTCCTCCTACTCCATCCTCTTCCATAACCTCTTCCTCGGCTGAGTCCTCTTCAACTTCTGCGTCTTGCTCCACATCTATGGCACCCCCCCAGCTCCCCAGGTACTATGCTACATCCCGGGTACGGCAGTGTCACGCCGTCTTGGGGTTGACTTGCCTGAAAGCGGAGAGTCACACCGCACCAGCACTCCTGACCGCCCTGAACGCACAGGTGGATCAGTGGCTGACTCCGCACCAACTGGAGATTGGCAAGGTTGTTTCTGACAATGGAAGTAATTTGGTGGCGGCATTGAAATTGGGCAAGTTGACACATGTGCCGTGCATGGCACATGTGTGTAATCTGATTGTACAACGATTTGTCCATAAGTACCCAGGCTTACAGGACGTCCTGAAGCAGGCCAGGAAGGTGTGTGGCCATTTCAGGCGTTCCTACACGGCCATGGCGCACTTGTCTGATATCCAGCGTCGAAACAACCTGCCAGTGAGGTGCTTGATTTGCGACAGCCCAACACGGTGGAATTCAACACTCCTAATGTTTGACCGCCTGCTCCAACAAGAAAAAGCTGTTAATGAGTATTTGTATGACCGGGGTGCTAGGACAGCCTCTGGGGAGCTGGGGATATTTTTGCCAAATTACTGGACGCTCATGCTCAATGCCTGTAGGCTCATGCGTCCTTTTGAGGAGGTGACAAACCTTGTCAGTCGCACCAAAGGCACCATCAGCGACATCATACCATTTGTTTTCTTCCTGGAGCGTGCCCTGCGAAGAGTGCTGGATCAGGCAGTAGATGAGCGTGAAGAGGAAGAGGAAGAGTTGTGGTGTCCATCACCCCCACAAACAGCCAAATCAGCATTGCTTGCTGGACCTGCGGCAACGCAGGAAGAGGATTGTGAGGAAGAGGAGTCAGAGGAGGAATGTGGCTTTGGGGAGGATGAGGAGGAGGAAGACCGAGCACAACAGTCATCCCAGGGTGCTCGTTGTTGTCACCTCTCTGGTACCCGTGGTGTTGTACGTGGCTGGGGGGAAGAAGATACCATCAGTGAGATCAGTGAGGAGGAGGAACGCGACATGATTAGCTCAGCATCCAACCTTGTTCAAATGGGTTCTTTCATGCTGTCGTGCCTGTTGAGGGACCCTCGTATAAAAAAGCTGAAGGAGAACGACCTGTACTGGGTGTCCACGCTCCTCGACCCCCGGTATAAGCATAAAGTGCCTGAAATGTTACCAAATTCCCGCAAGTCGGAAAGGATGGAGCATTTTCATAATAAATTAAAAACTATGCTTTATACAGCGTATAAGGGTGATGTCACAGCACCACGGGAATGTAACAGGGGAAGAGATTAAATTAATCCTCCTCCTCCCACGACCACGGCGGCAAGGACCGGGCGCTTTCCTGACGTCTTGTTGATGGAGGACATGCGTACCTTTTTAACTCCCGTGCACCATCAGAGCCTTTCGGGATCCAGCCTTAGAGAAAGACTCAACCGACAGGTAGCAGACTACCTAGCTTTAACTGCGGATCTCGACACTTTCAGGAGCGATGGACCCCTTGACTACTGGGTGTGCAGGCTGGACTTGTGGCCTGAGCTATCCCAATTTGCAATGGAACTTCTGGCCTGCCCCGCTTCAAGTGTCCTGTCCGAAAGGACTTTTAGTGCAGCAGGAGGTTTTGTCACTGAGAAGAGAAGTCGCCTAGGTTAAAAAAGCCTTGACTATCTCACTTTTATAAAAATGAATGAGGGCTGGATCCCGAAGGGACTGACATTGGGCGATACATTTGAATAAAAAACTACTGATGATGATGGGGGGCGGAGCCGGCCTTAGACCAACATGGCCGCTGAGAACTGATGCTCCGTAGCTACAAAGCAAACAGTGTATTAGCTCTGGAGATAAACACTTGATACTAACTCCTAAATAGCATCATTTGACAGCAGAAAGCATGAGCTGTGAATTGCTAGGCATAACTCTTCGGAAAGCCACTATTTGATTAAGTTATCCACAGTGGACACATTACAGCGCAACGGACTCACATGGTTCCCTTAACCCTGATCAATGATAACTACGCCACATGGAACACATAACGATGCACGACTCTTGACTTTCCTAAAAGTTAGAAGATTTCAGAATAATAAGGGGTGAGATCCTGTATGTGGTAAATAGAACCCGCCACTGCATCATCAAGTATGGAGGACTTTTACTCACAGGTGCAGACGTTACTTGGCAGCTTTGAAGAGAAGATGCAACATCATTTTGAAGACCTGTTGCTTGCCTGCAGGCCTGAGTTCGCAGAAGCAGTTACTCCGAAAACGACCATAAACACGACCAATATAGCAGTCCCCATACCGGAGTTAGCCAGGGATAGCTCATGTACTCCCACGATATTGCAGCTTCATAACCTCCATTCGGAAAAGCACTGCAGAGAGGGAGCACACACTTTAGCCCGGTGTGTACTAACAGGGGAGTTTGGAGTATTGACTCTACCTATAACAACGCGGTCTCCTGATACCGCACGCACGGATCTTGCAGTAGCTCCAACTTCCCCCAAACTGAGTGGATGGACAGATCAATGCATCGCTGACCTGTTACTTACCCTGCTCCCGCGGATCCCCAAGCTGACAAAGAGAAGCAATGACTGGAAACCTTATGCGGTCTCGTCCCAAACCTCTTTCATGCCTCAGTTTCCGTTCCTCTATATTATAGCTTTGAGGCAGAATTTCACACCGGCTTATGTGCTTCCAGCTTTCAGAACTGGAGTGGGGTAATGAAGGACTGGCATAAATACTCCCCATTATGACTGTTTGTGATAAATGTCCATATGTGGAGATGGTTCCCTAGTCATCGGTTGCTATATGGTTTATACCCCGGATGACGGTCTTTGGGTCTGATACATGTGAGCCCATAGTTCTGGAGGGCTAGGACAGAGAAGCAAGCAAGTCTACAATCAGACTACATAGTTTGTTCAGAGTTATGTTTTACACAAAGTTTTTTATGATGTTTACATATCATTATGCTTGTCTCCGTAATGTATAACCTCCTTAGTATGTACTTTACTACATGTTAGTAGGGAAACTTATTTCTATAAGCAGTTCTGTTGTGTAATCTGTTTTCTTAAGCGTCTATCATGCAGTGCACCACGCCTTAAATATATGCAGCACTGCTTCTCCATCAAGCCATAGAAATATATGTTAATGTTTTTTTTTTGTTTTTTTTATCTTAAGCTTTGTCATGGCTCCTTAAAGGTTAGCTAGTAAACTTGTCTTGTTTTTTTTTTTTATATATATAAATAGTCCCATGCAATGCTTAGCAATCTAACTACACATGGTACTGCATTTTCATCTTGGTATAACATTCTTTGGATAATGACTACATTTGAAGCTTGATTATAGTTATCTTTAGCTAACTCTATGATATATACCTCTAACATATTGAAGATGGGCGGATTTGATTTGTGCATACTGGGCTATAATATTACAGCAGTATATCTTGTAATGACAAATTAACAATAAGCATGTGTCTTACTAACCATTTTTAGATGTCCCCCAGTATGTAGGACATATCACAAAGTATGTAGCAATAACTAGAACACAGCTATTAACCTTCATCTCAAATGATCTAATTTTAAGTTAATTCAGTCCTTAAGCCTAAAACAAGTTACCCTGCTCTACAATTAGCCGAATAGGCTACCTTAATTAAGCTTATTTTAATACCTTAAGGGTTCAGATATACTTCTCCATTTATATTAAAGATTGACCTGAGTTTGTCTCTTGCTGATTAACTGGCATCCTGGCATTTCTAACTAGCTGCTATAGGTTTAAAAAGTGTTTACTAATTGGACATTCTTACCTGCTCCGCCCTCCCCCCCTCCCCCTCATCTCATTTAGAGCGGCTCTTGCCCGCTGCACTCCCTTCCCCCATTAAAAACACAACGCCAACTCCCCCCTTGCCTTAATTTTACTTGAATAGATATCCTATCCTATGTTTTACACTGCAAGATGGGAAGCATTGTTATTATCTCTATGATATTATATTACAAAACTGAAGTCTCATTTTCGATAGTCCAATTCCCTTACTAACGCTTTAAATAAATGGGATTCAAGTGTCCCTTCTATTTGCTTTATTTCCTTGTTGACCTCATCGCTCCTTCATATCTCTAGCCAATGGTGGCCTTATCACTTCAATAATAACTGCCAATGGGTATCACTTTTTCAACTCACAAATATATATTTTAGGTTGGCATCACTTGTATTAGCTGACTTGGCAATGTCTTTGTAATAGCACTGTATACATCTTGTCTGCCATTGTTTTTGGACGTATCTCTTCTGTTATATTTGTTTAAGACTTCAATAAAAATTTATTTAAAAAAAAAAAAAAAAAAAAAACTACTGATGATGATATGAGCTGCCTTGGGCTACAACTGGTACACAGGCTGGGCTTTTTTTTTTGGTTATAAAGACGGAGGACTTGCTTGACTTATCCGCCAACAACTAGTGTTCAAGCCACAAGCTTTTAGGGCACTTTATAAATGTTTTACAAACATCGATTTTTCTGGCCGCTGCTACAGCAGTTGCTCCAACAATACCCCAATGTTTCAGTCATTTGTACATTCCTAATTTTTCTGGCCTCTGCTGCATCTCTGTGGGTACAAAACTCAAATAAAAAAAATAAGGCACATAACACTAGTGATTAAACTGTTACGACTTGTACAACTTTACACACCACTCATATCCGGTGGACCATTCAATTGAACGCAAAATGCAACAAATTTGAAAGAGTAGGACCGACCAAGCATCTTTATCCGTCTCTTGGTTGATCTAAATTATCTCCGTGTTCCATCTATGACATACCTGTACTCTATTGTGCAAAAGGGTGGCATATGTTTTGTTTCATGCTGTTGTGCCTGTTGCGGGTCGTGGCCCATGATATAAAAAGGCTGAAGGAGAACGACCTGTAGTAATGGTTGCCCCATCCAGTTTTTATAAAAATGTTCCTGGTTCCTCTCAATTATCTTTGGGTTTCTAAAATGGATGCCATACCTGTACTCGCTTGTGCAAAAGGATGGCATATGTGGTGGTGTTTCCTGCAGTTGTTTCTGTTGAGGGTGCTGGACCCTCTTATAAAAAAGCTGAAGGTGAACGACCTGGAGTGGGAGTCCAAGCATGGTTTTTGGTGCTATTTCACTTTTACAAACAATTATCTGTGGGTTTCACAAATCAATGCCGTACCAGTACTCTATTGTTCCAAAGGATGCCATACGTCCTCTTTCCTGCTGGTGTTTTTTTTGAGGGTCCAGGACCCTCTTATAAAAAGGCCTAAGGAGAAAGAGGTGTACTGGCTGTCCATCTAATCATTTTTTTTATTCAAATTTACATTTTAAAAAAAAATTCTATGGGTTTCTAAAATCTATGCCTTTCCTGCTATGCTATTTCACTTTTACAAACAATTATCTGTGGGTTTCACAAATCAATGCCGTACCAGTACTCTATTGTTCCAAAGGATGCCATATGTTCTCTTTCCTGCTGGTATTTTGTTTGAGGGTCCTGGACACTCTTATAAAAAGGCCTAAGGTGAAAGAGGTGTACTGGGTGTCCACTCATTTTTATTTTCTATTTCTCATTTGACCTAAATTATCTCTGGTTTTGTAAAATCAATGCCGTACCTGTACTCTATTGTTCAAAAGGATGCCATACGTCCTCTTTCCTGCTGGTGTTTTTTTTGAGTGTCCAGGACCATCTTATAAAAAGGCCTAAGGAGAAAGAGGTGTACTGGTTGGCCACTCATTTTTATTTTTCTATTTAACAATTGACCAAAATGATCTCTGGGTTTGTAAAATCAATGCTGTACCTGTACTCTATTGTTCAAAAGGATGCCATACGTCCTCTTTCCTGCTGGTGTTTTTTTTGAGGGTCCAGGACCCTCTTATAAAAAGGCCTAAGGAGAAAGAGGTGTAATGGCTGTCCATCGAATCATTTTTTTTATTCAAATTTACATTTTAAAAAAAAATTCTATGGGTTTCTAAAATCTATGCCTTTCCTGTACTCTATTGTTCAAAAGTATGCCATATGTCCTCTTTCCTGCTGGTTTTTTGTTTGAGGGTCCTGGACCCTCTTATAAAAAGGCATTATGGATAAAGAATTGTACCTGGTGTCCATCCAATCTTTTATTTTAATTCAAATTCACGGTTGCAACAAATTATCCCCGGGTTTCTAAAATCAATGCCTTTCCTATAATCTTTTTTTTCGCAAAGGATGCCATATGTCCTCTTTCCTACTGCTGGTTTTGTTGAGTGTCCTGGAGCCTCTGCTCAAAAGGTCGAAGGATAAAGAAGTGTACTGTGTGTCTATTCAATGTTTTTTTAGATTTCCCTTTTGTAACAATTTTTTTCTGTCTTTCTAAAATCAATGCCTTTCCTGTAATCTATTTTTCAAAAGGATGCCATATGTCCTCTTTCATGCTGTTCTTTCTGTTGAGGCTCCGGGACACTCTTCTAAAAAGGCCTAAGGATAAATAAGTGTACTGGGTGTATAATCTATGTTTTTTTAGATTTCACGGTTGCAACTAATGATCTCTGTGTTTCTAAAATCAATGCCTTTCCTGTAATCTAATTTTCTAAAGTATGCCATATGTCCTCTTTCATGCTGCTGGTTTTGTGGAGGGTCCTGGAGCCTCTGCTAAAAAGGCCTAAGGATAAATAAGTGTACTTGGTGTGTAATCGAAGTTTTTTGTGATTTCACGGTTGCAACTAATGATCTCTGTGTTTCTAAAACCAATGCCTTTCCTGTACTCTAATTTTCTAAAGGATGCCATATGTCCTCTTTCAAGCTGCTGGTTTTGTGGAGGGTCCTGGAGCCTCTGCTAAAAAGGCCTAAGGATAAAGAAGTGTACTGGGTGTATAATCAATGTTTTTTTAGATTCCACGTTTGCAAAAAATTATCCACGGGTTTCTAAAATCAATGCCTTTCCAGTAATCTATTATTCACAAGGATGCCATATGTACTTTTTGATGCTGTTGTTTCGGTTGAGGCTCCGGGAGCCTCTTATTAAAAAGGCCTAATGAAAAATAAGTGTACTGGGTGTCTAATCAATGTTTTTTTCGATTTACCGTTTGCAACTAATGATCTCTGTGTTTCTGAAATCAATGCCTTTCCTATAATCATTTTTTCCAAAGGATGCCATATGTCCTCTTTCCTGCTGCTGGTTTTGTCGAGGGTCCTGGAGCCTCTGCTGCGCATAATAAAGAAAAAAAAATTAATTTAACTTGACTTAATAACTGAAGCATGACTTCAGGAGTCAGGTGTGGTCGTAGGTAGTGGTTGTTGTTAGCAGATTATTTTTATTGCAAATTGCAATTGCCACAGCGTGCATAAAATGTGCGTCACTAGTCCAAATTTTAAGTTTTTTTTTTTTCATTCATGATTAGTTTGGGGTACGGCGCAACATTGGAAAGGCAAAAAACAGGTCTCGGTACCCGTTGATATAAGGGGTGACTACTAGTGCTTTTACCAGGCTCCTCTTGGATAGCCCCAGAAAGTGTGAGTATGAATCCCAAAAAGAAAATTAAATTAAGGTTGAAAAATTACTCCTAAGTAAATTGTAAGACCCGGAGCTCCTCAAACACACGTCCTACCGCAACAGGTATAGGCTCCGCCCACCCAAATCTTACCTTTTTAATGCCAATTGATATTGCCACAGCTGGAATAACAGTAACTAACATGTGCGTCACCACAGTCTCCGAATCTATTGTCGGATGTATACAAAAACAACAATAAAGAATTCCTTTTGGGGCGCAAAGAGATGGCTACCGGAACACTCCAGGAACTTCACAAAAGTGGCTGTCTTGTGTTTCTGGTGATGTTGTAGACATCTGGGTAGTGTACAGGGAGGGCAAAAATCCTCTCCATCTCTGTGCACCACAGGACAGGACGTCCTTGTCATCCATAAGCACATGAAATTGCTGGCATTTTTGTTGCTTCAAGAAGTTCATTTTTTGTGGTGATAGATAGTACTGAATTAAATAAACTTTGGTTTCCTACCATACTCAAGACAATCTTGTAGTTCAAGCTTCGGACTTGCTGTGGGAAACAGTGGGCTGTCCATAACAGGAAGATGATTTAGACAGAAGTAACGGGCTCTGCTTGCAGGTGACACATGTTTATCGTCAATCATCAAAGGGGTTGCGTGCAGAATATGGCTGATGGCCCCTTATTCACATGTTTGTCCAGAGCAACAACATTTGCAAACAGCCAGAAGAGAGGTCGGTTCTCACCAGCCTTAAGTTGAGCTTCAATTACCAAATGCTGATATTCAATAAATAGACAAACAGTGCCTTAAAAAACACATTTGCAATATGGATTCACCAGAGCAAGGTCATTGCTAGTATTTCCCACAATAACAAAATTAAAATGACACAACTCCGCAATCTTCCCCTTCACATTATTATTGTCACACTCCATTGTACTCCTATGCCCACCTCCCTGCTCTTGTTTTTGTTGAGGGTCCTGGAGCCTCTGCTAAAAAGGCCTAAGGATAAATAAGTGTACTTGGTGTATAATCTAAGTTTTTTGTGATTTCACGGTTGCAACTAATGATCTCTGTGTTTCTAAAATCAATGCCTTTCCTATAATCATTTTTTTTCAAAAGGATGCCATATGTCCTCTTTCCTGCTGCTGGTTTTGTCGAGGGTCCTGGAGCCTCTGCTGCGCATAATAAAGAAAAAAAAAATTAATTTAACTTGACTTAATAACTGAAGCATGACTTCAGGAGTCAGGTGTGGTCATAGGTAGTGGTTGTTGTTAGCAGATTATTTTTATTGCAAATTGCAATTGCCACAGCGTGCATAAAATGTGCGTCACTAGTCCAAATTTTAAATTTTTTTTTTCATTCAGGATTAGTTTGGGGTACGGCGCAATATTGGAAACGCAAAAAACAGGTCTCTGTACCCGTTGATATAAGGGGTGACTACTACTGCTTTTACCAGGCTCCTCTTGGAGAGCCCCAGAAAGTGTGACTATGAATCCCAAAAAGAAAATTAAATTAAGGTTGAAAACTAACTCCAAAGTAACTTGTAAGACCTGGAGCTCCTCAAACACACGTCCTACCTTAACAGCTATAGGCTCCACAACCCACAAATCTTAACTTTTTCATGCCAATTGATATTGCCACAGCTGGAACAACAGTAAATAACATGTGCGTCACCACAGTCTCCGAAGCTGTTGTCGGATGTATACAAAAACACTGATAAAGTATTCCTTTAGGAGCGCAAAGAGATGGCTACCGGAACACCAGGAACTTCACAAGAGTGGCTGTATTGTGTTTCTGGTGATGTTTGAGACATCTGGGTAGTGCATCCCTGTGCACCAAAGGACATGACGTCCTTGTCATCCATAAGCACATGAAATTGCTGGCATTTTTGTTGCTTCAAGAAGTTCATTTTTTGTGGTGATAGATAGTACTGAATTAAATAAACTTTGGTTTCCTACCATACTCAAGACAATCTTGTATTTCAAAATTCGTACTTGCTGTGGGAAACAGTGGCCTGTCCATACCAGGAAGATGATTTAGACAGAAGTAACGAGCTCTGCTTGCAGGTGACACATGTTTATCGTCAATCATCAAAGGGGTTGCGTGCAGAATATGGCTGATGGCCCCTTATTCACATGTTTGTCCAGAGCCACAACATTTGCAAACAGCCAGAAGAAAGGTCGTTTCTCACCAGCCTAAGTTGAGCTTCATTTAACAAATGCTGATATTCAAAAAAATAGACAAACAGTGCCTTAAATAACACATTTGCGATATGGATTCACCAGAGCCAGGTCATTGCAAGTACTAACTTCCCACGATAACAAATGCTACAACTATGCAATCTTCACCTTCAGATTATTATTGTCACACTCCATTGTACTCCTATGCCCAGCTCCCTGCTCTTGTTTTTGTTGAGGGTCCTGGAGCCTCTGCTGAAAAGGCCTATGGATAATAAAGTGTACTGGGTGTCTGTTCAATTTTTTTTTTGATTTCCCGGTTGCAAGTAATTATCTCAGTGTTTCTAAAATCAATGCCTTTCCTGTAATCTATAATTCAAAAAGATTGACATATGTCCTCTTTTATGCTGTTGTTTCAGTTGCGGCTCCGGGACCCTCGTATTAACAAGGCCTGAGGATAAATAAGTGTAACCGGTGTCTAATGAATGTTTTTTTCTATTACACGGGTCATATAAATGATCTGTGGGTTTCTAAAATCAATGCCTTTCCTGTAATCTTTTATTCAAAAGTATGACATATCTCCTCTTTCATGCTGTTGTTTCGGTTGAGGCTCCGGGACCCTCGTATTAAAAAGGCCTGAGCATAAATAAGTGTCACGGGTGTGTAATCAATGTTTTTTTCTAATTTCACGGTTGCAAATAATGATCTGTGGGTTTCTGAAATCAATGCCTTTCCTGTAATCTTTTATTCAGAAGTATGACATATCTCCTCTTTCATGCTGTTGTTTCGGGTTGAGGCTCCGGGACCCTCGTATTAAAAAGGCCTGAGCATAAATAAGTGTCACGGGTGTGTAATCAATTTTTTTTTCTAATTTCACGATTGCAAATAATGATCTGTGGGTTTCTAAAATCAATGCCTTTCCTGCAATCTTTTATTCAAAAGTATGACATATCTCCTCTTTCATGCTGTTGTTTCGGTTGAGCCTCCGGGACCCTCGTATTAAAAAGGCCTGAGCATAAATAAGTGTCACGGCTGTCTAATCAATGTTTTTGTCTAATTTCACGGTTGCAAATAATGATCTGTGGGTTTCTAAAATCAATGCCTTTCCTGTAATCTTTTATTCAAAAGGATGACATATCTCCTCTTTCATGCTGTTGTTTCGGTTGAGGCTCCGGGACCCTCGTATTAAAAAGGCCTGAGCATAAATAAGTGTGACGGGTGTGTAATCAATTTTTTTTTCTAAATTCACGGTTGCAAATAATGATCTGTGGGTTTCTAAAATCAATGCCTTTACTGTAATCTTTTATTCAAAAGGATGACATATCTCCTCTTTCATGCTGTTGTTTCGGTTGAGCCTCCGGGACCCTCGTATTAAAAAGGCCTGAGCATAAATAAGTGTCACGGCTGTCTAATCAATGTTTTTGTCTAATTTCACGGTTGCAAATAATGATCTGTGGCTTTCTAAAATCAAAGCCTTTCCTGTAATCTTTTATTCAAAAGGATGACATATCTCCTCTTTCATGCTGTTGTTTCGGTTGAGGCTCCGGGACCCTCGTATTAAAAAGGCCTGAGCATAAATAAGTGTCACGGCTATCTAATCAATTTTTTTTTCTAAATTCACGGTTGCAAATAATGATCTGTGGGTTTCTAAAATCAATGCCTTTCCTGTAATCTTTTATTCAAAAGGATGACATATCTCCTCTTTCATGCTGTTGTTTCGGTTGAGGCTCCGGGACCCTCGTATTAAAAAGGCCTGAGCATAAATAAGTGTCACGGCTGTGTAATCAATTTTTTTTTCTAAATTCACGGTTGCAAATAATGATCTGTGGCTTTCTAAAATCAATGCCTTTCCTGTAATATTTTATTCAAAAGGATGACATATCTCCTCTTTCATGCTGTTGTTTCGGTTGAGGCTCCGGGACCCTCGTATTAAAAAGGCCTGAGCATAAATAAGTGTCACGGCTGTGTAATCAATTTTTTTTTCTAAATTCACGGTTGCAAATAATGATCTGTGGGTTTCTAAAATCAATGCCTTTCCTGTAATCTTTTATTCAAAAGGATGACATATCTCCTCTTTCATGCTGTTGTTTCGGTTGAGGCTCCGGGACCCTCGTATTAAAAAGGCCTGTGTCAGCCGTATAGGAATCAGTCCGGGGTGTAACCCAACTGCTAGTGTGAATAGAAAAACACACGCTAGCACACTGAGAAATAACCAGGACGTGACCCACTCAGGAAACAGACAAGATAGGTTTCAAGAAATAATAATTGTTCCTTTAAGCAGGCTTGTAACAAACAAAAAGACAAAGTTCTCTTTTGCAGCTTGTAAAAGTAAATGTCCCTTTAAGCAGGTTTGTAACAAACAAAAAGACAAAGTTCTCTTTTGCAGCTTGTAAAAGTAAATGTCCCTTTAAGCAGGCTTGTAACAAACAAAAAGACAAAGTTCTCTTTTGCAGCTTGTAAAAGTAAATGTCCCTTTAAGCAGGCTTGTAACAAACAGAAAGACAAAGTTCTCTTTTGCAGCTTGTAGAAGTAAATGTCCCTTTAAGCAGGCTTGTAACAAACAAAAAGACAAAGTTCTCTTTTGCAGCTTGTAAAAGTAAATGTCCCTTTAAGCAGGCTTGTAACAAACAAAAAGACAAAGTTCTCTTTTGCAGCTTGTAAAAGTAAATGTCCCTTTAAGCAGGCTTGTAACAAACAAAAAGACAAAGTTCTCTTTTGCAGCTTGTAAAAGTAAATGTCCCTTTAAGCAG
Source organism: Bombina bombina (assembly GCF_027579735.1). Lineage (NCBI taxonomy): Eukaryota > Metazoa > Chordata > Amphibia > Anura > Bombinatoridae > Bombina > Bombina bombina. The sequence goes on from NC_069503.1 coordinate 811,541,712, forward strand.
GCTTGTAACAAACAAAAGGACAAAGTTCTCTTTTGCAGCTTGTAAAAGTAAATGTCCCTTTAAGCAGGCTTGTAACAAACAAAAAGACAAAGTTCTCTTTTGCAGCTTGTAAAAGTAAATGTCCCTTTAAGCAGGCTTGTAACAAACAAGAAGATATATATCCAAGAGAAGGTTTAAGGATAAGGCATAAGCAAGGTCAGGCAGGCAGAAGTTGGTATCCAAATAACAGAAATAGGGTAAGGCAAAAGCTTGGTCAGGCAGGCAGGAGTCGGTATTCAAACAACAGTAGAAGGGATTAGACAAGAGCTAGGTCAGGCAGGCAGAAGTCGGTACACAAGAGAAGCAATATATTCAAGTACTCACAGATGCCGGGGAATCAAACAAACAGGCCCCGAGTACGATCTCCCGCCGGAGTTTAAAGGCAGGAGCGGTGACGAATACAGAGGGGTGTGTCAGAGGATGCGTCACGTTGCTAAGCGACGTGACGTCATCCACACTGAGAAGCTCCGGGAGCCGCGGTGACACGGCGATGAACGGAGAATTCATGACAGCACCCCCCTCCTCAAGAACCCCTCCGGGGAATAGGACCAGGTTTAGCAGGATGAGACTTGTGGAAGGCCTTTATTAAAGCAGGAGCATTTACTTGATGAACTGGCTCCCAGGAACGTTCCGTGACTGGATAACCTCTCCAATGAATGAGATAATACAATTTCTTGCCACGGAGTTTGGAATCCAGAATATGACTGATCTCAAACTCAGGATGTCCATGGACAAACAGAGGTGGAGGTTTAGAAAGGGGTTTAGAATACCTGTTGGACATCATGGGTTTTAGAAGAGAAACGTGGAATACCGGATGGACTTTGAGAGTCTTAGGTAAAGCCACTCGGTAAGCAGTGGAACACACTTGACCCAGTATTCGGAAAGGACCCACGTATCGTGGTCCCAGTTTGGTAGAAGGTTGTTTCAGGCGAAGAAAACGAGAGGAAATCCAAACTTTATCGCCAGGACGATACTTGGGAGCCTTCTTCCGTCGAAGATCTGAAAAGAACTTGTAACGTTTAGAAGTTACAGAGAGGATACGATGTATTCTTCGCCAATGTCGGGTTAATCTTCGGGCAGAAAGATCAGAAGCAGGATTTTCTGTGGAAGAAGTATGCAAAGGAAATGTTCTGGGCTGAAATCCGTAAGCCGCCTGAAAAGGAGATGTCTGAAGGGAGGAATTATACCGGGCGTTATGAGCCAATTCAGCCAAAGGAAGGTAAAAAGTCCAGTTAGAGTGAAAATGATCCACATAATGTCTGAGATATGTTTCAAGACACTGATTTACCCTTTCAGTCTGGCCGTTAGATTGTGGATGATGAGAAGTAGACAGGGAAATTGAAGTTCCAAAATGTTTACAAAGTGACCTCCAAAATCGGGAAACGAACTGTACCCCTCTATCTGAAACAATATCCAGAGGAAATCCATGGATTCTTACAATATGCAAAATAAAAAGTTCAGAAAGTCTTTTAGCAGACGGTAATCCTGGTAAGGGAACAAAATGAGCAGTCTTAGTGAACCTGTCGACCACTACCCAAATAGTGTTGTTTCCAGATGACAAAGGAAGGTCGGTAATGAAGTCCATGGATATATGCGTCCAAGGCTGATGAGGTATGGGCAACGGTTGGAGCAACCCAGAAGGAAGTTGGTGAGGAGTCTTATTTATGGCACATTGTGTGCATACTGAGACGTAATCTTTAACATCTTGAGAGAGAGTAGGCCACCAGACATGCTGTTTGAGATTTCGAATGGTGATACTGATACCAGGATGTCCAGAAAGGGGACTATCATGAGCCCAAAATAGAAGCTTGGAACGAAGGCGTTCAGGAACAAAGAGTAAACCATCAGGAGGTTTACAGGACAAAGGAAGATTCCTTTGAGCGGACTGTAAGTCTTGTAACCAAGAAGTTGTTAGCTGGGCTATGACTTCATGAGGTTGGAGAATGGTACCAGATTCAGGAATTGGGGTATCTTGAAATTGTCTGGAAAGGGCATCTGCCTTAATATTTTTTGAACCAGGTATGTAAGACAAATTATAGTGAAACCGGGAGAAAAATAACGACCAGCGTGCTTGCCTGGAATTCAATCGTTTGGCCGTTTGGAGATAAAGAAGGTTTTTATGATCAGTGAGTATGGTAAACGGCAAAGAAGTACCCTCCAGCCAATGCCTCCATTCGTCCAAGGCCATTTTAATGGCAAGCAACTCTTTATTGCCTACGTCATAGTTAAATTCAGAAGGAGTGAATTTTTTAGAGAAAAATCCAACAGGATGAATCATTCCAGTCTCTGGTATTCGTTGAGAGAGAACAGCTCCAGCAGCAACAGAAGAAGCATCAACTTCCAGGATAAACTGAAAATCTGGATTTGGGTGACGGAGAATAGGTGCAGAAGAAAAAGCTTCTTTGAGAGACTCAAAAGCCTCTATAGCCTCAGGAGGCCACTTTTTGCAATTTTGCCCCTTTCTAGTGAGAGAAGTAAGGGGAGAAGTAATAGTAGCAAAATTCTTGATGAACTTCCTGTAATAGTTGGCGAAGCCCAGAAAACGTTGCAAAGCCTTCAGAGAATCAGGTCTAGGCCACTCCAAGATGGCAGAAAGTTTAGTAGGATCCATTTCAAATCCAGATGCCGATATTACATAACCCAGAAAGGGTATGGATTTTTGATGGAAAGAACATTTCTCCAGTTTAGCAAACAGATGGTAATCTCTTAAACGTTGAAGTACTTTCCTGACGTGGTGCACATGATCTTGGTGACTTTGAGAAAAAATCAAGATATCGTCAAGGTATATGATGACAAAAATATTCAAAAAATCACGAAAGATCTCGTTCACAAAATGTTGAAAAACCGCTGGAGCATTGCATAGCCCAAAAGGCATGACCAAATACTCGTAATGCCCAAATCGAGTGTTAAAAGCAGTCTTCCATTCATCTCCTTGTCGTATACGGATAAGATTGTATGCACCACGTAGATCAAGTTTAGTAAATATAGTAGCTCCCTGAAGATAAGTAAAAAGTTCAGGAATAAGGGGTAGAGGATAACTGTTCTTGATGGTAATCTGATTTAATCCTCTGTAATCAATACAGGGTCGTAATCCACCATCCTTCTTTCCTACAAAAAAGAAACCAGCCCCTACAGGGGAAGAGGAGGGTCGAATAAATCCTCTAGCCAGATTGTCCTTAATATATTCTTCCAAAGCCACGTTTTCAGGTTTAGAAAGTGGATATGTCTTGCCTCGAGGATAGGTAGCCCCAGGAAGAAGATCAATGGGGCAATCAAAAGGGCGGTGAGGAGGAAGACGTTCAGCTTCCTTTTTGGAGAAAACATCCACAAAGTCATGATAAGGCATAGGTAGAGAATCGGGAGTTTCGATTGTGAGAGCAATAGTGAGTGGTAACTTGGTGATCTTTTGAAGACATTTAGTCAGGCATGTAGATCCCCAGGAGGTGAGTTCGCCACAAGTCCAAGAAAAAGTAGGATTATGCACTTGGAGCCAGGGTAGTCCCAAGATAATGGGAAATTGAGGAGTGGGAATGACATCGAAACAGATTGTCTCGGAATGAAGTATTCCTACAGTGAGAAGTAAAGGTTGAGTAGCAAACTGAATGTATCCGGAACCCAATGGATCTCCACTGACCGTGGAAACTGAAATTGAATACTCTTTCTTTAGTAAGGGTATAGAGTGAGTAGAGACGAATGTGGAATCAATGAACACTCCTCCAGCACCAGAGTCGATAAGAGCTTGGGTATGAATCTTACTATGTCCGGTTTGAAGGGTTACTGGAACAAAAAGTTTCTTGTATAGGGAATGACTACTGTTTTGGCTTAACCCAGTTCCCTGGACTAGAGTTAAGCCCTGGCTTTTACTGGCCTGGTAGGACAATCCCTTAATAAATGCCCTTTAAGGCCACAGTACAAACACAAGCCAAGAGAACGTCTTCTCAAGCGTTCAGTCTCTGTTAATTTTATACTTCCCACTTCCATGGGTTCAGCCTGATCTGGAGTAGGAGAGGCAGGAGTGACTGGATTAGAAAAACGAGGAGCCAAACGAAAAGGAGTTCGAGATGATGACCTCTGTGTTCTATCCTTTTCTTGTTGGCGTTCACGAAATCTGGCGTCGAGACTGATACAAAGATTTATTAAGGCTTCCAAGGATTCTGGAAGCTCCCGATACACCAATTCATCCTTGAGACGCTCCGAAAGTCCTTTACGAAAAGCGGCTCTAAGAGCTCCCTGATTCCAGGTAGTTTCAGAGGCCAGGGTGCGGAACTCAATTGCATATTGAGAAACTGGTTGACTACCTTGACGTAAATCCAAGAGAGTAGCTTCAGCAGCGGATGACCTTCCAGGTTTATCAAATACATTTGAAAATACAGAGAGAAAAGTATCAACATCCAGAAGTATAGGGTCATTCTTTTCAAGCAAAGGTGATACCCAAGCCAAAGCTATTCCTTTCATTAAGGATATAAGAAATGTTATTCTAGAAGAGGGAGTAGCAAACAGAGTAGGGCTATTTCGGAAATGGAGACGACATTGATTGAGAAAGCCCCTACATTCTTCAGGATTCCCATCATATTTATCTGGAAGGGGTATCCTGGGACTCAGTTGTACCTGAGACTGGTTGTTTGAAATCGAAGGGGGTAATGCCTCATTAGGATTAGGATTGGGATTAGGATTGGGAGGTGTAGTAGCAACCAAATTTTGTAATAAAGCAGTTATTTGATCAAGTTTAGTGTCCAGGGATTGTAAGTGAGTGGCATGAGATCCTAGTAACTGTCCCTGGTGGGCCACGGCCATGGATAATTCAGTGGGGTCCATTTTTTTTTTTGGCCTGTTTGTAATGTCAGCCGTATAGGAATCAGTCCGGGGTGTAACCCAACTGCTAGTGTGAATAGAAAAACACACGCTAGCACACTGAGAAATAACCAGGACGTGACCCACTCAGGAAACAGACAAGATAGGTTTCAAGAAATAATAATTGTTCCTTTAAGCAGGCTTGTAACAAACAAAAAGACAAAGTTCTCTTTTGCAGCTTGTAAAAGTAAATGTCCCTTTAAGCAGGTTTGTAACAAACAAAAAGACAAAGTTCTCTTTTGCAGCTTGTAAAAGTAAATGTCCCTTTAAGCAGGCTTGTAACAAACAAAAAGACAAAGTTCTCTTTTGCAGCTTGTAAAAGTAAATGTCCCTTTAAGCAGGCTTGTAACAAACAGAAAGACAAAGTTCTCTTTTGCAGCTTGTAGAAGTAAATGTCCCTTTAAGCAGGCTTGTAACAAACAAAAAGACAAAGTTCTCTTTTGCAGCTTGTAAAAGTAAATGTCCCTTTAAGCAGGCTTGTAACAAACAAAAAGACAAAGTTCTCTTTTGCAGCTTGTAAAAGTAAATGTCCCTTTAAGCAGGCTTGTAACAAACAAAAAGACAAAGTTCTCTTTTGCAGCTTGTAAAAGTAAATGTCCCTTTAAGCAGGCTTGTAACAAACAAAAGGACAAAGTTCTCTTTTGCAGCTTGTAAAAGTAAATGTCCCTTTAAGCAGGCTTGTAACAAACAAAAAGACAAAGTTCTCTTTTGCAGCTTGTAAAAGTAAATGTCCCTTTAAGCAGGCTTGTAACAAACAAGAAGATATATATCCAAGAGAAGGTTTAAGGATAAGGCATAAGCAAGGTCAGGCAGGCAGAAGTTGGTATCCAAATAACAGAAATAGGGTAAGGCAAAAGCTTGGTCAGGCAGGCAGGAGTCGGTATTCAAACAACAGTAGAAGGGATTAGACAAGAGCTAGGTCAGGCAGGCAGAAGTCGGTACACAAGAGAAGCAATATATTCAAGTACTCACAGATGCCGGGGAATCAAACAAACAGGCCCCGAGTACGATCTCCCGCCGGAGTTTAAAGGCAGGAGCGGTGACGAATACAGAGGGGTGTGTCAGAGGATGCGTCACGTTGCTAAGCGACGTGACGTCATCCACACTGAGAAGCTCCGGGAGCCGCGGTGACACGGCGATGAACGGAGAATTCATGACAGCCTGAGCATAAATAAGTGTGACGGGTGTGTAATCAATTTTTTTTTCTAAATTCACGGTTGCAAATAATGATCTGTGGCTTTCTAAAATCAATGCCTTTCCTGTAATCTTTTATTCAAAAGGATGACATATCTCCTCTTTCATGCTGTTGTTTCGGTTGAGGCTCCGGGACCCTCGTATTAAAAAGGCCTGAGCATAAATAAGTGTCACGGCTGTGTAATCAATTTTTTTTTCTAAATTCACGGTTGCAAATAATGATCTGTGGGTTTCTAAAATCAATGCCTTTCCTGTAATCTTTTATTCAAAAGGATGACATATCTCCTCTTTCATGCTGTTGTTTCGGTTGAGGCTCCGGGACCCTCGTATTAAAAAGGCCTGAGCATAAATAAGTGTCACGGCTGTGTAATCAATTTTTTTTTCTAAATTCACGGTTGCAAATAATGATCTGTGGGTTTCTAAAATCAATGCCTTTACTGTAATCTTTTATTCAAAAGGATGACAGTACTACCAAAATACAGCCAATGAAGGGCCTTAGGAAGACTGAGCCAAGGTTGGATTGTAGTATTTGGTTAGGCTAATCATGATGGCCATGTAGACCACCACCACTGAGAGTCCTGGAAGTAACAGGGATGATGAGATGAAAGAGCTAAGAATAGTAGAACTTGAAACAACAGAGTTAGACATGGGTGTTAGTGCAAAACCGCTTGGCTTTTTTTTGGCTTTGGGTGCGGCTATTCATGCAGGCCATATAGAGCTGACAACATTCGGTGTCGTATCAGCTATTAAACTAATAAGAACAGTACTACCAAAATACAGCCAATGAAGGGCCTTAGGAAGACTGGGCCAAGGTTGGATTGTAGTATTTGGTTAGGCTAATCATGATGGCCATGTAGACCACCATGTAGTAATAAGAACAGTACTAGCAAAATACAGCCAATGAAGGGCCTTAGGAAGACTGAGCCAAGGTTGGATTGTAGTATTTGGTAGGCTAATCCTGATGGCCATGTAGACCACCACCACCGAGAGTCCTGGAAGTAACAGGGATGATGAGATGAAAGTGCTAAGAATAGTAGAACTTGAAACAACAGAGTTAGCCATGGGTGTTAGTGCAAAACCGCTTGGCTTTTTTTTGGCTTTGGGTGCGGTTATTCATGCAGGCCATATAGAGCTGACAACATTCGGTGTCGTATCAGCTATTAAACTAATAAGAACAGTACTACCAAAATACAGCCAATGAAGGGCCTTAGGAAGACTGAGCCAAGGTTGGATTGTAGTATTTGGTTAGGCTAATCATGATGGCCATGTAGACCACCACCACCGAGAGTCCTGGAAGTAACAGGGATGATGAGATGAAAGAGCTAAGAATAGTAGAACTTGAAACAACAGAGTTAGCCATGGGTGTTAGTGCAAAACCGCTTGGCTTTTTTTTGGCTTTGGGTGCGGCTATTCATGCAGGCCATATAGAGCTGACAACATTCGGTGTCGTATCAGCTATTAAACTAATAAGAACAGTACTACCAAAATACAGCCAATGAAGGGCCTTAGGAAGACTGGGCCAAGGTTGGATTGTAGTATTTGGTTAGGCTAATCATGATGGCCATGTAGACCACCACCACCGAGAGTCCTGGAAGTAACAGGGATGATGAGATGAAAGAGCTAAGAATAGTAGAACTTGAAACAACAGAGTTATCCATGGGTGTTAGTGCAAAACCGCTTGGCTTTTTTTTGGCTTTCGGTGCGGCTATTCATGCAGGCCATATAGAGCTGACAACATTCGGTGTCGTATCAGCTATTAAACTAATAAGAACAGTACTACCAAAATACAGCCAATGAAGGGCCTTAGGAAGACTGGGCCAAGGTTGGATTGTAGTATTTGGTTAGGCTAATCATGATGGCCATGTAGACCACCACCACCGAGAGTCCTGGAAGTAACAGGGATGATGAGATGAAAGAGCTAAGAATAGTAGAACTTGAAACAACAGAGTTAGCCATGGGTGTTAGTGCAAAACCGCTTGGCTTTTTTTTGGCTTTGGGTGCGGCTATTCATGCAGGCCATATAGAGCTGACAACATTCGGTGTCGTATCAGCTATTAAACTAATAAGAACAGTACTACCAAAATACAGCCAATGAAGGGCCTTAGGAAGACTGGGCCAAGGTTGGATTGTAGTATTTGGTTAGGCTAATCATGATGGCCATGTAGACCACCACCACAGAGAGTCCTGGAAGTAACAGGGATGATGAGATGAAAGAGCTAAGAATAGTAGAACTTGAAACAACAGAGTTAGCCATGGGTGTTAGTGCAAAACCGCTTGGCTTTTTTTTGGCTTTGGGTGCGGCAATTCATGCAGGCCATATAGAGCTGACAACATTCGGTGTCGTATCAGCTATTAAACTAATAAGAACAGTACTACCAAAATACAGCCAATGAAGGGCCTTAGGAAGACTGGGCCAAGGTTGGATTGTAGTATTTGGTTAGGCTAATCATGATGGCCATGTAGACCACCACCGAGAGTCCTGGAAGTAACAGGGATGATGAGATGAAAGAGCTAAGAATAGTAGAACTTGAAACAACAGAGTTAGCCATGGGTGTTAGTGCAAAACCACTTGGCTTTTTTTTGGCTTTGGGTGCGGCTATTCATGCAGGCCATATAGAGCTGACAACATTCGGTGTCGTATCAGCTATTAAACTAATAAGAACAGTACTACCAAAATACAGCCAATGAAGGGCCTTAGGAAGACTGAGCCAAGGTTGGATTGTAGTATTTGGTTAGGCTAATCATGATGGCCATGTAGACCACCATAGTAATAAGAACAGTACTAGCAAAATACAGCCAATGAAGGGCCTTAGGAAGACTGAGCCAAGGTTGGATTGTAGTATTTGGTTAGGCTAATCATGATGGCCATGTAGACCACCACCACCGAGAGTCCTGGAAGTAACAGGGATGATGAGATGAAAGTGCTAAGAATAGTACTACTTGAAACAACAGAGTTAGCCATGGGTGTTAATCCAAGACCGCTTGGATTTATTTTTGTATTGGGTGCAGCTAATCCTGCAGGCCATATAGAGCTGACAACATTCGGTGTTGTATCAGCTATAAAAATAATAAGAACTGTTCTATCAAAATACAGACAATGAAGGGCCTATGAAGACTGAGCAAAGGTTGGATTGTAGTATTTTGTTCGGCTAATCATGATGGCCATGTAGACCGCCCGTAACAGGGATGAAAGTGCTAAGAATAGTACTAATTGAAACAACAGAGTTAGCCATGGGTGTTAGTCTAAGACCACTCGGCTTTTTTTTGGGTTTGGGTGCAGCTAATCATGAAGGACAGATAGACCTGCCACCATTTGGTGTTGTAACAGGTATGAAAATGCAAAGAACAGTACTACATAACACAACCTACTTACCATGGGTCCCAGAACATATGTTTGGTTGTTATATTTTGTAAGGTTAATCATGCAGGCCATATAGACTTCCACCGATAGGGTGAGTATGAGTAACAGCTATTAAAATGCGAAGGACATTACTAATTAACACAACATAGTTACCATGGGTCGCAGACCAAGAGCAGATGTCTTATTATTATATTTTGTATGGGTAATCATCCAGGCCGTATAGACCTCACCAAATAGGGGGAGTTACAGAGATTAAAGTGCTAAGAATGGTAGTACTTAAAACACAACCTCGTTAAAATAGGTAGCAGACCACATGTCTTATTATTATAATTTTTCAGGGTAATCTGGAAGGCCATATAGAACTCCCACGATAGGGGGGGGGGGGAACAGGGATTAAAGTGCTAAGAAAAGTACTAATTGACACAAGCTAGTTGGGTCCAAGAACGCATGTTTGATTATTAGAATTTATTAGGGTAATTATATATCTAACAAATATATCTATTTCTCTTCTATCGATTCTATCTAACTATCAATCTATGTATATCTATCTATCCTATCTATCACTATCAATCTATCTTCTGTCCGGGATGTTTTGAGACAGCCACTTTGGGAATGTTAGTTGATTTAGACCCATTATGGCTTAAAAGCAGACTCTGCATTAACTATGTAATTTTCCATGGGAGTTTTGCCAGGGATCCCCCTCCAGCATGCAACAGTCCAGGTGTTAGGACCCTTGAAACAACTTTTCCATCACTATTGTGGCCAGAAAGAGTCCTTGTAGGTTTTAAAGTTCGCCTGCCTATTGAATTCAATGGCGGTTCGCGCATTTGCGAACAATACCGGAAGTTCGAGTCCGCGGTTCGCGAACCGAAAATTTTAGGTTCGCGACATCACTAATGACAAACAACCCAGGAGAAGACCTGCCAACAGTCTCCCACCAACTAAAATCACTTCTCTATCAGATTGTGACTCATCAGCAGTGGAGGATAGTGATTCAGAGAATACAAATACTAACACCTCCAATAGCAGCAATATTTTTTTAGGCAGAAACCCAAATCAATTAGATGTGGGTACCAGAGACCGACAAGAAGGGACACAAGGGGGAGCCAGAACCCTGAGAGACAGGGCAAAATGGGGATACAGGACGGACAATCGCTACAGGAGGAGGGAGGATTGGGGCAAGAGAACCAAATGGTAACAAAAGATAACAAACTACAAATCGTTAAATTCTCATCCCGAGTATTGTCCCCCAAAGACTATAATATCTTATCAAAAGGCCTGTCCTTCTCCCCTACTCCCCATATGGACAAATTTGAATTGATAAAAGACCTTCATCTTTTTTGTAGAAAACTTGCCCTAAAAAAGATATACAGTGCACATAGAGATAGTGCTACAGATGACATCCAAAGGTTAGATACACTCATAGCTCTATGGATTGAAAATTAGGGTTTTAACAACGAAAACCCTCAAATATTTTTGGACAAGAAAATTAAAACTAAGTCCAAATTTATGCCACAACTTAGTAATGTATCCCAGATCAATGTTTTCCTTAAAATGGTTACCAAGGAATTTCTACAAATTAAGGAAAACAAGATATCAAATATGAGTAAGGAAGACTTGGAAGCCTTGACTGAGATCCAATCTTTGGATGATATTTTATTCAAACCATCTGATAAGGGCGGGAATGTGGTGATCTGGGAAAAAGAACAATATGTTTCTGAAGCAAACAGACAACTGCGTGATCAGAAATGCTATATGTTGCTCTTCTCTAACCCAACCTCACAATACTTGGAGAAATATAATAATATGATCTATGTAGCTAAAGGAGATGGTCTCATAAGTCCCAAGGTATGGCAATTTCTACATGTTAAAAACCCGAAAGTAGCTACCCTGTACCTACTGCCGAAAGTCCATAAAGACAAAAAGAAACCATCTGGTAGGCCGATCGTGTCCAGCATTGGTAGCCTATGTGAACAAGCCAGTAGTTTCCTTGATCTTTACTTACGTGGTATAGTATGGACATTGCCATCTTTTATTAGGGACACCATGGACATATTGAGCAAAATTAATGACACATTGTTAATAACTTGTGATGTAGAGTCACTGTACACTTCTATTAAACATGATAAAGGGTGTGCTGCTGTTAAGTATTATTTAAATATGGAAGCTAGAGACAAATGTGCACGTAATGACTTCATTATTTCATTGCTCAACTTCATTCTTAAACACAATTATTTTGTGTTTAACGATCGCTTCTATTTAGGTTGGTGGGAAAGGGAGATTTTTTTTCATGATGATCTATTTCTATATACCGAATATATCCAACTTTGGTGTAGATATATAGATGACCTGTTCATCATTTGGACAGGGAATGAAATTCTATTCAATGAATTCATAAATTCACTTAACACGAACGATCTTAACCTTAAATTGACCTATAACATAAGCACCGAAATGGTGGAATTCCTTGATGTTAGGATATACAAGAGTGCTGATAACCAATTGAAATCTGATCTATTTCGTAAATAGACAGCCACAAATTCCATACTACAGTTTGACAGCTGCCACACATTACAGACGAAAAGAGCCATCCCGACAGGGGAATTTCTAGACAAAATTGCTCTGATGATGATACATTCTATGAAAGAGCCAAAGACCTTAAAATTCGCTTAATAGATAGAGGTTATACCCGGCAGATAATTAGAAAAGCGTTTCAGAGGGCTAAACGTACCCCCAGAGATCAATTACTAATACTGAAGACTAAGGTCACAAATACAGAAGAAAAGGTCAGATTTGTTAGAACCTTTATTTCTGAACATAAACTGATAAGCGATATATTGAATAAACACACTAATATTCTCAAGTCAGATGATGATTTAACTAAATGTGTTGGGGACCGAATACTCACCAGTTGGAGGAGAGCACCCACCATTGGGAATAAACTGGTAAGAAGTCATTTTATGAGGAAAAAGACCTATCCCAACATTTGTGGCACGTATGCCTGTGGATTGTGCAGTTTCTGCAAATATGTGATTAACATCAGAGAATTTAAGACCCTAACAGGATCCACAAAGAGAATGTTTGGATTTGATAACTGCAGAACGAAGAATGTTGTATATTGTCTTGCCTGTACATGTGGCAAAAAGTACATTGGTATCGCAACACGCGAACTCCGGACTAGACTGGGAGAACATTTAAATAACATTGGGAATTGCCAAGAGGACATAGAGAATAAAAAGCACCTGACCCCAGTAGCAAGACACTACCTGAAATTCCACAGAATCAAACCAACATTACAATATATATGTCTTACAAGTTATTAGACCAGGGTTAAGAGATGGCAATGTGGAATCTATGCTCCTACAGGCTGAGTGTAGATGGATTGTTTGGTTAAACACTTTGGCACCATCTGGCATTAATGAACAGGATGGATTTAGTGCTTTCTTATAATCACCATTTATCCACCACATACAATTTGTATGCCTCCACTTTATAAATCCCTGTGTCTATAGGCATCTATTACTTGATGAGGGGTTCCAGGTGAATACATATGTTGATATTTTATCCGTATGTAAGTTTACACTGTCAGGTATCGTCGTACACCGTTTGTATACATATGTAGTGATGTCGCGAACATAAAAATTTAGGTTTGCGAACGGCGAACGCGAACTTCCGCAAAAGTTTGCGAACCGGGCGAACCGCCATTGACTTCAATAGGCAGGCAAATTTTAAAACCCACAGGGACTCTTTCTGGCCACAATAGTGATGGGAAAGTTGTTTCAAGGGGACTAACACCTGGACTGTGGCGTGCCGGAGGGGGATCCATGGCAAAACTCCCATGGAAAATTACATAGTTGATGCAGAGTCTGGTTTTAATCCATAAAGGGCATAAATCACCTAACATTCCTAAATTGTTTGGAATAACATGCTTTAAAACATCAGGTATGATGTTGTATCGATCAGGTAGTGTAAGGTTTACGCATGCTTCACAGTGACAGACCAAACTCCTGCAGCGGGTACAACATCATCATCATCACACCGTACGTCCATGTGTGTAATGCTGCCTGAGACATATCCCTGTTATCTACAGCCTCTGGCAATAATGGTTGCGCATCACTCATTTCTTCCAACTGATGTGTAAATAACTCCTCTGACAGATCAAGTGAAGTGGCTGTGGTGCTAGTGTTGGTGGTGGCGGCAGGCGGGCGAGTGGTAACTTGAGAGGTGCCCGAAGCTAAGCTGGAGGAGGATGGTGCGTCAAGGTTCCGAGCGGAAGCTGTAGAAGATTGGGTGTCCTGTGTTAACCAGTCAACTATGTCCTCAGAACTTTTTGAGTTCAGGGTATGTGGCCTCTGAACACTGGGCATTATTCTAGGGCCAAAGGGAATCACAGCACCACAACCACGACGGCCCCTGCGGGGTGGCCTGCCTCTACCTGTCATTTTTTTTCGATTAGTGGTACTATGCGTGCAAGCTACTGTGACAACAGATATGAGTGGCACTGTGCACTGGCAGAAGTTGGCAGAGTAGACGCTGTAGGCCTGACACACACGCTTGCAGACAACTAACTGCTATTCAATCTATTACAGTCAAAATTGTATTTTTTTTTAATGTACACTACTGTTACACCAGATATGAGTTGCACTGGTGTGACACTGTGCCCTGGCAGGCCCTGAAAAATCTGTTACACATCTACAACCACCAAAAAACAACCATGCTAAATAGTTTCTAAATTTTGTCCTGAGTTTAGAAATACCCAATGTTAACATGTTCTTTGCTTTTTTTGCAAGTTATAGGGAAATAAATACAAGAAGCACTTTGCTATTTCAAAACCACTTTTTTCAAAATGAGCGCTAGTTACATTGGAACCCTGATATCTGTCAGGAATACCTGAATATCCCTTGACATGTATATATTTTTTTTAGAAGACATCCCAAAGTATTGATCTAGGCCCATTTTGGTATATTTCATGCCACCATTTCACCGCCAAATGCGATCAAATAAAAAAAAATTGTTAACTTTTTCACAAACTTTAGGTTTCTCACAGAAATGATTTACAAACAACTTATGCAATTATGGCATAAATGGTTGTAAATGCTTCTCTGGGATCCCCTTTGTTCAGAAATAGCACACATATATGACTTTGGCGTTGCTTTATGGTAATTAGAAGGCCGCTAAATGCTGCTGCGCATCACACGTGTATTATGGCTAGCAGTGAAGGGGTTAATTAGGTAGTTTGTAGGGAGCTTGCAGGGTTAATTTTAGCTTTAGTGTAGAGATCAGCCTCCCACCTGACACATCAGACCCCCTTATCCCTCCCAAACAGCTCCCTTCCCTCCCCCACCCCACAATTGTCCCCGCCATCTTAAGTACTGGCAGAAAGTCTGCCAGTACTAAAATAAAAGTTTTTTTTTTATAGCATATTTACATATGCTGTGGTGTAGCATCCCCCCTTAGCCCCCAACCTCCCTGATCCCCCCAAAACAGCTCTCTAACCCTCCCCATCTGCCTTATTGGCGGCCATCTTGGGTACTGGCAGCTGTCTGCCAGTACCCAGTTTGCAAAAAAAAGTAGTTTTTTCTGTTTTTTTTTTTTTTTTTCTGTAGTGTATCTTCCCCCCCCCCCCGACACACTAACCCCCACCACCTGCCTGATCTTTTTTTTTTAATTTTTATTCCTTTTTTTTTAAATTTTACACCAACTTTTTCTGTAGTGTAACGGTTCCCACCCGCTCCCTCCCCATGCACGCGCCCGCCCCCGCCCTCCCGTGCACGCGCGCACATCCGTGCGCGCCCCCGGACATCCCCGCCCACGATCCCACCCCCTCCACTGACTGCAATTATTTCACAGTCAAATTTCTAGTTTTTTTTTAACCCCTTAAGGACCAAGGCCATTTTTCAATTTCTTTCCCTTAAGGACCAGGGCTATTTTTACATTTCTGCGGTGTTTGTGTTTAGCTGTAATTTTCCTCTTACTCATTTACTGTACCCACACACATTATATAACGTTTTTTCTCGCCACTAAATGGACTTTCTAAAGATACCATTATTTTCATCATATCTTATAATTTATTATTAAAAATATTATAAAACATGAGGAAAAAATGGAAAAAAACAAACTTTTCCTAACTTTGACCCCCAAAATCTGTTACACATCTACAACCATCAAAAAACAACCATGCTAAATAGTTTCTAAATTTTGTCCTGAGTTTAGAAATACCCAATGTTAACATGTTCTTTGCTTTTTTTGCAAGTTATAGGGAAATAAATACAAGAAGCACTTTGCTATTTTAAAACCACTTTTTTTCAAAATGAGCGCTAGTTACATTGGAACCCTGATATCTGTCAGGAATACCTGAATATCCCTTGACATGTATATATTTTTTTAGAAGACATCCCAAAGTATTGATCTAGGCCCATTTTGGTATATTTCATGCCACCATTTCACCGCCAAATGCGATCAAATAAAAAAAAATTGTTCACTTTTTCACAAACTTTAGGTTTCTCACAGAAATTATTTACAAACAACTTACGCAATTATGGCATAAATGGTTGTAAATGCTTCTCTGGGATCCCCTTTGTTCAGAAATAGCAGACTTATATGGCTTTGGCGTTGCTTTTTGGTAATTAGAAGGCTGCTAAATGCCACTGCGCACCACACGTGTTTTATGCCCAGTAGTGAAGGGGTTAATTAGGGAGCATGTAGAGTTAATTTTAGCTTAAGTGTAGTGTAGTAGACAACCCAAAGTATTGATCTAGGCCCATTTTGGTATATTTCATGCCACCATTTCACCGCCAAATGCGATCAAATTAAAAAACAAAATTAATTTTTTCACAATTTTAGGTTTCTCACTGAAATCATTTACAAACAGCTTGTGCAATTATGGCACAAATGGTTGTAAATGCTTCTCTGGGATCCCCTTTGTTCAGAAATAGCAGACATATGCTGCTGCGCATTACACGTGTATTATGGCTAGCAGTGAAGGGGTTAATTAGGTAGTTTGTAGGGAGCTTGCAGGGTTTATTTTAGCTTTAGTGTAGAGATCAGCCTCCCACCTGACACATCAGACCCCCTGATCCCTCCCAAACAGCTCCCTTCCCTCCCCCACCCCACAATTGTCCCTGCCATCTTAAGTACTGGCAGAAAGTCTGCCAGTACTAAAATAAAAGGTTTTTAAATTTTTTTATAGCATATTTACATATGCTGTGGTGTAACATCCCCCTTAGCCCCCAACCTCCCTGATCCCCCCCAAAACAGCTCTCTAACCCTCCACATCTGCCTTATTGGCGGCCACCTTGGGTACTGGCAGCTGTCTGCTATTATTTCACAGTCAAAAAAGTGTTGTTTTTTTTAAATGTACACTACTGTTACACCAGATATGAGTGGTGGCACTGGGCAAGTGGGCACAGTATACGCTGTCAGCCTGACACACACGCTGGCAGGCAGGCAACTGCAATTAGATTACACAGGAAAAAAAAAAAAAAAGCAGACTGATGTTCTAGCCCTAAAAAGGGCTTTTTGGGGTGCTGTCCTTACAGCAGAGATCAGATGAGTCCTTCAGGACTGTAGTGGACACTGAATAGACTAGAATAGCTATCAATTTCCCTATTAAATCAGCAGCAGCTACACTGTCCCTCCTCTCACTAAGAATGCAGCTTCCAAATGAATCTAAAATGGATGCTGTCCAGGAGGTGGGAGGGTCTGGGAGGGAGTGTCTGCCGCTGATTGGATGTAATGTGTCTTCTGAGTGTGAGGTAAAGGGTCAAAGTTTACTCAATGATGACAAATAGGGGGCGGATCGAACATCGCATATGTTCGCCGGCCGCGGCAAACGCGAACATGCTATGTTCGCCGGGAAGTATTCGCCGGCGAACTATTTGCGACATCACTATACATATGTCCTTATTTGATTAGATTATCATGACAGTGGCATAGTCATATATACTTTCTAATGTGTCAAATTTACCCCATATTTTAAGAGTACATAACATGATAATTTATGTCTTCTTTATTGGTAATCATGCACTGAATAACCCGCAGTACATTATATGTGACAAGAATTTAATAAAAAAAGTAATGAAAGTAAACAATATATTAGTGCGTTAAAATGCAACTAACTATACATTTGCATTACCTTACTATCGGCTAAATTATGAGTTGTGCGTTAGGCTTAAAAGGCAGCATTGGCCGGTCCTAACGCTGCTTTTTAATGCCCGCTGGTATTACGAGTCTTGCAGGTACAGGTGTACCGCTCACTTTTTTGGCCAGACTTGTAAATACTGCATATCCACTTACGTAAATTGCGTATCCTCTTTTTTCAATGGGAATTGCATAGCGCCGGTATTACGAGTCTGACAAAAAGTGAGCGGTAGACCCTCTCCTGTCAAGACTGGTACCGCATTTTAAAGTCAGTAGTTAAGAGATTTACACTACAACGCCGTAGCATAAAACTCTTAACTTAAGAGCTAAAAAGTACACTAACACCCATAAACTACCTAGTAACCCCTAAACCAAGTCCCTCCCCACATCGCAAACACTAAAATAAATTTTTTAACCCTTAATCTGCCGAACCGGACATTGCCACCACTATAATAAATATATTAACCCCTAAACCTCCGCACACCCGCATCGCAAACACTAGTTAAATATTATTCATCCCTAATCTGCCATCCCTAACATCGCCGACACCTACCTACATTTATTAACCCCTAATCTGCCGCCCCAACGTCGCCGCCACTATATTAAAGTTATTAACCCCTAAATCTAAGTCTAACCCTAACACCCCCTAACTTAAATATAATTTAAATAAATCTAAATAAAAATAACTATCATTAACTAAATTATTCCTATTTAAAAAATAAACCCTAAGATAGCTACAATATAACTAATAGTTACATTGTAGCTAGCTTAGGGTTTATTTTTATTCTACAGGCAAGTTTGTATTTATTTTAACTAGGTAGAATAGTTACTAAATAGTTATTAACTATTTAATAACTACCTAGTTAAAATAAAGACAAATTTACCTGTAAAATAAAACCTAACCTAAATTACACTAACACCTAACAATACACTATAATTAAATTAATTCCCTAAATTAAATACAATTAAATACAATTAAATAAAATTAGCTAAAGTACAAAAAAAAAAAACACTAAATTACAGAAAACAAATTACAAGATTTTTAAACTAATTACACCTAATCTAATCCCCCTAACAAAATAAAAAAGTCCCCCAAAATAAAAAAGCCCTACCCTACACTGAATTACAAATAGCCCTTAAAAGGGCCTTTTGCGGGGCATTGCCCCAAAGTAATCAGCTCTTTTACCTGTAAAAAAAAATACAATACACCCCCCAACATTACAACCTACCACCCACACACCCCTACTCTAAAACCCGCCCAATACCCCCTTAAAAAAAACTAACACTAACCCCTTGAAGATCACCTTACCGGGAGAAGTCTACATCCAACCGGGCCAAAGTCTTCAACGAAGCCGGGAGAAGTCTTCATCCAAGCCGGGCGAAGTGGTCCTCCAGACGGGCAGAAGTCTTCATCCAGACAGCATCTTCTATCTTCATCCATCCGGCGCGGGTCCATCTTCAAGACTTCCGGCGCGGCACATCCTCTTCCAACAAAGTCTTCTTACTAAATGACGGTTCCTGTAAGTGACGTCATTCAAGATGGTGTCTATTCAACGCCGATTGGCTGATAGAATTCTATCAGCCAATCGGAGTTAAGGTAGAAAAAATCCTATTGGCTGATAGAGCTGGCATTCTATTGGCTGTTCCAATCAATCAATCAATCAATGGACCCGCTCCGCATGGATGAAGATAGAAGATGCCGTCTGGATGAAGACTTCTGCCCACCTGGAGGACCACCTTGCCCGGCTTGGATGAAGACTTCTCCCGGCTTCGTTGAGGACTTCGGCCCGGTTGGATGAAGACTTCTCCCGGTAAGGTGATTTTCAAGGGGTTAGCGTTAGGTTAGGTGTCCGGAGCGGCAGATTAGGGGTTAATAATATAAAGTAGGTGTCGGCGATGTTGGGGGTGGCAGATTAGGGGTTAATAAGTGTAAGATTAGGGGTGTTTGATTAGGGGTGTTTAGACTCAGGGTTCATGTTAGGGTGTTAGGTGTAAACATAAATTTTTATTTCCCCATAGGAATCAATGGGGCTGCGTTAAGCAGTTTTAAGCTGCTTTTTTTTGCAGGTGTTAGACTTTTTTTCAGCCGGCTCTTCCCGTTGATTCTTATGGGGAAATCGTGCACGAGCACGTTACACCAGTTCACCGCTACCGTAAGCAGCACTGGTATTGGAGTGCGGTAATGAGCAAAATTTTGCTCAATGCTCACTTCTTTTCTGGTTTGTAAAAACCTGTAATACCAGCGCTGTCTGTAAGTGAGCGGTGAGCATAAACTGCTCGTTAGCACCGCACAGCCTCTAACGCAAAACTCGTAATCTAGGTGTATGTTAATATTAAGTTAGCATAATTGAATATACTCATATAAGTAAAACACGGACTTAAGCATTATATATAAACTTTTCTGTCCTTCACAATTATGAGATTGTTCGGCCATAAACAAAACTAATGGGTTGCATAGGAGGTATTTTTATTAATTTGAGTTTATTTTATTTTACTTGTCATGTTTTCGAAATGTCATGGAAGTAAGATTGTTATAATACGCATTCATATACATCACTATAGGACTACCAATCCCCTAGTGACTTTCTATGACAGACTGGAATCATGGGAGGTGTGTTCCCCCCCCCCCCCATTTTGATTGGCTATGGTTCGCTTATAAGGCAGAGTGCAGACCCAGCTCAGGTTAGCCTTTGATAAAGCCATAGCAGGCAAAATGCGCATCAGGCGTTTCTCGTGAGCTGGCGACCAGCATACCAGTGTTTTAATAGTTGTAACTGATTATTTAGTTAATAATAATTTTTGTTGGACTTTGAGTCAATTTTCAATTTAATGATCTACTTAGTAACAACGTAACAGCGCTTTTATTAGCAGTAATTTGTGGCGTGTATCAGTCTTGCCATACTTTCAATAATTTAGTTTTGGGCGCTTCTCGTTGTTACTGATATTTGGCTACTTTGTTTAGTTTCTAGCTGCCATCATTATTATTAATAGCATACTTGAGCTAACTGCTAAACTATGTCTATATCTTTATTAATTATTCTCTATAGATGAGGTTTATATGATCCGATATATCTAGCCCAACTGGGTTTGTTAGCAGTTGCCCCATTTACTATATATTATAAGGTTTAACTCAGTGCTGCTCTCCTTGGATTTGCACCTTTAATAAGATATACAGTGTGATATTTGTCTCACTCAGCGTTAAATTGTTCTGGTGCTTTCCCTAGGGGTGCATTCCCTAGCAGCTCCTTACTTAATGCCATTGTATCCTACTCTATAGTGATCGTTATTATTGCTGCTATATATATATATATATATATATATATATATATTCTCACATTGACTGGTTGCCAGCTCTTGTATCTGTATAATTCAAGTTTTAACACACTACACACAAATATATTTTTTATGAATGTTTAATAAAAGTTATATTTTATATCCGGAGAAGTTGGGTTCTCGCTGCCTTTATATGTATGGGCATGTTAATAATAGATACCATTTTCTATGAGTGCTCTACTTTTTCTTTACCTTGCCTTTTTTGTATACAGTTTGAACCTAAGGACAGTGAGCACCCCCCATATTATTGGATAGATTAATATGCATACTCTCCTTTTTTCTCAAATTTCTGGAATTCTTGATAGTATGAATTATTTATGGGGCCCTAATTGAGAATTATCCCTTAATCATTACATTATAATACTTGGTCAGACCACTCTATTATGAGTTGTAAATTGAAATGGCCCAATATTCCTATAAAAACATTATAGTATTATAGCTGAGAAACTGGGGAAATCTATTGTGGAATATTTTGAACTCAATGACACCCCACAAATGGATAATAGAATAGTCTGGGAAGCTCATAAAAGTGTAATACAAGGTAAATGTATTAGCCTCAAAACCATGCTAACTAAACAAAAAAGAGCCAAATTAGAGGACACACTAAACCAAATAGCTACCCTAGAATCCCAACACAAACAACACCCAGAGGATGAACTTAAACAAACAGAACTTCATAATAAGAGGCAAGATATGAATACACAACTATTATACATAAACAAAAAGCCCTCCAACTTAAACAAATTTACTTCGACAATAATAATAAAAGCAGAAGATTTCTGGCTAGAAAGCTACGTAGACTAAATCACAAATCAAATATTATGTCAACTAAAAATGCAAAGGGACTCTCCTGTCTTAATACTACATCTATTGCAAAAGCATTTAGGGACTACTTTGAAGGCCTCTACAACCTAAAAGATACTGACCCTATAGCCTCAACACATGACACATCTTTAAAAAATCACATTGCAGGATACTTAGATAACATCCAGATTCCTTCCCTAACGAAAGAACAACAAGAACAACAGGACAGGCCAATACAAATTGAGGAAATAATAAATGTTGAAAGAAATATTTAGTGGTGTTTAATATGCTTGATACGTAATAGTAACCATTGCTGGAATCAATTAGTTAGGACCGGACCTTGTGGGTTCTTTCTTAGTAAAGTCCTAAGTAGCAGATCAAGGTTTCGTTGGCTAAAGCATAGAGGGAATAAAACGTATAATCCCTCTGACTTTATGCAAAAGTCCTGTAGCACTTAGCACAACACAACAGCAACAGTTCGTGTATAGATTTCAAGCTCAGCAGGTATGCACTCACCACTTCAGTCGTCTGGCGTGAATCCTCTGTGGGCTGATATCCGATATCCCTCTTCCTTTCATTCACAGAAGCAGCGTTCCTGCAGAGGCGGTGATCCGTTTCCTCATGCACGCTGTTTATGGCGTACCACGTGACGAGGGATCAGCCAATCCTAGGACAGCCAGGGTCCTTCCTTGATGACGAGTCAGATGGGTGTTGCCAGTAAGCGTATCAATCACGCCAGGCAAAGGCAGCAAGTGTATGTATAACCCCTCAATAAGGGAACACTAATAAACTGCTAGATCCAGTACTACTTTTGTAAAACACAGTATCAACATACTATTATTAAAGGAATAAAGGATTTGTTAAACTTTTTAACTGCTGCTTCACTTTGGAATCTTTTTTTATATTTATAGTGGAATGTGGGGATTCCACTCCTTTATATGAAGCTCAACTATCTGCCTTTCATGGATCACTGCTCCTAATTTCTCATATTTCTAAGCTCTCTACGCGGTATGCACACCCTTTATCAGCTTTGGGACTTCATAGTATGTTGATACTGTGTTTTACAAAAGTATTACTGGATCTAGCAGTTTATTAGTGTTCCCTTATTGAGGGGTTATACATACACTTGCTGCCTTTGCCTGGCGTGATTGATACGCTAACTGGCAACACCCATCTGACTCGTCATCAAGGAAGGACCCTGGCTGTCCTAGGATTGGCTGATCCCTCGTCACGTGGTACGCCATAAACAGCGTGCATGAGGAAACGGATCACCGCCTCTGCAGGAACGCTGCTTCTGTGAATGAAAGGAAGAGGGATATCGGATATCAGCCCACAGAGGATTCACGCCAGACGACTGAAGTGGTGAGTGCATACCTGCTGAGCTTGAAATCTATACACGAACTGTTGCTGTTGTGTTGTGCTAAGTGCTACAGGACTTTTGCATAAAGTCAGAGGGATTATATGTTTTATTCCCTCTATGCTTTAGCCAACGAAACCTTGATCTGCTACATTCACACATTTACACACACACAAAAACTGTATTACTGCTCTGATTTAGGTGGGCAATAAACTAATGATAATGCAGTGTGAATATGTTTTCCCATGCATGCAAGCATAACAGGCAGGGATAAGGTTAATTATTATAAGGTTATTACCTGGGGAAGGCTGAGAGCAGAATAAGACAATCTGCAGAGACAGAGCCTCAGAACGGCTGTTTACTTAGAATTGTCCTGCTGACATATTATTTAAAAAAAACATGTTTTCCTTACCAGCCTCGCTGTGTGCCTGCTGCTGCCTCTCTGGTCTCTGCTGCTAGCCCTTTTCCCGCGCGTGCAGATACATAGGGAAGCTGGGAGGAAGTGATGAGGGAGCAGGAGGTCAGTGTCTTGTTCTCACTCAGTCACTTCCTACCAGCCAGAAGTTTTCCATAAGTTAAATATGTATGTGTAGGCTGGCGGCCGGCGGAGGCTACACGGGCCACATGACGAGGTCTGGTGGGCCGGATTCGGCCCGCGGGCCTTGTGTTTGACACCCGTGATCTAGAGGATGTCTTTAACTGTGACACACCCAATATTAAACTGGGAGATTTATTTCAAGACTTTGAATATCTAAAGCTTAAAGAACAAAGACTAAAATGGGATAAATGGATACTAACTAAGTATTTGGGTTTGAAAATGATTCCTAGGGGCCTTAGGCTCAACAAGTTTCCTACCTATGATGTTAAAGATCAGCAATATATAGATAGATGGAATCAAGCACTAACAGAGTGTTCTTTGAAATTAATTTCTCTTTTAATAGAGTATAAGGATGTCTTATTGTGTGAAACGAAAACCAAAATTGCAAATATTGAACTAGAAATGTCTAGATTTACTAGCTGTGAGATTTACACAAAATTTGACAACATTTTTAAACAAACTATAGAGGAATCAAAAAAACTGGTCATACAAACTAAACATACTAAATTCCTTAGGGATCAAAAGGATTATTCTCTAGGAATTGTCTATGTATGGAGGCGTAAACAGAGAAATAAGTCATGGTATAATCAGTTAGACAATGAGGAGTTGCAATATAGCAATAAAACAAACAAGAACAAGAATAGAAGGCGCAGACACAAACAAAATAATCACGCAAAACAGGATGTAAATCAGGAAACTGCAAGTAACCTTAAAAAGGTGACATTTTCTGATTCAGAAAATGACCTCACAGATGAGGACCGATTTGCATCCAGTTTTGAGTGTATATCAGGGGATGAGGCCCTCTCAGAAATAGAGGAATCAGCTAACTCCACAATTATTTCAAATTCAGGTACTAATACACAAAAAGGCATTCTGAAGACACACACTGAACAGGGAGCTAGACCTAAAACCAGTGCCCCTTCACAAAGTCATTTTCAAACGCAGAAATCTAACTCCCAGGTTTTTCAAGAGGTCCCCAGACAATTCCAGGGGGGAGGGGGTGGAGTCACTACAGTAACAACAACAAAAAATACCAAGGAAACAGCAGAGAAACCGAGATATCCACTCAGAAGGAAAAACACCAAGATAAAAAAATACCAGTGAATACTGTGATTAATATTTCTAGCTATCAGCTTACTGAAATTGAAACCAGACTTCTTAATTTGGGTTTGGGCTTTGTCCCTTCTAGAAACTTCAATCTCTTTCAGACCATATTAGATCTGAATAAACTGATAAGAGATTTAACTTTGAGAAAGTTCTATAGAGACAAAGCACACCAAATATCAGAAGTTATGATCCCCCCTACACATAATACTAATGCTGAACATACATCATTTGAAGATACATGTGCATTGGTTACACTTGAAGACCTTAGGATGGAAAGTGGTGGAATTGATTGTTCACAGATCCAAAAGACTACATCCAAACTTAAAAGCAAATCACAATTCTATCCTACTCAGGCTAGAGGTAAAATTCTGGAAGTGTTTCATGAGAGGGTGATTGAAGATCTAACTAAACTTAGTGACTCCTCACACTCCAGACCCTCTAACCTGACTATCAAGGAAAGAGAAGCACTACTTAAATTACAAAAGAATGAAGAAATTGTGATTAGACAGTCCGACAAAGGTGGGAGTGTAGTAGTCATGAATAAGCTTGACTATGTGAATGAAGCTCTAAGACAGCTTGGAGATTCGGACACTTACATTGTTCTACCTAGGAATCCAACTGCGATATACTCTAAAGAGTTGTCGCATCTTTTGGATGAGGTGGTGGAGGAGGGTCTCATGGATCAGGATACAGCCAACCTTTGCATGGTTACTGATCCAGTGACACCCATCTTCCACCACCTCCCTAAGGTCCACAAAAGCATACATGAGGTCAAGGGGAGGCCTATAGTGGCTGGTATAGGTTCCTTAATGGAACCACTATCCAAATGGATAGATGATTTTTTACAGCCCATGGTTTCTTTGTTACCCAGTTATATACAGGACACTTCACATGCGCTGCAGACCCTGGAGTCAGTGACTTGGAAGGAGGAGTACAGTTGGCTCACTATTGATGCCGTGTCCCTGTACTCCTCTATCCCTCACACCCAGGGTCTGCGGGCCGTGGGTTTTTTCCTGGATATGCTCACTGATCTTCCAGATCAATCTAAAGATCTGATTGTAAGAATCGTAAGATTTCTATTGGAACATAATTTTTTTATGTTTCAAGGGACTTACTACCTCCAGAGACGTGGCACCGCTATGGGGGCTAAATTTGCCCCCTCCTATGCCAACCTATATATGGGTTGGTGGGAGAGGGGCCACGTCTATGGAGGTAGTATCGCCCCGTGTGAGCATATAATAAAATATGTCAGGTTCATTGATGACCTACTGATCGTGTGTTCTTCTGACTCTACAGCTGCCAAAGATTTTGTTACTACCCTTAATGACAATAGGGTGGGATTACAATTTACCTATGATTGGCAAAAAAAGAGTATCAATTTTCTTGACATATCCCTCACAGGTGATGCTAAGGAAGGAACCATTATCTCTGCTCTCTACCGGAAGCCAATCTCTGGCAATAGTCTCTTACATGCTCGCAGCTGTCATCCAAAACCTGTGTTCAAAGGAATTGCGAAAAGTCAATTCCTGCGGGCTAAGAGAAATTGCTCCTATGAGAGTGCATTTCGGGTGGAGAGCAAAGATTTAAAAATGAGAATGCAAAAAAGGGGTTACCCAACCAAAGTCATAGACAAAGCATTTTTTGAAGTTAAGGATATCAGTAGGGCCAATGCATTGGAAAAATCAACATCCAACTCTACTGATTCACAAAATAGACTCAAGTTTATTACTTCATACTCAGCTCAATATGATGATGTTTGCAAAATCATTAAAAAGAATTTGCCTATACTAAGAGGGGACAAGGAACTAAGAGACACAGTTGAACAGGGATGTATGTTTGTCCCTAAAAGAAATGTGACTTTAGGTAACATTCTATCCCCGAGTATGCTTAGGAGTAACAAGCAATCAGGATCATCCTGGTTAAAACATAATGGCACATTCAGGTGTGGTAAGAGAGCTTGCACCTCTTGTGACCATATAAATGTTTCCCAAACATTTAAGTCCCATGTAACAGGAGAAGTATTTAATACTAAAGGCTGTGTCAATTGCAAAAGTACATTTGTGATCTATATAATTGAGTGCTCTATTTGCAAAAAACAATATACAGGGAGAATGACTAGAAAAGTAGGCAAACGAATAAGAGAACATCTCTCTTATATTTCCAAAAAACGTCCTTGTTCAGCGCTTTCTGCCCATTTTATTGATTTTCATCACCAGGATGTAACTTCTTTTAAATGGCAAGCTATAGAACAGATTACCATACCACCTAGGGGTGGTGATAAGTTATCTATATTGTGCAAACAAGAGACTTATTGGATTTTTAAAACTCAATGTTTACTACCACTCGGGTATAACCCAGAATATGATATTATAAATTACTGGCAGAAATAAATAGACAAACACTTTGTATTTATATATAAAAAAGTACCCCTCTTTAGACTAGTGAACATAAGAGATCTCTCCAATAGGCAAAATAGCTTAATATACTTTTATTATTATTGATCTACAAGGGTTAAACACATAGATAAATCAATAATTTCCATGTAAGTTTAGTGGCTATCTCTACTTCCTAATGTACGTTTCGATAGAGTTTTTAGCAAACTATCACTAGGGTTATTGTTTATCTGGTTGATTATTTTAGAATTATCTGAAAATAATTGAACATTTGCTCTTCTTTATTGCTTTGTATATGTGCATTCTCACATTCATTTCTATCTCTACTTCTGTTTGTCAATTTTCTATATACTAAGAGACAGTTAGATATTTTTCTCTGCCTCTTTGAATTATGAGATTGGATAGACTATCTCACAAGCATCTTTGCTGTTAGGTTTTTATCATATTTAATGAATATACTTTATAGGACTATGATGAGTTTGTTAATATTACTGTTTTTGTTATAAAGTTAATTAACTTACCTAACTCTACAGTCCTACTGTCTTAGACATTTATACTAATATTCTGCCTTCTTGTACTATCCTCTCAAAAAGCTTTTTCCATTTTGTTTTCACTGTCTGTAAATATTGTATTTACTTATTAATGTATATATTGTCCTGCACTACTCCCTATCTAAATCTGTAGGGAATTTGGTATGCATAGGGTTAAGGTGATTAGCAGTACATTTCATGTTTTTAACCAATGAATATGGAGTGTTTAGCATAAAAGGGAGCACCCCCTAACAGGTGTTATTCTATGATTACGGTCAATATGACCGAAACCGGTCAGAGTCTTTTTGCTTGAACCACCTCCATGTTGCTGTATGCCCTTGCTTTGTTTTAAAGGAATAAAGGATTTGTTAAACTTTTTAACTGCTGCTTCACTTTGGAATCTTTTTTTATAATAATAAATGTTATTAAACATTTACCTAATGGTAAAGCTCCTGGTCCAGACAGCTTTACCAAAATCAATTATAAAAAAATTCACTCCACAATAGCCCCCTTAATTATGTAAGTTTTATAACTGAATAGATAAAAACAACCCCTTCTTAAAACAATACCTAGAAGCCACAATTGCATCTCACACAAAAAAATCTGCCCCTTTAGATGGCAATCAACATCCATCCAATATCTAGGGATCTCCCTGACATGCCAACATTCGGATTTAAAAGTTCTTAATTACGATACTCTTAAAAAAACATAATTGCAAATCTTAGCTCTTGGAGCTCTAAACGCCTTAGTTGGCTGGGGAGAATAGGGACAATAACCATGAATATACTACCCAGATTGCTATATATTTTCCAAATGGTCCCAATTCCTCTCCCACCATCCTATATAACTTCCATTAAGAAACACATCAATGACTATATATGGGATAGAAAACACCCCAGGATTAATAGAAAATTAATGTGCCTTCCTAAAATATCAGGGGGTATGGGAGTTCCAGACTTGGAAAAATATAGACAGGCTATAGTCTTACAAAGAGTGGTTGACTGGAATACTAATTAGCAGGAAAAGATATGGGTCAGAATTGAACACCAAATTTACTGTTATCACTATTTAGGCTCGTTATGCTGGTTGGATGACTCCAAGCGACTAACAAAGACATCAGAAAATTATATAATTGAAGAAACATAAGATGTGGGATAGATTGACGGTTACAAATACACTACTCTCCTCTAAACCTTCACCACTAATACCACTCCTAGGTAATCCAGAATTTCCACCTGGTAAAGATATAGTTAAATTAAATCCTTTATTTAGGCAAAGCAATCTCCCCTTTTTTCTCCTATCAGAAGCAGGAAAAATGCATTCTAGAGAGAAACTACTAGAAAATAATCTGCATATATTTGATAACTGTTTTTTTTTTATTTGGAAGCCCACTCATTTCTTCATCGTCACAAGGGGATAAATAACCTGTTGCATTCCCCTACAAACTTTGAAAAAATGTGCATTTCAAAGCTACCACTTAGACACACCCTATCCATCATATACAATATGTTACAGCAGGTCCCAATAGGCACAGAACATCAACACATGAAGTGTTGGGAAAAAGAGTTAAATATTAACATTACCCCAGGAAATATGCACAACATATATAAAAGAACAATGAAAGCCTCTACATCAGCCTGGATCTTAGAAATTAATTTTACACTGTTGGTATTTCACATCCACGCGATTAAAGACCTTATACCCACAGAGATCTGATTTATGTTGGCGCTGCAAACAAGAGGTGGGGAATATGGGACATATTTGGTGGACCTATACTAGACTCAACCCTTTCTGGAAGGACATATTAATTTAAACAGAGAAGCTGTTGGGAATAAAGATACCTCCAGACCCGCTTTTAAATAAACCACCCAAAGAAATCACAGCAACACATCTAGCTTTACTCCAAATTGTGTCTAACAGTGCTAAAGTGTTAATAGCTCAATTTTGGAAACAAGACCAACCTCCTACTATAGCGCAATGGGTTGATACTATACATAAGACCTTGTAATTGGAGGAATACCATTATATGAAAATGATGAACAAAGATTTCTTTCATGAGACACTTTATATTTGGGAGGAATACCTACACAACATATACAATAAATGATGTATGACATAAGATATAAATCTTTATTAGCTATGAGTCTATTGAATAGACATACGGGCGAGATGTTTAATGATGGTTTTACAAGGTAGTTGACAATCCTTATTCATTCTTCTCTATATTTCATTTCTTTTCCCACTAAAGTTAAAACAAAATAAGGTTATTGATAATAAAAATGGTCATTTTATTAACTTTTGTACTACCTTGAAATAACAAATCTCTATATAATGGAACGTGTCCATATAAAATGTATTTGTGTATGATATGCACTACCTAAATAAAAGTTTATTAAAGAAAAAAAAATGTAGGTTCTAGATGTTGTTTTTTAAAAAAAATAGCATTAGATACAGTAGAGTCTGTGTCAGGGTTTTTTCCCTGTTGTGTTTGCCATGTGCTGATGGCAGCCATTTTACTCATCTCTCTTCCTGACTATGGTGCATTGTGGGGGATGCTGCTCATTTCCTGCACTTCCTTTTATGGCCAGACTGGTGTGCATCATCCATGTGAGACAGGATGCAGTCTCAGAATTGTGATGTAATCACTTATTATTTAAAGGGCCTCTGTTCAGTATGCTTTGCCTTTTCTCAGACCTGTTTGTGAGAGTTTCTGTGTATTACCTGGCTGTCTGACGTCCCTCCTGGTTCCAGATTCCTGGCTTGTTCCTGACTCTGCTGTTTTCCTTGTTCCTGATTCCAGCTCGTCTGACTATTCGCTTTGGCTCCTGACTTGGCTCGTCTAACTACCAGCTCTGGTTTTGACTCCTGGCTTGTTATTTGACTTGTGGACTTTTTATTAT
This sequence comes from Bombina bombina, assembly GCF_027579735.1. Lineage (NCBI taxonomy): Eukaryota > Metazoa > Chordata > Amphibia > Anura > Bombinatoridae > Bombina > Bombina bombina. The sequence continues at coordinate 811,572,318 of NC_069503.1, forward strand.
TTTTTGCTATTAATAAAGGTGTGATTATTTTTGCACTTCTCGTCTCAGTCTGATTCCTGGCACCCTGACAGTCTGGATATGTTTATGTGGAAAACAGTTGGATACGTGTGTGTCTGTGTAAGTTATCCATGGATCCAGCAGGATCCAGCTGTTTTTCTGTTAAAAAGAGATGATGCTAGTAGAATCCAGATTTTTTTTGTCAAAAATAGTGATGGATCCACCAGTGTATAGATGTGTTTGCATGGAAAACACTAAATTAGAGATGGATCCAGCAGAATACAGCTTTTTTTCTTTAAATGGAGACGGTTCTGGAAGTTACCAGATGAAAAATATCCTGGCCCCTAGTAAATTGAGGAATAAGCCTCAAATAAGACCATCAGACTGGGGGAGCTTGCCTGGAACATATAAGTGCAAATCTAAGGACTGCGTAATGTGCCCTCACAAAGCAGCTAATCTCTAATTCTATTGAGAACCATGATAGCACTAAGAGTTATAATAATACATGTAGGTGCACATGTATGAACACCTATGTTGTGTATCATTTAAAATGTAAGTGCAATTTTATCTATGTTGGGAGAACTAAGAGGAAAATAAAGTATCGCTTTAGGGAACATCTGAATAATATTGACAAAGGTTTGGAGACGCACAGCGTCTCCCAACATTTTAAATTAGTTCATAATAAAGACCCTAAAGATTTGCAAATAAAAATTATAGAATGGATCCCTCCCAATATTTGGGACACTAATAGGCTACTTAAATTGCGACAACGTGAGACGTATTGGATTAAAAAACTGGACTGTCTTTATCCAAAAGGGATGAATGTTGATTTAGACATCCAGTCATTCCTAGTATGACTCACGCTGCCGGTAACCTGCATTTAGATCATATCCCCATCTCCTAATATACAGTAATACATAACCTTTAACTTAATATACTAATATTAAGATCACTTAGAAGTGTCTATGAGCTAATAGTAACTTATTAGATGCACCTACATAATTACGGTTTATGTATATCCGCTATAAGGTACTTATATACACCAGGGGATTTTAGTCTTAGGAGTATCTATAGTATGGCATTAGCACCTTCATTTTATAAAGTTTTCTAAATGTAATATGTGTATTATTTTAGTATTGTATATGTCGTTGAATAAGTTTAAATATGTACCCCAAAAAAATTGTTTAACAATGTTTTTAATTACTTATGTTTTGTATAGTAGATTTATAGTTTTGTTGTATATTCCGATCCTTAAAAGGTTAATAGGTGCATGAACCCTCCTGCCTTTAAAAGACAGGAAATCCTCTTCCAAGATCCAGTGTGATATAAAAAAATGTGTTGAGCGAGCTTATCTGAATGGTTTGATTGACAGCGAAACAAGGAAATTTCTAATTAAAAATGAGTTTATTGTTCCAGTATTATACACACTGCCCAAGGTTCACAAAAACCTTGGGGCACCACCAGGACGCCCCATTGTAGCTGGCACTGATTCTATCTGCACAAACATATCCATCTACCTGGATAAGCTCTTGAGACCTTTTGTGTCACAAGCAATGTCATATATCAAAGATACAGATGACTTTCTATCTAAAATTGAGAGCTTACCAGGTAATATGGATAAATGTATTTTATATAGTCTTGATATTGTGAGTCTGTACACTGCTATACCCCACACTAGTGGGTTAGATTCTATTAGGTTAATGATGGCTAGAAGTAATAAATTTAAAGTTATGCAGCAGCAGTTTATTATTGAACTAATGGAGATTGTGTTATACTGTAATTACTTCTTGTTTGAAGACTCTTATTTTGTACAGAAGCAGGGTACTGCTATGGGGTCCAACGTCGCCCCTACCTATGCCAACATTTTTTTTTTTTTTAAACTTTTATTTATCATAACAAGGGTTACCATGTAGAGATGTCTCTCTCATGGGTCACAGAGCATTGGAAAACAAAAACATGTTACAATTGGATGTTTACATTACAAAACTGGGTCTATATTGTTGCGAGTGATATTTTGCGTACAGTCTCTTTGCAGGTACTTCCCGAGTTTTTCTTTTAAAGCAAAAAAGGAAAATTTACAAACTGTGTCCCAGAAGTTGGTCGTTTTGCAGCAATAGTCCATGGTAAATCCCTCTTTTCCTTTTTCCTCTCTCAGTCTCCTCCCATCCCTCCCTCATCTCCCACCCCAGTCCTCCAAATAATACAGCATACAATAATATCTAGATAAGGACAAGAATAATCCTAACAGTAGCTATCAGAGCTGAATTCGATTCTCTCTCTACACTGATCCCGTTGGGATCTTGACCGTCTCTCATTGTTAGGTCTCTGGTTCTCCCCTGGGCAGTAGCAAGAAGACAGACTTCATTATATGTGGGTAGATGTCCACTAACTCATCTTTCATGTTTCTGTTCATATAGAAAACCCCATTTGCCTTTCAGGTGTTGTTCTAGTAGGATTTCGGTGTTTCTAAGGGGGAATAAAAGCTGTGTTTGCACAGTAGTATGTAGAGTGTGTATGTAGGGTTCCCATTTTTTCATAAAAGATCTGGTTCTCAACTGTACATCTCTAAGGGTGTCTGCTGCTTCATATGTAAGCTGTTTGTGAATGTTTGTTTTGAGTTGTGATAGTGTAGGGGTCCCTGGATTCAACCAATTTTTAAATATGAGTTTCCTAGCTTGTAGGATAATATTTATGATCAGTTTTTTAAGAGAGTTGGGTGTAGAGGCTGGGATCTCCAGGAATACTATCAGTCTGGGGGAGATGATCAGTTCAGTGTGAAACGTGGACTTTATCCAATATGCTGTCATGCCCCAAAATTTCCGTATCATAGGGCACTGCCACACCAAGTGAGGCAGGTCCGCATCTGCTGCTTTGCATTTCTTACAGTGACCTTCTGTTTCTGGCCTCCATTTTTTGAATGTCTTGGGTGATATGTATGCTGCTTGTAACAGTCTGGTGTGTGATTCTCTAGTGGTCGCTGATAGAGTTGCTCCTCTTGTATGTTGTATGCTGCGCTGTATTACATCTGGTGTGATTTCAGTGACTAGGGTGCGTGTCCATGTGTCACTGATATGCGTGATCGTAGCTACATTCGTCGGTTTCATGTGCAATCTGTAAGTTGGGGCGATAGACGTGTTACCTTGCATTGTCATATGTAGCAGTCTGTTTACATCTGAGTTTTGGTCAGTGAGTTCTGTGCATCTTAGTAAGTCTTGGATGTAGTGTCTTGCTTGCAGGTATGCGAAATGGTGTGTGCGGGGCAGGTCAAATTGGGTTTGCAGTTCCTGAAAAGGCTTGACCTTCATGTCTAACCCATTTATCAATTGGGACACGGCAGTCAAACCCTTAGTTTCCCATGTGGAGAACACTGGGGAATCAATCCCTGCGGGGAATCCTGGGTTGCCTCTCAAAGGGAGGTATTTTGTGTGGGTAGGGTCGAATCGGGATCTCTTGCAGAATCTCCACCAAGCAGAGAGGGGCTGGGATATTAGTGGGTAATTTTTAATTGACTTGAGTGTGCGTGTCGATGTCATATGTGGGAGTGCCTGCAGGGACCATGGAGCCGCGGCTTGCTTTTCAAGTTCTGGCAGTGTGAAGTGTCCTTTTTCTGTCAACCAGTCCAGTACATATTTAACCTGGGCTGCCTCACAGTATGCATCGATGTTGGGGACTGCTAAGCCCCCTGAAGTGATCTCTGCCATCAGTCTAGAAGAGTTTATTTTATGTTTTTTCCCTGCCCATATAAAAGAGAACATCGCTTTGTTTAATATTTGTGTGTCTGCTTTATGGATGTGGTGAGGTATCATCTGAAATAAATACAGGAGTTTCGGGAATATGATCATTTTAACGAGGGCGATCCTACCTGGTAGTGCTACCGGCAGATTACTCCATCTGAGCATTGTCTCTTGGAGGTCTTTTATCAGGGGGCGGTAATTTAGATGGTACCACTCTCCAGGGTTGTGAGATAGCTTGACTCCTAGGTATTTGAAGGAGTGGGTAACTTGTTTGAAGTTGTATGGTAGAGTGGCGCAGGGTGTCTCTGGGAGTAGCCAGACAAGCTCCGACTTGTCAGCGTTTATTTTGTAGCCTGAGACCTGACTAAACTGGTGTATGATTTGCATGACGTGAGGGATGTTTGTTTTTGGATTTTGTAGGTATAGGATCATGTCGTCTGCAAAGAGAGACAAATGGCATTGGACTTTACCCACCCACAGTCCCTCTGTCTCTGCCCTAATCTTGATGGCTAGGGGTTCGATGGCGATGTCAAAGAGGAGGGGTGACAGCGGGCAGCCCTGTCTTGTTCCCCTGCCCAGTTGGAATGGAGGTGAGGGAATGCCATTAATCAAAACTGAGGCGTGGGGATTCGCGTATAGGGATTCGATCGTGGATGCAAAAGGGCCCTTGATACCGAATTTATCTAAGGTGTTAAAAAGATGATCCCAAAGGACCATGTCAAAGGCCTTCTCCGCGTCTATAAGCAGAGCACAGGCATCTATGCCTGTGTCTCCACCTTCTCCGGCCTGATTCCAGAAGTGTGTCAATATAAATTGGAGCTTGCGAATGTTTAATACCGAGGATCTACCCTTCACAAACCCCGTCTGGTCTCGGTGTATCAGTGTGGGTAGGGCTATTGCGAGTCTATCCGCCAGGATTTTGGTTAGCAGTTTATAGTCCTGATTTAACAGGGATATTGGGCGGTAGGATTGGGTAAGTAAATTGTCTCTGCCTTCCTTGGGAATCACACAGATGTTAGCTTCAGTGAAGCGGGTAGAGATCCCTTCCTCACCTTTCATGATTTTATTGTAGAGAGTGGTGAGTGTTACCACCACCTCCTCCTTGACTAGTTTGTAAAACTCCCCTGGTAGTCCATCCGGACCCGGGGTTTTGTCAAGGGGCAGAGTATTTATGGCCTTCACTATTTCTGTCTCTGAGATGGGTGCGTTGAGGAGAGTTAGATGTTCTTCTGAGATGGTAGGGTTGTGTATGGTTTCCCAGAAGGATGTTTTCTGTGTTCTGTCTATTGGCTCCTCTTTATATAGGGTTTTATAATAGTTCGTGAAGGCAGTTTGTATCTGCGGTGTGGTAGTGTGAGTAGCGTTTCCTACTTTGATGGCCCCTATATATTTATTAGGTTTAGCAAATTTAGTGAGTCTAGCTAGGAGCTTCCCTGTCTTATTTCCATGTCTGTAAAAGTTTGCTTGAGTTGCTGTCATCTCCCTGACAGTGTTCTGGTGTAATGATAGGTCTCTGAGTGTTTTTGCATCAGTGTAATGTTGTTTCGTCGTCAGGTTTGGGTTTCGTAAGTATTTATTTCTAGCACTGATCACCCTTCTCAGTAGGTTTTCGCTCTTTTGTTTCAGGCGTTTGGACCTTCTGATTGTGTAAGAGGATATAAGACCCCTCATCACCGCTTTTCCCGCCTCCCAGAGTAGTAGGGTGTCATGTCGGTGCACGGAATTTAGAGTCATGTAAGTTTTCCATTCTCCCTCTAGAAATCTCTTGAAGTTTATGTCCCCATATAAGTAAGTGGGAAAGAACCACCTACGGGGTCCCTCTCTAGTTGGCGTGAGATTGATTTTAAGGCTAATGGGGGCATGGTCTGATATGGTCGCAACATCTATGGTAGTGTTAGTGATCTGTTGTCCCAAGGTATGTGTTGTTAGGAATAGATCAATTCTGGAAAGGGTGTCTTTGGCTGGGGTGGTGCAAGTGTAGTTTCTGTCTTCTGGGTGCTGATCTCGCCATATGTCCGTCAATGCTAAAGAGTATTTGAGTTTGGACAGGATCAGGGTATCTCTCCTCGCGTTTCTATAGGTTGTGTTATGTCTTGTTGCTGAATTTGGATCTCTGAATCTGTCTGCTGGGGTTTGAGGGGCTATATTATAGTCTCCCCCCAGAATCATCGGGGAGTCAGCAAACTTTGTAGTAACAGTGCTGAAATTTCTCCAGAAGTCCTTTTTATCAGTGTGTGGGCCATAGACTCCCCCTATGATAATGTATTTATGATTGAGTTTAAGTTTTGTTAACACGTATCTACCTTCGGGGTCTGTCAGTTGTTTAACTATAGTGTAGTCTAGATTTTTTCTAAAGAGTATAGCTACTCCTCTGGCTCTTTTCCCTTCATACGTGGTGTGGATAACTTCTCCCACCCATCCCTGTCTTAGTTTCTGATGTTCTGCGTTAGTCAAGTGAGTTTCTTCCAAAATCGCTACGTCTGCATGTTGGTTCTTCAAATATTTTAGAATGGTTTTTCTTTTGATGGGGGACGTAATGCCCCCCACGTTCCAGGAAATTAGTTTCATGGGGAAACTTGAAGGGGTGTGTGTGATGGTTATGTGAGAGTATGGTAGGAGGAAAATAGAGTAAGTCTGTCTCTCTTACTTACCGCCAACTGCCCAGGGGAGAGCGTATGTGTCACAAATATCTCAGGATTCAGCTCCTAAGGAGTTAACTTTGTGCAGCTTGCACTCAAAACAGTTATTTGTTTTCAAGAAGAATTGTGTTTGTATTTTCTTTGAAGTGCCAGAACCCTCTAACTAGCCACCAAATGCTAGTGTGTATGCATTGAGTCATAAAATCACTGAAGCTCTTAGTCACAGAGATACACAGGATAAAGTTTATGGCTTAAGCTGTCAATAGAATGCATGATGCAAAACAGGCCCTTCATTACAAAAACTGACCAGGTCACTGACAGGACATTGGTATATTATGTACATATGTGTGTTAAAAGTGTTATAACTTTAACGGCAGGTAAATATGATGACCTATGGCATATTTGATATCAAACCGGTTCTCCCAATAAAACTAAGAGGTTCTAAATATGTAAATATAGAAATTTCTTACCTAGCAGGAATGATAATGGATTGTATAAATTCAGGCAAGAAATTTAGTCTATTGAAGTTTGTAAAGACAGTGGGGTTTCTTAGCCCGCCCAGGAGGGTGTGGTTAAGCAACATGATCTCTGAGAAGTAGGTTTAAGATTCTTATTTTTTAACAATAAGATTGTCATTCTTACAAGGGGAGCTGCTGTACAGAAGTAAGGAGCCATCATTTTCATGCCAGCCCCTGGCGCAGATCTTGAAGACTAGGAAAGTATTCAATTCTGTTTTTCTCCTTTTTATTTTAAAATACTGTTTGCGTGTGTAATTTTATTTGTAACAACTTTTTATTAATCATGCATTGTGCATAATATTTTTGGCATAATAAATAATTCCTTTATTAAGTTTGGCCTTTGTCTAATAATTGAACCACGTTACTGAAAGAGACTGGAATATTAGAACTGTATAATTTTAGGTTATTTTCTGCTAAATTGTATTTCTAGAGTTAATGTGTAAAGTCTGGGGTTTTCCTTAAGATTTTCCCTTTAATAAATTTTAAGTGGTGGCAGCATTTGAGCTATAGGATTTATAGTTTATTGTGGGTGGCATTACAAGGGAGTGTTGGGCATTTCTCTTACGTCTAGTACAGATTAAGGGAATGCGAATTAACTCTTGCACCCACTAAACTGAATCACAAGCTTGCCTGGTGTGGCTAGATTGTGACCTATAGGTGACAGAAAAGGGGGCTGAAAACCCTTTCTGTGCCAAATAAGTGACGGGCGCAGGGTTGGATAACCTTGGTTCGTCACAAATTGGTGGGCAGCGGTGTAGATAATTTTTTTTATTATTAGATTTTAGTGCTTGTGGATTTGCTAGTGTGAAAATCCCGGTACTAAAAGAAATTGTTTCTTACAATTTCCAAAGGCTAAAACTCAGTGCATTATATAGTCACACATTGCAAACAGTCCCCTTCCCTATTCTCTGTTTTTCTTTTCTATTTTATTTTTGCTATGGAGGCATACGAGCAGCGATCTAGAGAGGCACTTATACTCCTATGCCAGGAGCGGGATATTCCAATACGTTCAAAGAACAAAGATTCACTAATACAAGCTCTTGTTGAATATGATAACAGCCAAATCACACCAGTTGAAGTCTCAGGAGAGATGTCTGCAGCTGTGGGCGGTGATTCATCAGGATCTGGGGATCCATTGGACTGTTATTTGCAAACTGTTCTTAAACATATGGGCTCAGTGGATGCAAGTTTGCGCATGGAACTGATTACAAAGTTTTATGAAAGACAGGCTACTGAACGACAGGCTGCCGTGGCTGAGAGGCAGGCGTCTCTGGCAGCTGAGAGACAGGTTGCTGAAAGACAGGCGGCTGAACGACAGGCGGAGAGAGAGTATCAGCTACAGCTTGCACGGTTGGAGAGAGGGATGGTCTCACCTGTTAGTGAACCTAGAGACCCCCCTGCTCCCAGAGTGCGTGCAGAGAATTTTCCCACCCTGGAGAAAGATGGAGATGTGGATGTATTCCTGCGTAGCTTTGAGAAAGTTTGCAGACAGTTCCAGTTGCCAAGGGAGCAATGGGCCAAGTACCTTACCCCTGGCCTGAAAGGTCCTGCACTGGAGGCTTTTGCTGAACTACCCCCAGAGTTTGATCAGGACTATGATTCCATTAAAGCTGCACTACAGAGGAGATACAATCTTACTCCTGAGGTGTACAGGAAAAAATTCCGTTCTCTGCAGAAAGGTTTGTCAGAGAGCTATATTACAGTTGTTGGGAACTTGAGGACAGCCTTTAAACAGTGGGTCAGAGGATTAAAAGTTGCCACTATGGAGGAGCTGGAAGATTTGATTGTGAAGGAACACTTTATGCAGCTGTGCCCAGCCGGAGTTCAAGAATGGGTTTTAGATCGAAAGCCCATAACAGCATTGGAAGCTGGCGAGCTGGCTGATTTTTACACGGCTAACAGGTCTCCAGAGAATGGGAGGAAATCCTTTTCTAAGGGGGGATCCACCTGTAAAGGAGCTGCAGCACGACCCCCCTTCACAAAACCTGCTGTGCCTTTATCCAGTGTTTCTGCTCCCTCTGGGAAAGGAGGGGCAAGTGTTGCATCTGGGCAGGGGGATACCCGCAGATGTTTTGTTTGCAACAAAGTGGGCCACATCAGCTCCACTTGCCCAGAGAGGATTAACTTGGGGCAATCAGCTGGAGGAAGTAATCCCTCAGAAGTACCAGCATCTATTTTGTTTGTTACCTGTCCAGAGGAAAACAACCATGAGAACTTGCAACCTGTGACTGTTGGAGATAAGGTAACCCTAGGGCTAAGGGACACAGGTGCAGAAGTGACTATGGTGCATCCAAAGCTAGTGAACTCTGAGAACATTATCCCTGGAAAGACTCTAGCAGTTAAAGGGATTGGGGGAATGAAACTTGCAGTGCCTATGGCACGTATATATCTTGATTGGGGAGTGGGGAGAGGTTTAAGAAATGTGGGGGTATCTGAAAATATTCCTAATGATGTTTTACTGGGTACTGATTTGGGTAGATTGTTATCTCTTTATGTGCCTGACAATGCTATATGTGACCTAGTGACATTAGTTGCGGACCCTTATGTGGAAAGGGCTGTGTGTAAAAATGCTCAGAGACATTACGACCAGGAGGGAGGACAGAGTGCATGTGTGCGCAGGGCTGTGCCTGAACTGGGGGTGTCTGTGCTGAGAGGTAAAGCTGTACGAGGAGATGCTGACTGGGGAGAACGACAGACAGACGGTGTGTGTCTTCCTGTACTTAAACCAGCAGTATCAGCAGAATTACCATTAGCTGTTCAGGGTGAGACTGATGGGGGAGAAAGGCAGATAGACTGTGTGGGTCTGTCTGTGCCTGAACTGAGTTTACCTGTACAGGGAGAAGCTGTTTGTGAGAGAAGGCAGATGAGGGGTGCGTGTCTGCCTGTGATTGAATCAGTGGATTCTATAGAAGGAGGTGAGATTGACGGGGGAGAGAATGACTGGGTGACTGGGCCGCTGGATGATGTGTGCCAGTCTCTGCCAGGGACAATTCCGTACCCTTTGAAAAGACACAATAGTTGTGATAAATGGCAGAAGGAAGATGTGTGCTTGTCAGCACCAGTGTTAATAGGATCTCAGATTCTGTGTGATTATGCAAAGTGGCAGACTGACTGTGAGAGAGAGCAGGGGGGCAAACTAGCCCACTCTATGACAGAAGCAGCAAAACCACAGATTTCAGAGTGTGTGGGGGAGGAGGGTACAGGATACTCTTTGAGGGACCCCCAGAGTGAGTGTGAAAGATTGTGGGTGACAGAGACCCCAGTAACCTCAGCTGTGACCTATAAACAGACTGCACAGGCTAGGGGACAGAGACTGACACAGACTGCAGGCACAGGGGGGAGGAGTACAGAGAAGTGTATTTACACAGCCCCACCGTGCCAGTCAGCAAATACACTGATAGATGTGCAGCATCAGTGTCCCCAGCAGTTAGAACCCACAGTGAGGAGAAGGGGGGCAGTTAGTCAACCCCCTACCAACCATAACAGAGTGCAGGAGTACAGGAATTCTACTCCAGTGGGAGGGCAAGAGCCTATGGTAGTTAAGCAGCAACTGACAGCACACAATATGCTTAGAGAGCACACCATAGGTAGCAAGACACTAGGTTTCACAGGCACCTCTGTAACAGGGGATGAAGTGTTGTTCAGGGATAAGATGCCAACCTTATTGGGGGAGGTACCTGCAAAATCCAGAGATGCCATATTCACACAAAAACAGTTGCAGGAGTTTACTGCCAGAGAGGGAGTGTGTGAGATGGTCCATAATGTTCTTGTACTCACGCCCATGAGACAGAACAAACTAGAGGCTGCATGGGAGGGGCCCTGCAATATATTCAATCGGTTGGGTAGAGCAACTAGTGTGTCACTTTTAAAAGGAGGGCATCCTGCTGCCAAAGCTGCTAGGTGCAATCTGTCTGGCAATTGTGTTCTCACCGCAAGGGGAAGCTCCTTTTGATACGCATCGGGAGTGGCTCGTAGCCACCCCCTTTTGCGTCTCTTATTGGGGGAGGTGTCACAAATATCTCAGGATTCAGCTCCTAAGGAGTTAACTTTGTGCAGCTTGCACTCAAAACAGTTATTTGTTTTCAAGAAGAATTGTGTTTGTATTTTCTTTGAAGTGCCAGAACCCTCTAACTAGCCACCAAATGCTAGTGTGTATGCATTGAGTCATAAAATCACTGAAGCTCTTAGTCACAGAGATACACAGGATAAAGTTTATGGCTTAAGCTGTCAATAGAATGCATGATGCAAAACAGGCCCTTCATTACAAAAACTGACCAGGTCACTGACAGGACATTGGTATATTATGTACATATGTGTGTTAAAAGTGTTATAACTTTAACGGCAGGTAAATATGACGACCTATGGCATATTTGATATCAAACCGGTTCTCCCAATAAAACTAAGAGGTTCTAAATATGTAAATATAGAAATTTCTTACCTAGCAGGAATGATAATGGATTGTATAAATTCAGGCAAGAAATTTAGTCTATTGAAGTTTGTAAAGACAGTGGGGTTTTTTAGCCCGCCCAGGAGGGTGTGGTTAAGCAACATGATCTCTGAGAAGTAGGTTTAAGATTCTTATTTTTTAACAATAAGATTGTCATTCTTACAAGGGGAGCTGCTGTACAGAAGTAAGGAGCCATCATTTTCATGCCAGCCCCTGGCGCAGATCTTGAAGACTAGGAAAGTATTCAATTCTGTTTTTCTCCTTTTTATTTTAAAATACTGTTTGCGTGTGTAATTTTATTTGTAACAACTTTTTATTAATCATGCATTGTGCATAATATTTTTGGCATAATAAATAATTCCTTTATTAAGTTTGGCCTTTGTCTAATAATTGAACCACGTTACTGAAAGAGACTGGAATATTAGAACTGTATAATTTTAGGTTATTTTCTGCTAAATTGTATTTCTAGAGTTAATGTGTAAAGTCTGGGGTTTTCCTTAAGATTTTCCCTTTAATAAATTTTAAGTGGTGGCAGCATTTGAGCTATAGGATTTATAGTTTATTGTGGGTGGCATTACAAGGGAGTGTTGGGCATTTCTCTTACGTCTAGTACAGATTAAGGGAATGCGAATTAACTCTTGCACCCACTAAACTGAATCACAAGCTTGCCTGGTGTGGCTAGATTGTGACCTATAGGTGACAGAAAAGGGGGCTGAAAACCCTTTCTGTGCCAAATAAGTGACGGGCGCAGGGTTGGATAACCTTGGTTCGTCACAGTATGTGGATATCAAGATGACTTAAAGCAGCGTTACTACTGATCAGCTCTCTGCAGAGGTAAATAATAAGTTATAAATTATAAATTATAAATTAGTACAGTAAGTATAAACAAAGATATATAATTTTCCTTCTGTCTACAGTTGGCAATAGATATCAGCAAATCTTGATTCGTTTAAATTTCAAACAGTAACTAAACTTGTAAACTTTTCAACTGTCAAACTTCACAAAATCCCAAAAGCCCTCCCCCCCCTCCCCATTATGGAAAAGGATATATATGCAGCTTGTAGCACCAATTTCTGTGCATTATGTCCCTCCAGATAGTTCTGGTAAGTTAAAAAGTCCTGAGTTGAGGATTCTAAATCTTGTGTGGTTTTCTCCTACTTCATGTGTCTTCTTCGTCTTCTTGCTGGGCCTGCCTTGGCCGATCTGCTCGCCTCTTGATTTGATCCAGAAACAGCTGAAGGTGTTTTGGAGAGTCAAATATCTTTGGGCCCTGTGGCGTTTGAAGTCGCAGTCTGGCTGGGTAGAGAAGTGCTATGGATTCCCCTTGAGCTATGAGGTCTCTGCAGTAAGGCGTGAATTCTCTCCTTTTCTTTGAGACATCTGCGGAATAATCTTGGAAGATGAAGATTTTCCTCCCTTCAAAATCAATAGGCGTCTTTTGTCTGTACGCTCTGAGTATTAGCGTTTTATCTTTAAAATTTAGGTAGCGCACCATTATCTGTCTAGGCGCACCTTCCTGCTGAGGAGCTCCCACACTGTGTGCTCTTTCTGCTATGCAAGGTATGCTTGTAGATGGGAGTTTGAGTATACCTGGGAGAATGGTTTCTACAAAGTTCATTAGGGCCCCCGAGGGGACAGATTCTGGGACTCCAACTATTCTTAAATTGTTCCGTCTTGAACGGTTCTCCAAGTCCTCTACCTTGGCCTGCAGCAGTTTATTGTGTCTTTGGAGAGTAGTGATGGAGGAGGTCGTGTCCCTGTGTCTTTCTTCACCCTCTGCTGTTTTCTGTTCCACAGCGGTTAGGCGTGTGGAGAAGGCTCTGAGGTCTGTGGACAGGCTATCCATTCCTGTTTGCAATTGTTCTATTTTAGGCAAGAAGAGCGCAGACAATTGAGATACAATAGGATGTGTGTCTTGCGTCGAGGTAATGGATGTTTCTAGCAGTGACTGAGTCTGGTCTTGGTTCTCAGTTTGGGTTCTCTGGCGTCTCTCCATTTGCTTCTGTCTACCTGCCATGTTGTCAGTCTTTTTATTGTATGGGGTATAGTACTTTTGCATACAGGCAGTTCACAGCAAAGGTTCTACTGTAGTTGTAACTTAGTAGGAGGATTAGGCTTTTTTCCATAGGACTAGGAAGATTAGTTTCTTTTCTGTTTCTGGAGGTTTGTGCTTGGGGAGGGGGGTACATTGGCTCCGGTTTAGTATGTCATATCTATTGGTGTCCCCTGAGTAGAATTAACAATTGAGCTGTTGATGGTCAGTCTTGGGTTGAGGTGTGCTGCTCCCAAGTTGTCCGCTTCACCCGCAAGTCGGACACTGTTGTGCTGCAAGTTTATTTCCCCTCCACGTGGGTTCTATCTGTGTGGCGCTGACAGCCTTCTTGGGCTCTGCGCTGTTAACCACCCAGTGACAGACAGGTCCCCTTGTAAAATGATTACTCTCCTTCTAAGCCTGGGAGGAGAGGGGAGGTAGTAAGGCTAATGAGCTCCCAAGTAAGAAGCAGTTCACTATTTTTTCTGTGTATGCTGTTTCTGAACAATGTTATAGCAGGGCCGATATCCAAGATGGCCGCCGTCAGTTTATTACGCAGCTCTCTGGGTGTTGGGGCAGATTACCTTGTCCGTCTTTGATTTCTAAGAGACTGGAATTTAGCCCTCCTCCGTAAAGCCCCAGCCTGTTCGGCTTCTCACCTACTCCCTTTCGATGGTGCGGGAGGTCTGGCCTCTCTGATCGCCGCCGCGATCGTGCTTCAGTTATTTGTATGTACGGCTGCCGGCGGGGGAGCGGATCGAAGGCGCCCCTCTCTGTGTCTTGTCCGGGCAGGTGTCCGTTGAGTGTCCTGCCAAGGATTACAGCTTTTTGGCACTTTAGGTGGCTAAAAACACAGGTCTGCGAGCATAGATACACGGAGCTCAGCAAACCTGCGTCCTCTCGCCGTGCCCGCCCACCGGAAGTCCTCTCCTATGCCAACATTTTTATGAGTGTATTCGAGGAGAAGTTTGTCTATGAGAACAATCTATTTCATCTGTGTGGCGCCACCTGGTGGCGCTACATAGATGACATATTTGGCATTTGGTGGGGCGACGTTGGCTCCCTTCAGCAATTTGTTACAGATCTCAATATGGCTTCTAGATGTATTAAGTTTACCCTATCTTGGAGTGAAGAATCAATTAATTTTTTGGACACTAAAGTCTATAAGGATGGTTCATGTCTAAAGACAGATTTATACAGGAAACAAACAGACAGGAATAGCCTTCTACACTTTTCTAGTGCCCATGCCCCTTCTCTAATCCAGTCACTACCATATAGTCAAATGCTTAGGGTTAAACGTATTGTTAAAGATGAAAAATTGGCCCTGCAAAGGTTAGAAGAAATGGGTGTAAGATTTATTGAGCGTGGGTACCCTTATGATATGATACAGACAATTTTGAGAAAAGTTTTACAGACACCAAAGAATAGGGTCAATATGACAGATGTCAAAAAGAAAAAGGACCCTAATAGATTGGTTTTTGTCTCAGAATACAGTGCTAACAGTGCAGCAATACAAAAAATTGTTCGTAAACATTGGAATGTTTTGAAGGAATGTAATCCAGAGGTTGTAGCATTCCAACAGCCTCCTATGCCAGCCTACACTAGATTACCCAGTCTTAGGGATAAATTAATTAAAGCTGATGTTGGGTCAAATAAGAAATCTAAACAAGGTTTTATTACATCAGAAAATAATGGTTGCTTCCCTTGCCTGAATTGTTCAAATTGCAACAATATGATAAAAGGTGATCTTTTTATACATCCCCAAACGGGCCAGAAATTCAGGATTAGGGGCTACTTTAATTGTAATGCAAACTTTGTAATATACTTAATTAAGTGTCCGTGTGGGTTAATTTATATAGGTGAAACGACCCAGCGGGTCAGAGATAGAATTATACAGCATTAAATCTAACATAAGGACCAATAATTTAAATGCACCTGTAGCCTATCATTTTTTGAGCTGCAACCACACAATTGCACAACTGCGCTTTCAAATTATAGATTTTGTACAAAGCCCTAGGCGTGGTGGTAATAGAGAATTATTGTTACAAAAACGTGAGGCTTTCTGGATCAATAAGTTAAACACATTGGCTCCCAATGGAATGAATAGAGAATTGGATTTGAGTGTGTTCCTTTAAGAGGTGTAATAATACTAAGAGTTATGTGATAATCCTTGTTTCTGACTTTTTGAATTCTTTGTATAATATCTTGCTATGACATCTGTTAAATGCTTTTTTTAACTTTGTATTTTTTTAAAAAAAATGTTTTTAAATAAATGTGGTGTAAAATATGTATTTTCAGGTATGAACCACTAGAGGTCATTATGACAGGCCTTCTTTGTGCCTTGTAAAGGGTTAAATTAAAAAGGTGTGGTTTTACCTGGTTGTAGGTATTTAAGGTGATTATGTGTGATGTACAAGTTATGAACATGAATAAGGGTTTGTAGCCCGAAACGTTGTTCTGCTTTTCTGGCTCCCAGTTTGTGACAATAAAGAGAACCTCTGCATAAGGACTTTGTGGTGCGTGTGCTACTTTTTGTTTTATATTACTTTGAGGATTTTTGCAGTAATCCTACTGCAGTATGCACCCTATCAAGGATTGAAGTGCTGGATTTCTGAATTGCTTCTATTTAAAAGACAGGAAGGAAGTACTTGGAATCACTCTTGAAAAAGTTCCCAGGTTGGGACGAAACGTACATCGAGTAAAGGAGTTAATGAGGTCCCTGTGAGGCTATGGTATTGTGCTTGTATCATTCATTGAGCATAACGTGAGCTGAAGGCAAATTTTTTAATTTTAAGGTCTTGTACCTGTTTTATTGATATCCTGCGAACCACGGACATTATATAAAATACAGTCCACAGAGAAGTGGATAGCGTGTCATACAAGCTTCATCAACAACGTGTGTTCATACACACCTCCGGTTTTAAGCCATTTGAAAGACGGTAACTTGTTTGAGGACACCTGATTGGCCGGCTGGTACACCTCTTCCTGCGATTGGCTGATACGCTGACTGACAATAACATCCCTGTGAGAAGACGCCAGAGAGGGTTTGCAGTTTCAATAACTGTTGTTACAATGCTGTTTTATTCTTTTTAAATTGTGAGTGCAATTCTGTAATAGGGCACTACATTATTAAAGGTGTTTTATAATCTGCACTTAGATGCGTTTGTGCGCTCCTGTTGCTTTTTTGTTTTTAAAGTTACCAGATGTGTTTGTATAAAATAGCATTAGATTCAGCAATGTCTGGATGTGTTTGTTAGGAAAATACCTGAATTTGTGTGTGTGTCTGTCTTAATAGGTCATGGATCCAAAAAATAAAAGCCTGGTTCTGGTAGGATCCAGATGTTTTTGTGCAAAATATTGTTGGATTTAGAAGTGTCTGGAAGTATTTGTGTGCAAAACACTTCATTTGTGTGTATTTGTCTAAATTAGACATGGATCCGTCAGGATCCGGCTTTTTTTTTTTTTTAAGAAAAGGGTTGGTTCTGAAAGGTTTATTTGGTGGACCTATACTAAACTCAACCATTTCTGGAAGGACGTATTAATTCAAACAGAGAAGCTGTTGGTAATAAAGATACCTCCAGACCCGCTTTTATGGCTTTTAAATAAACCACCCAAAAAAATCCCAGCAACGCATCTAGCTTTACTCCAAATTGTGTCTAACAGTGCTAAAGTGTTAATAGCTCAATTTTGGAAACAAGACCAACCTCCTACTATAGCTCAATGGGTTGATACTATACATAAGACCTTGCAATTGGAGGAATACCATTATATGAAAATGATGAACAAAGATTTCTTTCATGAGACACTTTATATTTGGGAGGAATACATACACAACATATACATGACATAAGATATAAATCTTTATTAGCTATAAGAGTCTATTGAATAGACATACGAACGAGATATTTAATTATGGTTTTACACGGTAGTTGACAATCCTTATTCATTCTTTTCTATACTCTATATTTTCATTTCTTTTCCCAAACAAAATAAGGTTTTTTTGTGTAAAACACTGATGTTTTTGTGTAAAACACTGATGGATCCAGGTGTCTGGATGTGTTTGTGAAACATTTACATTTGTAGGTATCTGTCTAAATTAGACATGTATTCGGCAGGATTCGGCTTTTTTTCTATAAAAAAGTGTTGGATGGGAAAGGACCCAGATGTTTTTGTGTAAATAATTGGTGGATCCAGAAGTGTCTGGATGTGTTTGTGTGGAAAACACTTAAATTTGTGTATATATGTCTAAATTAGACATGGAACCGGCATTTTTTCTGTAAAAAAGTGTTGGTTCTGAAAGGACCCAGATGTTTTTGTGTAAAACATTGGTGGATCTAAAAGTGTCTGGATGCGTTTGTGTGGAAAACATTTAAATTTGCGTACATCTGTAAACTAGACATGGATCCAGTAGGATCCGGCTGTTTTTCTGTAAAAAAAAAAGTGTTGGTTCTGAAAGGACCCAGATGTTTTTTTTGTAAAAAATTGGTGGATCCAGAAGTGTCTGAATGTGTTTGTGTGGAAAACATTTAAATTTGTGTATATCTGTCTAAATTAGACATGGATCCAGCTTTTACCCACACCCTAGACAACTATCTTTAGGTTACATGTATTGACATGTAAATATTGCCTAAATGACATAAGATGTTGTTTACACTTGGTCTCATCACCTCTCCAAACTGCCCCATTTTACAGGCACAAATATTCCAAAATCCTTACGAAATCGAAACCTTTTAAGGTCTCAAGTAGTTTTGATAAAGGGTTTTCTACCTATATTGCAAAGCAACAATATTTCTATAAAAATTCACTCATGCATATTTTCAATGTTGACCCGTATGTCCTTTATTAAGAGGGCTGATCACTAATTGCAGATGCAGATATCATATAACTCAAAGCACGATTGCAAACATAGAAGTACTTTTCATTTCGTCCCTCTCTCCCCTGACCAAAATTAAGAATTCGTGTCCTAATATGAAAAAAACGTTTGGTTATTGATATTGCACCAGTTGCGTCTCGTTTGTAAGTGAACTGTTGTTCTTAGCAAATAAATGTGTCAGAAAATGTGCAATAACCATGCACGAAATTTCTCCTTGCAACCATGTTCTTCAAAGGCCAACATAACACTAGGTAATGAAAGTCCATGTACATAACAATCCCAGAAAAATAATGTTCAAAGTATAAAACAACTTTAGAGAATAATCTCTCCAAATTGTGCATATAAAAATAAATTATCGTTTAACAACCGAGCATACTGAGAGTATCCGAAAGCACCACGACGTTAAATGAATTCTGCGAATATATCAGTTAATAAAACAGGAAACCATTGCGAAAACAAATGACAAAAGAAATTGAACCTAGCGTTCCGTATTTCGGTGGTTGCTCGGACATAAGGAGGCAAGAGCAAGGGAATCAAGGAAGAGGAGGTGCTGTGTGCGTGTCACAAGGTTAGTAGTGCTCAGGAAGGGGAGGTGTGTGCTTGTGCGCACAGGAAGAGGTGGCGCTGTATGTCCGGATGAACGGTGTGCTGTGTTTTACTGTGCGCAGCCGGAGAACTGTACCCACGGGTGGGCACGCACATACACCGCTCACGACCTCTATACACAACGTGGGCACTGACGGTCAGGATTATAGCCACAGGATCCATGTAGTGGCACAGCCTGAGGCACAAGATGGCGGGTGAGGGACAGTGTGCTAGTGTGTATGACACTCTGCTCGAGTGTGATAAATACTGTACGTGCACACGAAAATGTTTTGCAGTGGCAGATAATGTGTCTTTATAGCGAGTAGTGTGAATAATGTGCGTGGAACTATTGGTATGTTTGAAGTAATTCAAGGTAAAGTTGTGTTAAATGCTTAAAGGACCATTAAATACACTATAACTGCACAGTCAAAAATGTGTAATACAGCCACAATGCTCAGTAGGTGCTGGTGCTTCAGAAAGTGTGCATACAAAATATTGTGTACATTAGCATAATATATGTACATTGGAAGATTTCTTTTTAATTGCAAGTCTAATTCATTAAAGTTTAATGTTGATTTTAGTGTCCCTTTAATGTCAGTGATTGGCACTATGCTTGAATTAGATATTGACAATTATACAAGGTGTGCATGAGAAATGTTTTGTGAGTTGCAGTATATGTTATTGTAACTAATTTTATAAAAACAATCTTCAATGTCTCTATTGATGTGTCTATATGTGTATGATGTACAGTACTGTTACTTTGTGGCAAAGTGTGTTTATAGTATTAAACTCTTGTATAATAGTGCACATGAGTAGGATCGTCTTCAAATATCTATAGTGTAAGTGATGGTAAACTTGACATGTTTTAAAATCAGGTCTGGAATCCTAAGCAATATTTTAGAGGGATTTTAATTGATCACATTTTAACGAATATGCGCTGTAACTAACTTTTTAAACTCGCAGTGCCATTCTAATACTAGACTTGTGCATTCAGCATTTTCTTTCAATGTTGAATGCAGAAGTAGGAGTACTTTCGTGATGTTCGGATCTCTTCAGAACCAAATTTCTCCTTGTGAAAGTAAAGCACACTAAAATCTGGATTTGTTTCACTTTAATAAGAAATTCAGCTCTAAAAATATTGAACATAACGAAATTGCGCCTACTTCTGCTGTCTGCATTCAGCATTGAACTAAAAAATGCTGAATGTACAAGTCTATCTAATAGCCTGCGCTCCAGTCACCCTCTTCAAAAGTCAATTTTTTGTGTGAGCGAACAATTTGAACTGTTCTCCAATCGGCACTCTAGCTCAGAAGAAAGTGCTGTATGGCTAGATAGGTGATTGGAGAACAGTTCTAACCGTTATCTCACTAAAAATGTGAGTATAAGTAAGCGGCCAGAGAGCAGGTTATAAAAATAGAACAGCTAGATTAAAAAGTCACAGCACATCTTTATTAGAAGTAATACATTAAAGTCCATCTAAAATATCGCTTGGATTCTGGACGTGATTTTAAAACATGTAAATCTTACCATCACTTTAAATTCCTTCACAGACTTCAAAACGCATGTCTAAGTTCTCAGTATTCGGTATGATTCATTAACTTAATATAAAGTTGCTAATCCTTGCTATAAGTTAAATGTGAAACAGGTAAACGGATAGTTTACCCAAGACATTTTCTCCCCTTTAATTTGTATCCAATTTACCTGCTAAAGTGTATTATATTTGTTACAAGTAGCTTTTTTTACTCTTATTTCGGCATCTAAAATAGCTGATTTAGCCTGTGGTATCCCCACCTATACTGGAAGTTTCTATACTTAAGTCAAGGCTGTTTACAAGCAATGTAAACACAGCCAGCAGAAGTAATTACACTCCCGGTGGGGTGTAGAAGAGATAACTAATACAATTATAATATTACATTGTTCTTTGTAAGTATTGAGCTTTGGTTGACAGACAAATATAAGGAAAGCATGTCTGTGTACACAAAGTGATAACATAATGATATCTGATTTTTACATGCACGCTCAACCAATTGTAATAGGCTGTTGTTTCACAGCACAAAAACATATATTTCATGTACACAAAAATACTGAAAATGCAATTTCTCATAAATGTTATACTCTGCAGCTGGTATAAGTAATTGGAAATACTAGCGTTTGTGAAATGCTAGGTTTACCATTGGTTCAAATAAAGGGGACTTTAAGTCATGAAGTATAAATTACTTCATGCTGGAAGTTCCTTTATTTGTATGAAGCGTTCACCGCACTGAGCTGCTCAGGCAGCCCACGGCAGAACGCTATTTTGCTCAGAGATGACGTTTCCATCTCTTAGCCAATAACTGTGCGGGCTATCCGACTTGGTGCCAGATGGAACTCTCGGCTATTTACTTAGAGGTGGAAACGTCCCCTTACTGCAAAATTAGCGTTCTGCCGTGGGCTGCCTGAGCAGCTCAGTGTGGAGGACGCTTCAAACAAATAAAGAAACTTTCAGCATTAAGTATTTTATACTTTGTTACTGAAAGTCCCCTTTTTTATTTCTTCCAATTGTAAATCCTAGCATTTCACAAATGCTAGGATTTACCATCTCTTTAAAGGGACACTGAACCCAAATTTTTTTTCTTTCATGATTCAGATAGAGCATGAAATGTTAAGTAACTTTCTAATTTACTCCTATTATCAATTTTTCTTTGTTCTCTTGTTATCTTTATTTTTAAAGCAGGAATGTAAATCTTAGCAGCCAGCCCATTTTAGGTTCAGCACCATGGATAGTGTTTGCTTATTGGAAACTTACATTTACCCACCAATAAGCAAGCATAACCCAGGTTATCAACCAAAAATGGGCCAGCTCCTTTGCATCACATTCCTGTTTTTTAAATAAAGATAGCAAGAGAACGAAGAAAATTTGAAAATAGGAATAAATTAGAAAGTTGCTTACAATTGCATGCTCTATCTAAATCATGAAAGAAAAAATTTGGGTTTAGTGTCCCTTTAAGGGAAAAGCAATTTTACAGTATACTGTCCCTTTTAACTGTACATAATGTTTAGCTGCATGTGTGCATTACACAGAGTTTGACAAATCACTGGTGAGTCATTTTTACTTCTAGCTCCTAAACCAGGGGTCGATAAATCTGTTTAAAATTTAGGAGCCAGAAAAACTTTTAGGAGTAAGACCGTGGTATTTCTTTTTACATATATGGAGAATAACCCAAAAAGTTAGGAGCCAGGGTTAAAATTCTAGGAGCCAGTGGCTCCTGGGTTTGTCGTGCCCTGTCCTAAACTTTATATGGCTTGCTCATCAGTTTTTTTTGGATGGCTATTTTTATGTCAATTATTTTAACTTGTTATAAAACTGTGAGTGCTCCTTTATATGTATACCTTTTGGGTGCATGTTGCAGCCTGTCTCTGTTAAAAGAATGCTTATTGCTAATGTAAGAGTTATCTTTTGTTTCTTATGATTGTAATTTTTTGTTTGTCTTGTAGATTTGACGCTACTGCCAGAAGATGTGCAGGAAGAGATAGATGGATGTAAGTGATTCTCTCCTTAAGTCACAGAACAATACTGTGTATAAAATATCTACAACCTTTGTTGTTTATTATGGAAAAAGAAACTATCTTTAAAGGGACACTGAACCCAAATTTGATCTTTCGCGATTCAGATACAGCATGCTTTATTTAAGCAACTTTCTAATTTACTCCTATTATCAAATTGTCTTCATTCTCTTGGTATCTTTATTTGAAAAGCAAGAATGTAAATTTAGAAGCCGGCCCATTTTTGGTGAACAACCTGGGTTGTTCTTGGTGATTGGTGGATAAATTCACCAACCAATAAACAAGTGCTGTCAAGGGTAAAAATTGGCTGGATCCTTCGCTTAGATGGCTTTTTTTCCCCTTGAAATAAAGATAGCAAGAGAACGAAGAAAAATTGATAAGAGTAAATTAGAAAGTTGATTAAAATTGCATGCTCCATCTGAATCACGAAATAAAATATTTGGGTTCAGTATCCCTTTAATTTTTGTAGATCTGCACTTTTAGTGTATTTAATTTTACACACTGGAAAAAACATTTATCTCATTCTCTTGTGAGAGGTATTAGTTGTGTATACTGTCTTGGGTCTTCTTGGAGTAAATAGAAACCCTCCCAATAGTCTTCAGATTGTCACCTTCTACTGTATCAACCCCTTATGTTTCTTACTATTGGGAGGGAGATAAAACACTTTGAAGCTGAAGTTTGTTTTGCTAGGCGAAGTAAGGAGAATTTTACAGAAACGGTCAAGATTAAATTTTAATGATTTGCAGGGGGTGCAATTTTAAACCACTTTCCAACTTCTGTTATTTAATTTGCTTCTTTTTTTAAGAGCATACCTAGGTAGGCTCAGCAGCAGCAGTGCACTACTGGGAGCTACCTGGTGCCTTTCATCATTTACTCACCTGGTTTGTTTAGCGAGCTCCCAGTAGTACATTGTTGCCCCTGAGCCTATTCTTTAGCAAAGGATACCAAGAGAATGAAGCACATTTCATAATAGTAAGTAAACTTTGTAAGTTGTTTAAAAATGGAATGCCCTATTTGAATCATGAAAGTTTCATTTTGACTTTACTGTCCCTTTTTAACTTCTTAGTACAGCATAGTCACTAAAGCAGTGATATAGCCACCTAGGGCTGCAACTAAGGATTATTTTCGTAATCAATTAATTATCCGATTTATTTTTTGGATTAACTGATCAGATGGAAAAAAAAAAGTCTTGTATTTTAAATAAAATCCACATACTGAGTGTTGCAAATATAAACTTCAGACTAAAACTTTACATTAACACAATTGTTTGTCCAATTTTTAAGCAGCAGAGCACATTTTTATTATAAAAGTGAATGTAAAGTTGAATGAATGAGTGCCCGTTTTTTTAAAAACAGGGGCACTTTCATTAAACTTTACATTGCAGCATTTTTTTTTGCATACTTTGCTTTTTACTTAGGAAACCCAGACCGGCGATCCTCCGCCCGCTGCTCCTCTGTACTTACTACAGTAATGTTGAAACCGGCTTCCTCCAATTATTGCGTGGCCTCACAAGATGGACGCTCTGGGGTGCACGCCATGATTGGAGGAAGCCGGTTTCGTCATGGCTGAGGTAAGTACAGAGGCGCTGCGGGCGGAGTATCGCCCGTCTGCTGTCATAAAGAACAAGGTAAGTATTTAAGAAAATGCTGCAACTTAACATTCACTTTAAGCAAAACAAAACCACAAATGGTTTGAAAAGAGGAAGCATTAGAATGAGGTAGACTATCACTATTTATAACATTCTGTTATTCATTCTTTCAGAAACTTTACATTAAAATTCAAAAATGTCATCATGTCCACATGCTCCTGGCTGAAACTGGCTCTCTTTTTGCAAGCTATTTTGCCTGCAGCAGAGAAGAGGCGCTCAGATGGTGTTGAGGTGCCTGAGATGCATAAGTAGGGTTTTGCCAATTTCGCAAGGTGGGATATTTCTTTGTTAGCTCCACCAATGCAAAGGGTTTTCCTCCTTGGCAGGGGGCCTCACAACAAAATAAGCCTGGACTTATTCTAACTTAAAAATATCTTAAAATTCTAATTGCAGTGGTTAAATAACCAGCTATAAAGTTAGGGAAAAAATATCTAGTCCGCTCCTTAAAATAATATATATATATATATATATATATATATATATATATATATATATATATATATATATATATATATATATATATATATATATATATATATATATATATATTATTGCACACACACACTCATAGAAGTTGAATCTGTTACATATCACAATTTATAAAAATAAATAAAGTCAAAAGCACTAATGACTATATATCAATAACGGGATAATGCCTTACATATTTATCTATAGAGTACATATCAGCAATAGCAAGCAATCTGCTAATAATTGTGCAAACAGATAATAGTGCACTTCAATTCAAATAACTCCCATCAATCTAGGGCTAGGTGTAAATAACAAGCTCGGCACTATATCATGCAAAGCATAGTCCCAAATCACCTGATTTAATATAAACAATCCAAATGACTGCTATTATTACTGGGTTGCACATAAGCCAGGAGTATTTGTAAAGTTAAAATGAAACTTACTGTCCTGAAAAAGTAAACGTCTGTAGACCTCCTTTAGGCTAAGGATATAACCATAAAACCATGTGCAGGAGTTCATTCATCAGAGTGAAGCAGCTGGTGCTGTGTGCAGACCAACTAATGGATAATGAGATTCGTTGAGAACTATTTTCATAATTGATAATATCGATTAGTTGTTGCAGCTCTACAGCCAACCCTGACTTGTTGTTCAAGTCACTTGATGTGTAAAATAAAAAAAAAAAGGATATGAGGACTGTGGTAAGATTCTTAGTGTCCAAACCATTAGTAGCTAGCTGTTATTCAGTGTATCCTTGGATTGTGTGTTTTACAGCCTAGCTATACCTGTGTGGGTGGTCCAGCTCTGCTACTGCGTTTTGCAGATCAGTATCTTTATCACAAAATTTTGTGGTCATGGGTCAGTATTTGTATAATTTTTTTTTTGTAAATTCCTCTTTAGTGTACTTTATTTTACATTGCATTGCTTTGCTTCCAATTTCAACAAACCATTTATGCACTATAATTGGTTCACACATTTTCACTTTAAAGGATCTATTAAAGAGACATTAAAGTACTTTTTTTTTTTTTTCTATGTTGCATCTAAATAAGGACATTTTTGATTGTATTACCTTTTATAAATGTGATGTTCCGTTGCCCAAAAAAAAATGCTAGTGGAATCTGTAACTTTCTGACAGTATTTGTTATCATTATGATTATAGTTTTTGTGTAGGGCCGCCAGATTCTGTAGAGATGTGAATGTTATCAGCCAGTGAGCAGTATTTGGGGATGCATTGTAAAACATGTGCTTCCTGTTTTTCAAAATAAATGTAAATCATTTTTACTTCTTTTTTTGCTGTACTACAAAATATTTCTAATATTGTTGCTTTTTATGGACACAATTAACATATTTATGAGTTTACTAGTTGGTAAGCCTGCCCAGAGGGCAGTCTGTGTTGTTAATAAAAAAAACAAAATTTTAATTACAGAAAAAAATAAATTATCAAAAATAAAAAAATTAAGCCTAATACCTTTGAAAATTAAAAAGCCCCCCCAAATTAAAACACCCCCTAATCTAATGCTGAACTACCAATAGCCCTTAAAAGGCCTTTTTGTAGGGAATTGCCCTAAGTTAAACAGCTCTTTTGCAGTTGCAAAAAAAGTCCCCCCCCCTAACAGTAAAACCCACCAACCCCCCCCAAACTAAAACACTAAAACACTAAAAACCTAAACTATCCATTGCCCTGAAAAGGGCGTTTGTATGGGCATTCAGCTCTTTTGCTGCCCATCCCTAATCGGAAAAAAATATTTAAAAAAAAACAACCTAATCAGCTCTTTTACATTAAAAAATACACAAAAAAAATCCCCCCCTAACAAAAAAAACCTAACACTAAAAAAACCTAAACTACCCATTGCCCTTAAAAGGGCATTTAGCTCTTTTTTACAAAATGCCCACCCTAATCTAAATTAAAATTTTTTTTTTTTTTTTTTTAAAAACTTTAGTCTAACCCCCAGGTTTGGTCCGGCGGAGAAGGTCCTGTCCCATGCGGTGAAGTCTTCTTCCAAGCGGCGACCTCTTCTTTCTTCCAGGAACAATCCGGACGGAGCTGAAGACCGGCAACCCTGGAGTTGAAGACCGCGGAGCCGTGGAGCGTGGAGGATCCTCTTGGTACGATCACCGCCGTACACTGAATAGTGAATTCAAGGTACGCGATTAAAGATGGCGTCCCTTGAATTCCTATTGGCTGATTTCATTCTTAAAATTCAAATCAGGCAATAGAATTTCAGTAGCTCTCATCCTATTGGCTGATTTGAACTGCCAATAGGATTTAAGTAGCTCTCATCCTTTTGGCTGATTTGAATTTGAAGAATAAAATCATCCAAAAGGAATTCAAGGTACGCCATCTTTAATCGCGTACTTTGAATTCACTATCCAGTGTATGGCGGCGATCGTACGAAGAGGATCCTCCATGTTCCAGGGTCGCCGGTCTTCAGCTCCGCGCCGGATTGTTCCTGGCAGAAGAAAGAGGAGGTCTCCGTTTGGAAGAAGTTTTTTTAGATTAGGGTGGGCATTTTGTAAAATAGCTAAATGTCCTTTTATGGGCAATGCCCAACAAATGCCCTTTTCAGGGCAATGGGTAGTTTAGGTTTTTTATTTTGGTGGGTGTGGGGTTTTACTGTTAGGGG
Organism: Bombina bombina; assembly: GCF_027579735.1. NCBI lineage: Eukaryota > Metazoa > Chordata > Amphibia > Anura > Bombinatoridae > Bombina > Bombina bombina. The sequence goes on from NC_069503.1 coordinate 811,599,423, forward strand.
GGACTTTGTATTTTTAATGTAAAAGAGCTGTTTATCTTGGCAATGCACTGTAAAAAGCCCTTTTAAGGGGCTACTGGCAGTTTAGCATTAGATTAGGGGCTGTTTTTATTTTGGGGGCCTTTTTTATTTTCATAGGGATTAGGTTTAATTTTGTAAACTTTGGTAATTTTGTTTTATTTTCTGTAATGTTAGCCTTTTTTAATTTTTTGTAATCTTAGCTTTTATTTTTTATAACTTTAGTATTTTTTAGTTTAGGTATTTTTTTTTTAAAATTTAGGGGGTGTTAGGTTAGTGGGCTTAGTAATTTAGTTATTTGCGTTGTGGGTTTAGGGGTTAATAGGTTAATTAGGTTTATTGTGATGTGGAGATTTTGCGGTTTAGCGGTTAATAGGGTAATTACCGTATTTTTCGCTCCATAAGACGCACCTTTTTAGAGGAGGAAAACAAGAAAAAAAATTATTCTGAATCAAATTGTGTAGTAAACTATTTAATAAACTATAACAGAATAATAGAACAGCAGTCAACAGTGGAATAAAGAACCACCAGGTTCATTAACAAAAGAAGAGAGACTTTAAGGTTCTTCTAGTCTGTGTACCCCTAGAACTCTGATTTGCTAGAGTCAGAATTTAAGATGCTCAGATCACAAATATCACTTTCGACGCTATCTACAGATAAGAAATCATATTTGGTTCCATCCAAAGCATTGCTAATGCCATATTTTTTGCATGACTGTACAACGATTTCCTCCTTCACTGAGTGCCATGATGTTTTCAACCATTCACAAACTTGAGTGATAGAGGGCTTCTTCATTCGTCCAGTAGGTGTCAGATCATGATTACCAGCAGCGATCGAATTTGTTCCACTCTTCTCGCATAAAGATTTTAAATGGTTTGTTGATGGAAACATAGAGAGGTTGCAACTGGCTGGTAAGACCTCCCGTAATTACAGCTAGATGAGTCTTTACTTCTTTAAAGCACTTTTTTGTAGTTTTGCTAATATGTGCTTTACACTGGTCAAGCACTAATAAGGCAGGTTTTTTCAGAAGCCCTCCAGGACATTTGGACCACACTTTTTCAAGCCATACTCTCATTCCATTTTCGTCCATCCATCCTTTCTCATGAACATGTACAACTCCTCTTGGAATCACTTTTGGAACTGTTTTCCTTTTAAAAATGAACTTGGGTGGCAATTTTGGTGTCAATTGCACAGCAAGGCAACACAACCCTGTAATGGGTTTTCTCATGTCCGTAGGTTTTCTAGGTGATAGTTTTGGCACCTTTCAGATCAACAGTCTTATTAGATGGCACATCAAAGGTTAGCGAGACTTCATCCATATTCCCAATCTGGCCAATTTCAAACCCATTTTTCTTCCTAGCATCAATTACAAATTTATGAAAAAAAGAATCTTATTTTCATATTCTTTTGGCATTTTTTGTGCAATTCTAGTTTTGGTGCGCATAGCCAAGGCCACATCACCTCATAAATCTGTAGCACCACAATGGTGATCCAGTAAAATCGTAAATGCCTTTCTCTACAGCAATGCGTTTGGCTTCATATATTATAATTTTTGTAGAGACTGAAAAGCCATTATTCCGGTGATGTGTGATCCATTCTTTCATGGTCACGTCTAACTGTGGCCACTTTGCAGCATGCCCACGAAAAGTGTGCTTACTTTTTATTTGCTTTTTGCAGCTGATCCTCCTGTTTCCTTCAGTCTCTCTCATAATTTTTTTCAGTTGGAGGTGGCCCAAAATGTCTCTCTGCTGCTCTGTTTCAATGCTCCTTTGCATAGTTTACTACCTCCTAGTTTAGTTTAAAAGGAATCGTATATGCTATTCTTTTCTGCTTTATCTTCTTTGTACCGGTATGTACGGGGAAGGTTTTCTGCAAGAAAATACAGTGATGAAGAATCTGTCAGTAATGTACCAGTATCTCCAATGTTTACCACTGAGCGCTGACCATTTGCGTTATCTCTCAGCATGGTCTTACCGTAATTCAGAAAACACACTCTGGTGACACAAATCAAATAGAATTGCATCCGTATTAAACTACGGTAACAATTTACAACAATGGTATCCTATAACCTGCTTAAAGGGATAGGAAAGTCAAAATTAAACTTGCATGATTCAGGTAGAGCATGTCATTTTAAGAGACTTTTATATTCCCTTCTATTTTCAAATGTGCTTTGTTCTCTTAGTATCCCTTGTTAAAAAAATTACAATATGCACATATCATATACACTAGTGGGAGCTGCTGCTAATTGGTGCCTGCACACATTTGTCTCTTGTGATTGGATAAATACCGTAGATATTTTCAGTTTTCTGTCAGTAGTGCAAAGCTGCCCCTTCAGCAATGGATAACAAGAAAATGTGATAATAGAATTACCGTAACTTGGAAAGTTGTTTAAAATTGTATGTTCTATCTGAATCATAAAATAACATTTTGGGGTTTACAATCCCTTTTAAGAGACAGAAACAAACAAACAAAAAAATTGACTTTGTGCATCATATGTACGGTATACATATGATGTACAAAGTCAAATTTTTTGTTTGTTTTTGGGTATCATGTCCCTTTTTAGTATTTTTTTTTTTTTTTTTTTCTTCGTATCATGTCCTTTTTAGTATATATTTTTCTTTTTTTTTTTTTTTCTTGAAGGCCAAGAGCCTACATTTGTACCATGTTATGATTTAAAACACAGTCAAGGAATGAACAAGTGCTAGGAAGCACCAGAGAACCTTTGGATTTATCATTTTGGAGCATTCCACAAGAATTACCATACATCACATTCAGGGCCAGTGCTAGGTTTTTTGGCCACACAGGCGAAGATACATTTTGCTGCCCCCCCCCACCTTATTACATTACATAGCATTCCATTGTTAGTATTTGACAAACTGTTACAGAGGTATGCTAACAGACCTGGGTGCTGGCTGCTTGCTGCTAGGTCAACCATCAATTGATGTCAATATACCGTAATTATTATCAGGACAGGAAGGAACTACCGTAACTAGTGAAGTCATTTTTAATTGAATGAATGACACCCACACTGACACACTCATACTGTGTGTGCCCGGCCGCTCCGGCCCCCTCAAAGTCAGAGAGACTCCTCCAGGCCCCATTCTAGTAGAAATTCAAATGCCCCTCCTCATAGAGCCCATTCCAAGAAATGCCGCCTCTGGACCTCTCCCCAGAGACCCCCACAAGTGCTACCACCATTCCTACCTGCTCACTCGTCGACTGTCTTCAGCGGGCGGGCTCACTCAGTCACCACCTCACGTGGCTCAGATGGATGCATGGTGCTGCTGCAGACAGTGTGTGAGCCTGTGCCTGTAGAGATGTCAGGCGGCTGCGGCTCATTCCGCAAGATTTCTCCCTCTCAGTCTCAGAGTGAGTGACGTCAGGACTCAGTCAGCGACAGGCAGCGCAGCAGCTGCGCAAGGCAAGTGAGCTCTGCCTTGTCGCGCTCCACTCTGAGTCTGACAACAGACCACCACGGTGCCAACATTAAAGTTAAAAACAATAATAGCCGGGACGGGCAGCCGGGCCAGCTAGCCAGGTCACTGTGCGGTGTCACTCAGGAATCTTGGAATTAGTAAAATAAGTTTAGTTGCAAGCGAGATCAAAATTAAATAAAAAATAATAAATGTAATTTTTTTTTTATCATAGGCAGTCGGCACTGCTCTCAGCGCCCCCCTGCTGGTGCACCCTAAGGGTGCTGCCTATACTGCCTACTACAAAACGCCAGCCCTGATCACATTTGCTCCATAAGATGCACAGACATTTCCCCATACTTTTGAGGGGGAAAGTGCATCTTATGGTGTGAAAAATACTGTAGGTTTATTGCGATGTTTGGTTGACCATTAAGGGGTTAATTACTTTTTTTTTTGCGATGTGTGGGTTTGCGGTGTATTTGTTAATACTTTGTGTGGGAGGTTTTTTATGTTTTTTTTTTTTGTAATGCTTTGTTTGCCATTCCATTGAGGATGCGTGCGCAACTGCCGATGGCGACAGACATTACAAACGCAATTATAGTATAGATTGTACCTTTAATTTGTATATATCTATAATGTATTTTGGTATAAGAACTGCATTACAAAAAAATGTGTATAAATATTTTTTGTAAAACTGTCCTATTTGGTGATAATTTTGGGGTGTTGCTACCAGTGATACATCACTTGAAAAGCTCTTGAGTATGTTTCTTAAAGGGCCATGATACCCAAATCTTGAAACACTTGAAATTGATGTAAAAAGCAGATTAGAAAATATCACCTGAACATCTCTGTTAAAGAAGATATTTTACCTCAAAAGTTTCTCAGTAGCCACATCCCATTGTAAGGACTTCTAAGCAGCAAATCAGTATGTCTGTCCCGTGAACGCTAAGGGAGTGAGCTTTGTGAACACTCATCTTATTTCCCTATTCAGTTTAAGGAAGTTTACTATGAAATCACAGTAAAAGAGTTCATGACCTCAGCACTGCTGATGCCGATTGGCTGCTGTTCATTTCTTCATTTTTTTTTTTTTTTTTTTTTATAACAGCAGCTGAATTATAACTTTTTATACAGTACTTACTCTGCTGAGCTGAGGAGATTGTGAGGTAAAATATCTTCCTTTTTTACATAGAGATGCTCAAGTGATATTTTCCTGTCAGCTTTTTACAGTTATACTGCATCACTTTCAAGTGATTTAGCATATGAGTATTATGTCCCTTTAAATCTCCTTTGCTGTGTCAGTTAGGCCATATACAAATGAGCTTGTTAAATGATCTAAACAATCGTTGTGTGCAGGGTTAAGAAAGGTGCAGTATGCAATGATGTCCTTTGTAAGGTACGAGGTTTAATGGGCTATTAATTACAAGTGTGTGTATTATATTATAAACAAACTTGGGCTTTAGTAATAACTGGTGAATGCTATAATTTAAAGGGACAGAAAACAGCTTGAGATATTTTGTTTAGTTATGTATTATCAAACACCTTTGTAATCATCATTATTTTGTCCCCCTTTTGTTTAATTTAGCTCTGAAAATTGAGCAATTGCTACTTCTCAGAATATGAAAAGCACCCTGCTGAATTCTGAAAGCTAACACTGCTACATATATTTTACTAGTTAGCTTTAACTAATAACTGTAAAACAGACTACTTTATACTAATTTTATGGACGTGGCTAGACGTTGTCTGCAGACTAAAGCTCAAATTGGCTCCTGTAAGGCAAATGGTGGGTAGAGTTTGGCTATTGAAAAATAATTTCAGTAAAAAGGATGTTGTTGATATTATCAGGTATTTGTAGCGTGCCAACAGATTCTGCAGCGCTGTTAATTTGTTTTAAAAATGTTAAGATTTGGCTGATGGGTTTTTCTATGGCAACACAACATAAATCTGCTGTAATTACAAGGTGTTTTACTGTCCCTTTGTGTCTTGCTTTACCAATAATTTGTACCATGATTGTTTTCCTGGTGTAAGATATTATCCTTTTTGTAAACTGTACAAAAAAAAAAGCATACACAAATATATTGTTTGCTATAGAGTGTCACACCAGATGTAGGAGAAACTGAATAATTGTCGGAATACTTTTGCATGATTCAGTTGGGCACAAGGCCATATTACTTGAATATTTTCCAATTAAAGTTAAAAATATTTTTATTAAGTCTGTTTCTCCCCCCCCCCCCCCCCCCCCAAGCCTTTATGCTACTCGAGCGATCCAATGGAGGTACATAGCATGCATCACACATACAGGAACATTTTTTGCTAGAATTGTATGGAATGACATGTCTGAATGTTTAAATACCCAACAACACCCCAATAAGGTTAATAGTGGTGTTAACCCTTTCCGGTTCTATATTGGAATATATCAGACAAAGGGTTTTACCGCTTGCAGTCCAATGTCGGATATATTCCGACATGACTTTTCCACCGGCATCCTGATTGGCAGGTGTGTACACACCCACAAGAGCTCTAAAGCTGAACTTTCAGGAGTCTGCAAGGGTGAGGACGGAGTGAGCACTTGTGGAACCACTAATATGTGTGTGTGTGTATATATATATATATATATATATATATATATATATATATATATATATATATATATATATATATATATATATATATATATATATATATATAATGGTTTCTTTTATATTTCTGTTAGTTTTAGAAAGTTCCCTGACATGTTTTATTCAACCTTTTTGTTTTGTACTTGGGCTCTTCTTGCTTTTTAATGGGCAAAATTAATAAATGTACATTATATCTTCCACTGGTGCATCTGCTAAAAAGATGACTATTCAAAATTGATATGTTTCCCTTTAGACTTTCTGTCAATCAATAAAACGGTATTCCTAAACTTGATGCAGAAAGCAATCTGACCAAGAAGATATGATGGCTCTACTTTTAAAGTTTATGTGAATAAAGTAGTAGGAAAGGAGAAAAACACTTAGGTGTAGATTACAAGTTGAGCACAAAATATCACGAACGCGCAAGCTATATTTGCACTCAACTTAGTAATACCAGCTCACGCAAAAGTGCAATGCAAATGCGACCTCGCATTTAAAATATCCAGCTACTTATAATTTGCCCATTTATGGGTGCGTGATAAATTAGCGCTCCACTTGTAATCTAGACCTTAGTGTTTTTAAAATCCTTTCTGGACCATATGTTGCCCATACCACAGGCATCAAGCTGGCTGTGTGAGCTCCATCTTTATCAAGGTCTCTCTGCTCTTATTGACCATCGTATTCATCAGACCCTTTCAGAGAGGGTAAAGGGACAGTTTAAGTCAAAATTAAACTTTCTTTATTCAGATAGGGTATGCAGTTTTAAGCAACTTTCCAATTTACTTTTATCATCAAATTTACTTTGTTTTCTTGGGAGTTTTTGTTGAAAGCTAAACCTAGGTAGGCTCAAACTGATTCCGTAACCGTTAAAGGCCATCTCTTATCACAGTGCATTTTGACAGTTTTTCACAGTTAGACACTGCTAGTTCGTGTGTGCCATATAGACAACATTGTGCTCACCCCCGTTGAGTTATTTATGAGTCAGCACTGTTTGGCTAAAATGCAAATCTGTCAAAAGAAATGAGATAAGGGGGCAGTCCGCGAAGGTTTAGATACAAGGTAATCACAGAGGTAAAGTGTATGAATATGACAGTTTTGAATCAAAACTCGGGAATAGGTAATTAAGAGATTTATCTTTTTAAACAATTCACATTTTTAAATAGACTGTCCCTTTTAAGCTGGTGGGGGCGGAGTGGGCAAAAGGAGAAAGTTGAGACGGAAAATTCTCAGAGCTTAAAGAAGGCAATGGAGCTAATTGTGAAAGGAGCACTCTATAAATATTCTCCATTTTCTAATGTCAAGTGCCCCCAGGGATTTGTTGCAATTTTGCATTCAAAGAATTTGTGTAGACCCTCAAGCTTTTGCAATAAGTGACCTAGAACTATGTGGACACCAAAATTTTCACTTTCATGATTCAAATAGAGAGTGCAGTTTTAAGAAACTTTGCAATTTACTTCCATTATTAAATTGTGCATAGTCTTTTTATATGCACACTTTCTGAGGCACCAGCTACTACTGAGCATGTGCAAGAGTTCAGTGTATATGTATGAGTCTGTGATTGGCTGATGGGTGTCATTTGTTATGCAATTCTACCGTATTGTCCTTTTTAAGGGCAGTCGGGAAGAGAGCCGTTCATATTTTGCTTGTAGTTTGTGGTTTAAGTGTTCAGTAAAGCCTGTAGAGGCTGCATTGTAAATTCTGTCCTGTAGAGGTTTGCGGCCCAAGCCCTTCACTTGTGACCATAACAGATTTGTATTTTGTCATTGCCACCAAACATGAGCAACATGAGCTCTGATGCTCTTTGGTTAATATGCTAATTAGCCAACAACTTTCCCCCCCCCCCCCTCTCTTAGAAAACAAGAACACATTTTGTATGCATAGACTAGTTAACATTAATGTTCCTATGGGAATTGTGTGGAGAAGAATTTTCTCTCTATTTTGACATTTCCGTAATGTTATTAGTTGTTGGACATTTCTCCTGATTTCCAGGTTCACCTTTACAATATGTGTAATATAATCAGTAAGTTATGAATGGAGTAAAATACATAAAAACACAGGTGGGATCCAATAATGTGTACTTTAAAATACAAAAAAAGATGGTTGCACCATAAGATTCTCAAAGTAATGGAAATGCAGAGCTAAATAGGAGAAAACTTTGATCTATAAGTTCTGAGAAAGCAAAGTTTAGCTCAGTAATTTTCAACCTTTTTTTTGCCGTGGCACACTTTTTTACATTAAAAAAATCCTGCGGCACACCACCATCCCAAATTTTTACAAAATTACACATTGTAGCCTAATACAGTGTGTTTGTGTGTGTGTGTGTGTATATATATATATATATATATATATATACACATACACACTGCTGTCATGCCATGCGCAGTTACCCTCATTTATTATCTCACTCAAAATAAAAAAACGGCCTAGAATAAAAAAACAAGCAAAATTTTTAAAAAATGTCAGTGTGTCAGTCTGCCGCGGCACACCTGAGGATCTCTCATGGCACACTAGTGTGCCGCGGCACACTGGTTGAAAATCACTGGTTTAGCTAACAAATATATAGTGCTGACTGGGCTAGTCAATGGGATTCAGTGTGACAGAATCTTAATACACAATAGTACAATAATTATTTCAGTATTTATATCACCTTAAAGGAGTTTAATGCAGCCACATCCACTAAACTGCTCTAGCATCTGTCTGTGTGTATTGGTGAGAGGAAATCAAGGTCGTTCATTCATATCCTTTCCTTTAGTGAGTCATGAAGGTCTGGTGTGCTTCATCAAAACAAATCTGAACCACCATGAAACACATAAGGGAAGGGTTATGATTAATTATAACTACAGGAGCAGGGTAGTATTACACCCAAGAATTTCCTTTAATATTATGTGACCATGTGCTGCATATAACTTTGGATCAGGATAAAAAATTGCTGTAGTGCTACGTTTTGGACCCTGGGCCTTTGATTTAACAACTCTGTCCTAACCCTTATGGTCCAACACACAAGGTTGTTTTTTTTTTTTTTTTAATTGATTTTTCAAGAATAACATAACAATAATATAATGCATGATGTTGTCAATTATACAAGGTAACATAAAATTTTGTTCTTTCACAAACATATATTTATCAATCATCAAACTATAACATGGTCTAGATGTGTTCACAGTGATCAGTCCTATGTTTTATATAGTTACAGGAATAGCTATATAATAAGCTTTATTTCTATCCGTCCATACATATTAAGTACCTAAAATGCATCGCTTTCGAATAAACTAATAAAGGCAGGTACTCTAGTCGATTAGTATTGACATACTTTTATAGTTAAAGGGACAGTTTACTCAAAATTTTTCTCCCCTTTAATTTGTTCCCAATGATCCACTTTACCTGCTGGAGTGTATTAAATTGTTTACAAGAAGCTCCTTTACCCTTATATTGGCATTTGAAATTGTTAATTTAGCATGTGGTATCCCCACCTATTCTGAAAGTTTGTGGCCGTGCGTACCAGCTATAGATAAGCTTTGTAAACACAGCCAGCAGAAGAAATTACACTCCCAGTGTGATAAAGCAGAGATAAGGTAATAAAATGTTGATTTTCCATTGTTCTCTCAAAGTATTGGTGATTGTTTGTTTTAAGGACAGATATAAGATAAAGAAGCAGGTATATGTACACAATGTGATACAGTAATGAGATCTGATTATACCTACAAGCTCAACCCATTTTATTAGGTTGTGGCTTCAAAACACAAAATCAGAGCATTAATATACACAAATAAGCCTTAAAAAGCTAATTTTCATACATTTGTTACTCTGCAGTTGGTATAAAAAGCAATTGTAAACACATTAAGGGAAAAACTATTTTACAGTATACTGTCCCTTTAAGCCATTACTGTAAAATTCTTAAGATCAACAAAATAAGAGTGTTGATGAATGAATTGGACTATAGACATGTCAAAGTAGATATTTCTATAGGATACAATTTCCTTTGCTTACAAAGTAAGCTATATGGTGTAAGGAGGGGGGAAGGAGGGTGGAGCCAACATAATCTCCCAGAGCTGGGGTTATGGATTAATAGTAAGACAGAGGTGTGACCATATGAAACAGAAGGGCAAAGCCTCTAGGGAACCAGTAGTGTAAGTAAATATGTAGTAAATTAGATATTTATCATCCTGATGTGCCTATGCAACAGAATACAAACAGTGTAGACGATCAATAACATACGTTTTTTTTGTTTGTTCAATAAATAAAAAGCAAAATACCATAACTTGTATCGCACAAGCAACTGACAATATAATGTGGATAATATTATTGACTCGTTACTACAAGGTTGCAACTTAGTACTCATTGTCCAGTTTTAATTAGGGTGTTAAATGACGGGGCTGTGTCATTTATTTATAGATCAAGGCATTGATAGGATTTAAAGTAGATAAGCGTGACTAGTATTATAGTAGTAAGCATTACTTGACTATTTAACATTAGAATATGCTTGCACAAAGGTTCTAGAACGATACCACGTATCTCTAGTATTTTCAGATGTAGATTAAACTGAACAGATTCTTCTACACTCTCCGATCTGTATCCAATTCCCTAGTTCCATCTATTGGACAAAGTCGGTGCTCATGCTAGATTTCGGCAAGATTCCCTGCTAAGATATTTGTTACCCAGGTATATATCTTAAACCCTTCTAAGAATGGGGGGGGGGGGAGGGGTAGCACCAGAAATACCTTTAGATAATATTTGGGCAATCAGATATTATAGATTATCAAGCATAGAAGAGCCGGGGATATTACTACCAGACATTGGAAATGCATACAGCAATCAATATAAAAACACCAAAAAAAATATATATGACAAGAGTGGGTTATTTACATAGCTCTCTTGGGTATAGTAAACGTGGTTTCGCTAAAATCAGCCATGTCATCTCGGCCGATGACAACACGGCATTGTAACTAGACTTTGTGTTTACTCAAGGGAGATGAACAGAAAGGAGGAAGAAGAGCAGTAACAGGTTCCACTCGAAAAAGACAACAGTAGTAATAAAATTAAAGGGCCATAATACCCAAATGTTTAAACACTTGAAAGTGATGCAGCATAGCTGTAAAAAGCTGACTAGAAAATATCTCCTGAACATCTCTATGTAAAAAAGAAAGAGATTTTACCTCAAAAGTTCCTCAGTAGCCACCTCCCATTGTAAAGGATTTCTAAGCAGCATTTTAGTGTGCCTGTCCTAGGACAGCTTAGGGGATGAGCCTTGTGCACTCTCATATTATTTCACCAATCAGGTAAAGGAAGCTTACTATGAAATCTCATGAGTTAAGTCAAATCTCATGAGATCACAGTAAGAGTTCATGACCTCAGCACTGCTGATGCTGATTGGCTGCTGTTCATTTTTTCATTTTTTTTATTTTTTTTTACCTGCAGCTGGGAGCAGCTGAGTATAACTTTTTACACAGAACTTAATCTGCTGAGCTGAGGAGATTGTGAGGTAAAATATCTTCCTTTTTTACATAGAGATGCTCAGGTGATATTTTCCTGTCAGCTTTTTACAGCTATACTGCATCAGTTTCAAGTGATTTAGCATATGAGTATTATGTCCCTTTAAGCATCTGTACAGTAAGAGCATGTATATACTTAACATAGTAAATCAAAAAGGGAACATCATATAACTCAGCAAGGGTGTATGAAAACACTAGTAATAAATGTAAGTACAATTGAACAGGGTTACTAAATTTTTTGAATAGAACAAGCATAGACCTTTAAAAGATTAAGTGTATCAGAAACCTCTGTCACATATGCCCATTTGACTAGGTATTACTATTTAGCCTTAGAAAAGTTAACATGTCCATGTCCTGGTGTGGATAAATGTGTTTTTAAACTGAATAGAAGACATATTTTAAAAATCCAGTGAACGTCTTCTGTGGGATAATTTAAGAGGCTCATGCTAGATTTGTATTCAAGTATAAGTCTGACATGATATCTAGCAATTATCCAGAGATAAAATGTATAGCACTGCTGCCAGGTTCCGTTTTATAGCGTCCTATAGTTATGCTTAACAGCCGCAAAATGGTAAATTAAGCACATTATCCCATTCCAGATTTAATGTTGTTGATAGTTTCTAGTGTGTTGGACTATCTCCTGTTCAGCTTTTTAGTGGTTGTCCAAGTCCTCATCTTTAGGTAGGTTTTTTTTTTTTTTTTTTAATTAGCTTTATTATGTAAAATATAAGATGGGATTTACAACTTTTGGAGACGCAGCTCCATATATTTATACATGAATAGCTTGACAATATGTAAAAAGGCTTTTAGGCTAATTAGTTTCAACAAAACAATTTAACTTTGGACTGGTGCAACCCACGTCTGAGTAAAAACCACTTTATCTAATTATTCATGTGTAGTTTTATGACATATATAAGGGATCTCTTACGGCTTACATTCGTTGAATCACTAGACAGTGAAGGGATTATATGGTTACTCTGCGTGTTGATACTATACCTAGTACTTTCGAGTATGGGTTTGAGGTTAGATTATATATCTTTAATATAGGATTCCCAAGTTGTCAGGATGTCTGAGTACATGTCCATTCTGTCACGTTTCATGTAGTAAAGTTCCTCGAGGTGGATAGACTCAGATACTCTTTGTATCCACATTACTTTTGTGGGGGGGGGGTCTTTAGCTTTCCAATTTTTAGCTATTAAAAATTTCACGCTATTAACCATAATATAGAATAATTTAAGAAAGGGTTTATGTTTTATCTTAGGAGGTTTGTTTAGTAGCCACAGCAAAGGGTCCAGGGGAAATTGGGTTTCTAAAATGTCCTCTATTTCAGTAATCACAGTCCTCCATAAATTTTTTATAACTGTGCACCACCACCACATGTGGGTCATGCCACTATTAACATGGCCACACCGCCAGCACTTATTATTAGATCTATGATATAATCTGTGGATTTTTTGGGGTGTATAATACCACCTATGGAGAATTTTCAGATTAATTTCTAATGCTGCTGTGGAGATTGAGGTTTTTAGAGTGGATTGGACTATCTTCTTGCCTACATGTAGTGGGATTGTTATTCCTATGTCTTTTCCCCAGCTATCTAGGTATGATAAGGGTTGTCCTGGGAATGGGGTGATCAATATCTTATATATCATCGAAAGTGTGTGGCGAGTCGGTGGGCGTCGGACACATAATTGTTCGTAATTAGTCAACGGTCTGGTCATGTTTGGGGATTGTTGGTGGAGTGTGATAAAGCTGTGGATGCGCCTATATGTGAACCAGTTATTGAGGCAGGAAAAACCTTGCTCAATTAAGTTGGTTTGTGATTTAATCTGCTCATTTTGTATGAGCCAGTGTATTGGGAAATCTTTAATGTGAGAAGGGTAACAGTGTCTCTCTATGCTTGGGCCTAGGTCGAATTCTCCATTTTCCACTAAGGACGTAAGCGGGGAGGGTCTAGAGGTGAGATTTGGGAAATATATCATTATTTTGCTCCACATCGTGTATGTTTCTGATATAATGGGATTAGTATGTGGTAGTTTAAATTTAAGTGATGGAAATGACCAGCAGTATCTGCTAAGATTTGTTGTGCAAGTTATTCCATGTTCCATGTCAACCCACCGTTTAAATGTTCTATGTATATTCCAGTCAACTATTCTTTGTAAGAATATTGCGTATCTGTAATATGTTAGGTTAGGTATACCTAGTCCTCCTTGTGTTTTGGGTAAGGACATAAGTTGTTTGTTAATTCTAGGGTGTTTCTTGTGCCAAGTGAAGTCGCTAAGCGCTCGTTGAAGTAAGTTTAGATATTTTTCTGGCAGAGGAATTGGTAATGTTTGGAGAATGTATAAGATTCTAGGAAATATATTCATTTTTATCAGGTTAATACGCCCTAACCAAGATAGGTTTTTGGATCTCCAACTCGATAGGTCTCTTATAATCTCTTTTTTGATTTTTACATAGTTGAGATTGTATAATGTCTCTATAGATGTGGCTAGAGCAATTCCTAAATATTAGAATCTAGTGTTATATTAAGAATTTCTGATTTGGGGATGTTGATTAGGAAGTTCGATTGGGTGTGAAAGTTGTCAAATTCTTGTATTAACAAGGGTAGGGATGTTTCTGGGTTTGTTAGTGTAAATAGGATGTCATCTGCAAACAGAGAGATAACATATTTTTGATCATCTATGGTGATTCCCTCAATCCCAGGGTGGGATCTAATTCTAATCGCTAAAGTCTCTATTACGCAGGCGAATAATAAATGGGATAATGGGCACCCCTGCCTCGTTCCATTAGATATTTTGAATGAATCGGACAGGGTGCCATTTATTAGTATTTTTGCGCTTGGGTGGGTGTATAAAGAAAATATATTTTGCATTATGCCTTCCCCAAATCCAAATGCTTGTAGGGTCAGTTGCAGGAAGTCCCATGCTATCCGGTCGAAGGCCTTTTCGGCATCGACCGAAAGCATGATTAGTGGGAGTTTCTGGTTTTGTACAAAGAAAATTGTATTAAGGGCCCTTACTGTGTTAACTTTTGCTTCTCTCCCTACCACGAACCCCACTTGATCGGGATGTATAAGATCCGGTAATAAGCCATTAATTCTGTTTGCCAATAGTTTAGAATATATCTTGGTGTCAGAGTTTAGAAGAGAAATTGGCCGGTAACTCGTAGTTAAGTCGGGTGATTTATTCGGTTTCAGTAAAGTAGTAATATGGGCTTCTAGTGCTGAGTCCGGGAAGGGGTGAGCAAGATCTATTGAATTGAAATAGTGCAGGAGGTGTAACGCTAGCTGTTCTACGAATACAGAGTAGTATTTGTATGTGAAGCCGTCTGGGCCTGGCGATTTGTTGTTAGGGAGATTTTTAATCACAAATTGTAGCTCTTCTAGTGAAAAGGGTTGATCTAATGCTTCTTTTTGCACTTGGGTCAGTTTGGGGAGACTCAAATTGGCGAGATATTCCGTTATCATTGTATGACGGGAGGTGACGTCTGAAATCGGACTGGGGAGTAGTTTAGGTAAATTATATAATTTTTGGTAGTAGTCACTAAATGACTCCGCTATGGCCTGTGTTGATCTATGAGACTTATCTTTGTCGTCTTTTATGTGGAGGATGTAGTTGGAGGTGGATTTTTTCTTTTTTATGTATCTAGCCATAGAGCGTCTTGGTTTGTTTTGGTCCATGTAGGAGTGCTGTCTAGACAGGAAGGCGTATCTAGTCTGTTCTTTATTAAGGATAGAGGCTAAATTAAAACGTTTAGCTTGAAGAGTTTGTAGTGTGGTGTCGTCTTTAGTGTTTTTTTTATGGATTTCTTCAAGTTGTGTTATTTCTTTAATGAGGGTGGTAATTGCTTCCCTTTTTTGCTTATTAAGACGAGCTTTATGAGCTCGCCTCTTATGGTGCATTTATGTGCTTCCCAGTTGTTCTGTGGGGAGGTGTCTGTATGTTTGTTGTGAAAGAAGAATTCATCTATACGAGTTTGAAGTTTTGTGGTAATGGAAGGGTCAGATAACAGGCTATCGTCTAGTTTCCAAATATATTGTTTCAGGGGTTTGGAAGGCCAGCTGAAAGCACATTGTACTCCCGCATGATCTGACCATGTTATTGGGGAGATCTTTGCTGATCTTGCTAAGCTCATACTGGTGATGTCAGTGAATATATAATCAATTCTCTTATATGTCTTGTGGGGGAAGGAATAGAACGTATAGTCTATAGAATCTGGGTGTAGGGTTCTCCACACGTCTAAACAGCCCAGTTGTTTTAGAATATTATTGGACTTCTTTATGCTTGATTTAGCATTAGAGGAGGTATGTGAGGAGCTATCTAAGAGTGGGTTGAGGGTCAGGTTGAAGTCTCCTCCTATCAATAGCATGCCTTTTTGATGTTCTGTTATTGTATTTGATACTTTTTTGAGGAATGAGTGCTGTTTTGTGTGCGGAGCGTGTAGTGAGACTATTGTAATGGGAAGGCCGTAAAGCAATCCAGTGACTAGGATATATCTTCCCTCTCTGTCCCTATGTACTGATATCTCTTGGAATGGTATCCCTGCTTTTATTAGGATCCCCACTCCTTGGATTTTTTTCTGGGGGTGAGAGGCGAAGTAACTTTTACCAAATTTAAAATGAAATGTTTTGGGTTCTTTCCCCTTTAAAAAATAGGTCTCTTGGAGCAGTATTATGTCTCCCTTCTTGTGTTTAAAATCTGTGAGTGCTGTTGTCCTTTTTCTGGGGGAATTAAGTCCCTTTGAGTTGATAGAAATGAAGTTTATAGACCTAGTGTCGATTACTTTACGTGACTGTAGAGCCATGAAATAAGTGGGTTATTGGAATAGGAAGTAATCTGAGAAACGTAGTGAGAAGTGGATGTGGGAAAAGACCTTGATAAATGTGGTGTGTGGGTGCCCAGTCCAGAACAATCTTAGAACATAACAATTTAAACCAAAACAGTAAATAGCATGTGGAGGTATAACACATTACTAAGTAGAGTGACAATAACACTTGAAAGTGAACAGAAAAACTGAACATTAAAAAAAATGATAATAGCATCTTCCCTTTAAGAAAGATGAGAAGAGGAATGGCCACTCCTCCTCATCAGCCAGGTCTTGGGAAAGACCGTGGGCCATGGTCGCTTATATATGCTACCCTGGGGGGTTGTTTAGTTTTTAAGGTGGTCAATGTCCTACTTGAAATAAGGAAAGGGAGGTAGGATAAAACTAGGAAGACATGTTACATTTCACCTATTAGGTATTGTTACCACCTATTTGTGAGGTCTCATCTGGATAGGGGCATTGAAAGCTTTGCATTAACATTTTCTGATTAATGGGAGAAGGTTATACACTCCCCAACATAACAGTGTATACTATCATAATATAAATATCTGTAGAAAAACAAATTAAACAAGGAACATTTATAGTCTATTCACATGTTATTAGTCTTCTCTCTGAGAGGGAGGTCAACTCGAAGGAGCAGATAGGTATCACTTTTCAGGCATTTTGTAAAGGCGAGGAAAGTAAACCATAATATAAGACAGTACTTATTTGAAGAAGAGCTGATGATGCATATGGGATATGTGCAGAGTCTCAAGGAGGAATGTTGTGATGATTAGGAGAAGGCCTGTTTTTGGATTTTTTAGACACACTGGACCAGGTAGAGTGTGTTCCTGTGGTCTTTTTACCCTTGAAACGATCTGAAGGGGGATATTCTGTGTCTGAGTGTGAGGATGGATCGACAAGTTTAATGCCTAAAGCTTGTGAGAGAGTGTCCAAGTCCGAAGACTCTCTGTACACTAGCATTTTGCCAGCGTGTGGGATCAGGAGGCTGAAAGGGAATCCCCATCGATATTTGATATGGTGTTCTTGGAGGGCTGTGGTTAGGAATTTCAAGGCTTTTTGCTTTTCAATGGTGGTTGGACATAAATCTTGGTATATTTTGTATTTCTTTGTCTTGAAACGTTATGGGATGGGTGTTTCTGGCCGCTGCCCAAATAGTTTCTTTGTCTTTGAAATGGAGTAGTCTGATGACAACATCTCTCGGTGGGGCAGAGGGGTTAGGGCGAGGTCTTAGTGCCCTATGGGCTCTTTCAATAGCTGTGTCATTGAAGGAGGTAGATTTTGTGAGATGATTGAAAAACCTTGTTAAATAGGAGTGGAGGTCTTCGGTAGGTATGTCTTCAGGGATTCCACGAATTCTTAGGTTGTTCCTCCTACTCCTATTTTCCAGGTCCTCCACTTTGTCTTGTAGTGTATGGATCATGGAGGCCTGCTGCGACAGGCCAGTTTCTGTTGTGCCCAGCATGGTATTGATAACTTCTTGGGTATCCTCTAGGTCGTCTAGTCTTGCGCCCAGAGTACCAATTTCTCTTTTGACAGTGGATATTTCTGATTGTATGAAGGATTTGAGGTCCGCTATATTGGACTTGGAGGGTAGTTTATCAATAGTAGCTTGTAATATTGTAAGTTGTTGTTGTGTGACAGAGAGACCTGCTATTTGATCCGGTGGAGGGGGAGAGGCAGGTTGTGAAATGTCTTTTAACAATGAGGATGCGTCTGTTTTAGATTGGTCTGATGGAGAAAAATAAGCAGACATAGATGCAGCCTGGGCTGTGGTTTTCCCATTCTTGTCAGGCTTTGCAGGCCTTCTAGACGCCATGATGTTATATAGATGAGCAGTGTTAGAGCTATATTTAAATAAGCAGTGTGATTGAGAGTCTCAGTCTGTGTTAAAATATAGCTTAACTGACTCCAGGTTTATATCTCCCCTACTGTAGGGATTACTTGATCTGGTAGTGCTATGGCTGCTCTGATATTTCTTGTAGGTAGTAATATATATCTATATGTTAGTGTATCCACGCTATGAGATATTATGGGGTGGTAGATTGAAGATTCACATTAATTTTAGTAGACTGTTCATATAAGCTGCGAGTAATTCACATTCCCCTTTCTAATTTCCCTCTCCGAGAAACCTGCACAAGTTATGATTTATATATATAACACATCTCACCGCTCATATCTCTGTTAAGTAGACACAAGTAGGGCGTTTCATGTTGTTGCTGTGCTTACCGCTCCAGCTTTCAGCCGTTACAGGATGAGTTAGTGTCTTAGGACGCAGACAAGGTATAGACGGGTCAAAATGGCGACCGGGACTTCACCGCATGGAGAATCTTCCTTCTTGCACACTTCCACTCGGTGTTGCCGTGATGGTGAGAATAGCTACCTGCTGTTGGAGCTCAATAAATGTGTAGCTGGTTCTGCATGCTGCGAGTGAGTTGGTTTGTGTTGTGTTGTGGGTTCTTATGGCTCCGCGATCCGGATCGCGGTCTCAGATTCAGCTAAAATGCTTGCAGATTTGGAAGCTTCTTAGTGAGTTAAGGCTTCTAAGGCATAGTATCGCCACTTTTTTACTCTGGTAGGGCTTCTTATACCGGCCGATGAGGAAGAGTTGCCCCGGAGCTCACACACTATGCGGCCATGTTCCAGCACGGCCAGGCTCCGCCCCCTGATCTCTAGGTAGGTTTAATGTCAATACCCACCGGTCTCATTGTGTAAATAAGTTTTGTACCCAGGCCTAAGATCTCGTGTAGAGCTAGGGGAATCCTGGATAGCATATATCTCCCTTCCTTCTTCTAGCCCACTCCAGACTTCAACGGTTTGTATCTCTCTGTTGCGGTAGACTTCTCCTCTTCAGGACCTAGTAAATTGTTCTCTGGCAGTGACCGGACAGGCATAGCCGATACGCAGCAGTAAGATTCTACAGCTTTAAGACCCCTATGAAGTATACCCTGTTCTTTATGAGGCCTAAGCAGGCTGTAGTGTTGCGGTATAGATACCGGTAATTTCTCAAACCCATCTCTGACTGCATAGGCCGCTGCGTGCTTTGTAGCAATTTCCACCTCCATATCTATAGGACTGGTCTCGCCTCCAGTACTTCTTTGAGGTTGGTGTCATGTCTAGCTTCTATTCGTGCGTCTCCTACTCTAGGCAGGCATTGCTCTGTTAGTTCAATAAGCTGAGACACTTGCTCCTTCAAGATTCTACAGAGGTTCTCCTCCCAGATCAACGGCTCCAACTCCATCTTGAAAGCTAAAATGGATGTTTCTCTGTCATTTGCTGCAAAGTAGTTAAAAGGAGTGTTTTGATGTTCTGGAGGATGGAATCCTATGGGGTAGATCTTTACTGTATTGGTACAGTATTAGATTGATCTAAAAGGTTTGCTTAGGATTCAGGCGTCTTTGGTTTTTCAGATCATTCACTGCTGAGACTCTGCATTCCGTTGCGCACCTCAAGGGTGAGGCCCCAAGTGCGTGGTTGAGAAGCTGATTAAATGGCTGTGCAGTAATCATTGAGGTCTGGAATCACTATCCTCCTTGGGGTATAGGTCAGTTTAGGGACCGCATTAAAAGGTATAAGAGGGGGGCGGAGCTGGCCGCTGAAGATATCAGATGTGCACACTAAGAGCTCCTGATACTCTGGATGATTTAATGGCCATAACAGAGCCTGCACGGACATCAAATGATTTAATTTGAGCAAATGTACTACTGGCTTTGCTTTGTGCACTACTGAAGGGACTTTAAATCCAACTTGAGAACGATGTTTGCCTCGAAGTCCTCGGAGAAGCCATGAGGTAGCTGACGGCAGACGCCATTTTTAAGGGAGACACTGCTGGCTGTACCGAGGTCTGTGATTCTGTGAGACCGGCATTGGATCAGATTGCAAGAACTTGAACATAAAAACTAGAGGGACCACTTCTGAACACCGCAAGTATGGCGTACATATCCCACAGAACCCTTCAGATGCTCCTATCTGCACAACTCAAGTGCGTTAAGGAAGCGGTGAACGCAGGAATAGGTGCACATGGGCACGGGGCCTCCTTGGCCAAACCAGCTGGTATACAGAGTGGTATGCAGCAGAGTCACCCCAACCAGAGATTTAGCACACTAGAGGGGCTGGATTACAAAGTCCGGGCCGCCCCTGTGACGGAGGAATACTTGGCTAGCATAGCCCCCAGCGGACTGAGGGGACAGCTTCCAGCAGGTCAGGATAATGGAGTGGCTGACCGATACTGTGGCCCTGTGCGACCGATGAATTGGGGGTTTACAGAGAGACTTACTGAAATTGTGTGTGCCCACCGGCCGCAAGCAGAGACCAGAAACACAACAGCAGCGATCTATGGGTCTGAGCGTGGACAGTAAACTGAAAATGGCCGCAATATCACAAAAGCGGTTGATTCTGAAGCTGGCAATGAAGCTACCTATACTCACTCCTGCATGGCGCTCTAATGTTAAGGCTGGGGTAGGGTGAAGATGACAATTATTGGTAACCCCAGACTAATATTCGAGGTGTCTTCGGATTATTTACTAAATTCAATCTGGGGTTTACACCTTACACGTTTAGTTATGTGCACCCGTGTTAAGACATTTAGTGTTACAATATATAAGGTAGAGATGACTGTTATTGGTAACCCCAGGCTAATATCCTTGTTGTTTTCTGGTTCTGGGCTAAGTTAAATCTGAGGTTTACACTTTAAACGTTTAGTTATGTGCACCCGTGTTAGGACATTTAGTGTTAAAATATATGACAATCATATTTCAGTGGTCTGTCTCCCTGGCTACATAACGTGTACTGCCCAATAAGGAGCTTATACTGGCTCATAGATATTAGTAGCATAACGTTATTGTGCACATCATTCAGATTGTTTTTGTATATATGTTACCTGCATAATTACTGCAAGCATACTTCATGTTTATTGCTGCTCACAACCCTTATCCCAATGCTGTCTCACTATGCCATTATTTGTTATGGGAACTTTCCTTCCGTTCCTATGCCGATACCATTAGCTCAGGTTCATTTATAATGTGTTGCATCTTTAATATGCTAGTGTTAACATGTTCTATGTTCTGGCTCACCATACTAAGCGCCCCAAAAATAGGTGTTTCAAGCGCATAATAATAGTCTGGGTCACCCCATTTCCCTTGTAGGTGGCATCCCAGGGAGCATGATATAGTGCCACCTAGGGTCAGCCCTGATAGTACTATTGTGGGACCTTGATGTTGCTCTATCTTGTAGTTTGCTTTGCCTATGCAGTTTGCCGTTGGCTATTTCCAACATAGGTTGCGGACATCTTATCTGTTTATCCTTCCCGTGGGTTAGGGGAGAGCCCCGGGGGAGATATTTTCGTAAATTTGTGTAATTGATGTCATGGCAGCTATATTATAATTCTACCAACTGTTGGTCATAAGCACGATACTTTTAATGATAATTGTCATACCATCCTTATGAGTCTGTCCGCCCTGGGGGTGAGAGAGGGCCCTCAGTGGGGACAACTATATATCTAGTAGTGTTTTAACCTAAGTATCATTATTACACTTAGTCCAAGATAACAATTGCACGGTATTTGTTTCTCCTTCTGGGCCAGTGGCCAGGGCCCTGAGGGAGTCCTTGTAAAGGAAGCATAACCCACGAACATGCAAACGTTTGGTTAATTATCACGAGATCCCTAAGTTGCATACGGCAGCTGAACATTGTGCTACAAACGCATCCACTCAAGACTGATCTTAGCTTAAACTATGTAATCTAGAGATGCTATACAGTTAAGCTCCATAGTATGGTAGAAGGGCTCTCAGCCTTGCAGGATGCCCAGGTTTTTGTTATGCGTTTTAGTTTTAAAGAAAGCTATGGAAAATATTTTATGCCTAGAGCAAGCAACACCTATCTTTACCTCTTATATTCTGTTCAGCCTAACAACCCTTATGTTTATAGATATGAGATACCCAGCATTAGCCCACCTCCTCCCCCCCCCTAAAGCAGAGCCCACTCCAGGGTTCCAACTAGGCGGACTACTTTCGCCTCAATCTTTCTTATTTTATAAATATGTGTTCTCACCGAATTGAATTTTATTGCTTATTCTTTGGGTATGGAACTACGATTTATATAAAGTTGTTTTCTTATGTGTTTAATGTACGTTATTCCTCCCTGGATATATTTGTATGAACTTCATGTTTACAGATACTTGAGCAGGGGTCCTGCGCGACCCCAATTGTTACCTTTTTCTTTTAAATCAAATAAAAACTATAAAAAAAAAAAAAAAGTTTAATTTTGACTAGACTGTCCCTTTAAGTATATGGCCTAGCTCGTTTCTAGCCTTACAATTTTCACAGTTATATTTGTACCTTTTTATTTCCACATTTTTAGGGAGTGTTCCAAATAAACGTGACAACCAATCAGGAGTTTTTGTCTTGCTTTGCACTTAGCTATGACAAAGATCCTGAGCACAGTCTAAAAAAAAAAAAAGGTATAAGATAGAAGAGTGTAGCTACAAAATGTTAGTCCTGCAGCTCAAGCATTGTGCGTCTTATCCGCTCAGGCGTCAGCTCTGCCCCAATACACAAGTTTTATTTCAAAATTATGATAATTAATAACTCTTACATTTCTATTCTTTTGCTGGCACAATATTTATTGCTCCTTGTTATGTGACAGAACAGGTTACCATGAAAATATAGACCTGTTCATACCCCCAAACCATTGCTTTCATTTTGTAGTATAAAGTTTTTTTAAAGGTACATTAAACTCTATATATTATACATATGAAAAGAGCACTGTTTAAACATATTTACATTTTTTTTTTTTATGCATAAAACGGTTACATTTATTTAGATTTTTAATTTTAACATAAAGTTCACATTGTGTGTAACTTGGACTGATTGCTTACTGAATGATGATTAAAATTCCCACATCTCTCTTGGTAGACAGGAATAGCCTGACAAACATACAAAAAAATGTAATAACTACAGGAACGTCTAACAAAAATCAGTAATATTTGTAAAAATTCCATCACACTTAGATGCAACAAAGAAAGAAAAAAAAAAAAGTGACTTTAATGTCCCTTTAATTTACAAGTCATGTCTCTGATGTTTCTGATAGTTGGTGTGGATGACTGCAGCTCAGAGTCTGATGTGATTATTATACCTTCAGCCCTGGACTATGTCTCGCAAGATGAAATGTTAACCCCACTTGGGAAACTGGACAAGTACGCTGCAAGTGAAAACATATTTAATAGGTATGTACAACACCGATGTTTTCAAATATGGTATTTCACATGCACACTTTTAAATGTGTATGTATGTTACACACACACACACACACACACACACACACACACACACACACACACACACACAGTAGAAGGCCCAAATGACAAGCAGAAGGGCTCAACTCGTGTGTATGTATATATATATATATATATATATATATATATATATATATATATATATATATATATATATATATATATCTATATATGTGTATGTGTGTATATATATATATATATATATATATATATATATATATATATATATATACACACACACACGAGTGGCAGAAATAAACAACATATGTTGAAAAACAAAATAAAGTGTAATGTCTATACACACTATGCACATGAAACTATAACATAGATAAATAGACAACGGATTTGAGGACAATAAAAGTTCATAAGTTCCCAAATAGGTGTGAAAATATGTCCATATATGAGGCAAAAGAGTACAAAGTAGAAACACAATGTTTTCCCACAGGACGGCCCCTCAGTGAGAATACTTACAAAATGGACCCTCAATAATATGAGGTAATGATGCGTGGTTAGACTCTGTATTGGGTGAATACCCAAACTGTGAGGTATAGGCAGTCACGCCCCCTAGATTTTCTCTATTCCGTCTGCTTCGAATTCTGTCAAACCCTCCGTGAATGTAGTAGTAATATCAGGCTTCTCCTCCCTCAAAAATGTACGTGGTGCCCACACTTCAAGAGGTATGTGACTGGAGGAATGTGAAGGAGTCAATTCGGAAGATGCAGCTGTGTGGCTAATGCAACCGGAGCAAGCCAAACAGAGGACGGAGAGGAGTTGAGCAGCACTTGGCGATGACGTCAGACGGGAGCAGGTAAGATAGTTGTCGGACACTGCGCGCAGCTCCTATGAACAACAGCTGACAAGCAAACAGGCAATTCGAAGATTTTGAGGGAGCAGGATTGGATCTGAATTAGGTAGGATTTCCAATCTACGTATCCACAGAATCGGAATAGGCAAAGGCTGTATTCAGCGATCTGTTTATAGGGACAGAACTTCCTCGCTGGCATTTGCGAATTAACCATTGGAGAGCAAAGAGGCTCGTGCCAGTTATTTACTACTACATTCACAGAGGGTTTGACAGAATTTGAAGCAGACGGAGTAGAGAAAATCTAGGGGGTGTGACTGTCTATATCTCAGTTTGGGGATTCATCCAATACAGAGTCTAACCACGCATCATTACCTCATATTATTGAGGGTCCATTTTGTAAGTATTCTCACTGAGGGGCCGTCCTGTGGGAAAACATTGTGTTTCTACTTTGTACTCTTTTGCCTCATATATGGACATATTTTCACACCTATATGGGAACTTATGAACTTTTATTGTCCTCAAATCCGTTGTCTATTTATCTATGTTATAGTTTCATGTGCATAGTGTGTATAGACATTACACTTTATTTTGTTTTTCAACATATGTTTATTATACTTTTTATAATTATTGTCTGATGTTGCTCTTATAAACAAGTCATTTATGGTATTGTTCCTGTAACTCTTCTCAGCGCTTAACCCAACCCATTTATATAATATATATTTATTTTACCATATACTGTCAGAAGAATATCGGTGCATAAAAATAAATGTACCAAGAAAAAAAGATAAGGAATACAGCATGAAATGAAACAAGTATTTATTGCTCTCTTGTGCTAGAGCTAAATATCACATCCAATATATTCAAAATACTTGGCTGTTAAATCAGTATTACACAGCAATAAGATTACACTTTAAACACACTGTATCTATATACAGTCACGTGAGAGCAACAATAATGGATGTGATATTTAGCTCTAGCACGAGAGCAATAAATACTGGCTTCATTTAATGAAAAAGAGTGCTGTATTCCCTATCTTTTTTTTCTTGGTACATTTATTTTTATGCACCGATATTCTTCTGACAATATATGGTAAAATAGTATTTATAGGGCCTGCACCATTATTGATGTAATATATAAGTAGCCAACATTTCTCTCAATTATATTAGCCATTTGTCCTGTACTATCACAAATATATATATATATTTATTATAATGTGTGTGTATGTTTAATGCCTAGAGTCTGTTGTAAATCCGATATTAAAAAGCAAAAAAAAAAATCCAAACTTAAAGGAACAGTCAACACCAGAATTTTTGTTGTTTTAAAAGATAAATAATCCCTTTATTACCGATACCCCAGTTTTGCATAACCAACACTGTTCTATTAATATACTTTTTACCTCTGTGATTAACTTGTATCTAAGAATCTTCAGACAGCCCCCTGATCACGACATTTTATTTATTATCCATTGACTTTCATTTTAGCCAATTAGTGCAGTGTCTGCCACAAGCCACGGGCGTGATCACAATGTTATCTATAGGGTTTACATGAACTAGCTCTCCCCTGTTGTGAAAAGCAAATAAAAAGCATGTGATAAGAGGCGACCTTCAAGGGCTTAGAAATTATCATATGAGCCTTCCTAGGTTTAGCTTTCAGTTTAAGAATACCAAAAGAACAAAGCAAAATTGGTGATAAAAGTAAATTGGAAAGTTGTTTAAAATGACATGCCCCATTTGAAACATGAGTTGTTGTTTTTTTTTGGACTTGACTGTCCCTTTAAATTGTCCCTTTAAAATTCTACTCTTTCTCCAACATAGGTGTGTCCGGTCCACGGCTTCATCCTTACTTGTGGGATATTCTCTTCCCCAACAGGAAATGGCAGAGAGTCCCAGCAAAGCTGGTCACATGATCCCTCCTAGGCTCCGCCTACCCCAGTCATTCTTTGCCGTTGCACAGGCAACATCTCCACGGAGATGGTTAAGTGTTTAAATGTAGTTTTTATTCTTCAATCAAGTGTTTGTTATTTTAAAATAGTGCTGGTATGTACTATTTACTCTGAAAAAGAAAAGAGATGAAGATTTCTGTTTGTAAGAGGAAGATGATTTTAGCAAACGTTACTAAAATCGATTGCTGTTTCCACACAGGACTGTTGAGATGAAGTAACTTCAGTTGGGGGAAACAGTTGGCAGACTTTTCTGCTTGAGGTATGACTGGCCACATTTCTAACAAGACTATGTAATGCTGGAAGGCTGTCATTTCCCCTTATGGGGACCGGTAAGCCATTTTCTTAGATTAAGTAAAAGAATAAAGGGCTTCATAAGGGCTTAAAAAACTGGTAGACATTTTTCTGGGCTAAAACGATTACTTTGCTAAGCAGAGAAAGGATTATCTGCAAGTTCTCTGAAGGGACAGATCTCTGCTTTATCTGTTTTACTTCACAAAAGACTGGCAGCTGTGCCAGATGTTCAAGCATTTGTTCAGGCTCTGGTTAGGATCAAGCCTGTTTACGGAATGTAAGGGTTCAAACGGAACCCCTTGAAGAACTGAAAGAACTAGATTTAGACTCCAGGGAGGAGTCAAAGGTCTGTAGATATTAAGTTATTATCTTGGAAAGTTTTGTTTTTGGTTGCAATTTCTTCTGCTAGAAGAGTTTCAGAGTTATCTGCTCTGCAGTGTTCTCCGCCCTATCTGGTGTTCCATGCAGATAAGGTGGTTTTGCGTACTAAGCCTGGTTTTCTTCCGAAAGTTGTTTCCAACAAAAATATTAACCAGGAGATAGTTGTACCTTCTTTGTGTCCGAATCCAGTTTCAAAGAAGGAACGTTTGTTACACAATTTGGACGTAGTCCGTGCTCTAAAATTCTATTTAGAGGCTACTAAAGATTTCAGACAAACATCTTCCTTGTTTGTTGTTTATTCTGGTAAAAGGAGAGGTCAAAAAGCGCCTTCTACCTCTCTTTCTTTTGGGCTTAAAAGCATTATCCGATTGGCTTATGAGACTGCCGGACGGCAGCCTCCTGAAAGAATCACAGCTCACTCCACTAGGGCTGTGGCTTCCACATGGGCCTTCAAGAACGAGGCTTCTGTTGACCAGATATGTAAGGCAGCGACTTGGTCTTCTCTGCACACTTTTGCCAAATTTTACAAATTTGATACTTTTGCTTCTTCGGAGGCTATTTTTGGGAGAAAGGTTTTGCAAGCTGTGGTGCCTTCCGTTTAGGTAACCTGATTTGCTCCCTCCCTTCATCCGTGTCCTAAAGCTTTGGTATTGGTTCCCACAAGTAAGGATGACGCCGTGGACCGGAAACACCTATGTTGGAGGAAACAGAATTTATGCTTACCTGATAAATTACTTTCTCCAACGGTGTGTCCGGTCCACGGCCCGCCCTGGTTTTTTTAATCAGGTCTGATGAATTATTTTCTCTAACTACAGTCACCACGGTATCATATGGTTTCTCCTATGCATATTTCCTCCTGTCCGTCGGTCGAATGACTGGGGTAGGCGGAGCCTAGGAGGGATCATGTGACCAGCTTTGCTGGGACTCTTTGCCATTTCCTGTTGGGGAAGAGAATATCCCACAAGTAAGGATGACGCCGTGGACCGGACACACCGTTGGAGAAAGTAATTTATCAGGTAAGCATAAATTCTGTTTTTATAAAACTTAAATTTAGTAGCGATACAGCAATATCATACTTTGTTACTTACAACTTCTGAGATTTGTAAGCCAGCCAGTATTTTATTTGAATAAGCAAATGGTTACTGTATGTTTATTAATGTCAAACAAGTGAATAACACACACAAACAGTATTCAAGACAATGTGATCCAATATTTGTACTGCATTAGGTACAATATTTGTACTGCATAAGGTACAATAATATTGACAAATTACAGGTACCCTGTACTAAATAAATACACACAGTCTACTCTAATTTTATTTCCAATATTCTAACGGTACTATCAATAAAAATGTAATTTTAAATTCCATTAAATCCAACCCATCGTGCTAAAGTATATACAAACTTTATCACAATAAATTGCAGATAAAGAGAGCTATTGGGTATACATTATTGTTCAGAGTGCTCTACACAGAACTTTAAATGGAACTAAATATTAGTATACAGCACCTATTTTTCCTCAATATATAATAAAAGGAAATTGTATACGATTACCACATTAGTAAATTTATTCTATTTTAGATTTCCATATGTAGTGCCATTGATTTACGCAAATTATTAAAGGGACAGTCAAGTTTAAAAAAAAAAAAAAAACTTACATGATTCAAATAGGGCTTGTAATTTTAAACATCTTTCCAATTTACTTTTATCATCAATTTTGCTTTAATCTCTTGGTAATCATAGTTGAAAGCTAAACCTAGGAGGTTCATATGCTAATTTTAGACCTCGAGTGCCGCTTCTAATCTAAATGCATTCTGACAGTTTTTCACCACTAGAGGGCGTTAGTTCATGTGTTTCATATAGATAACATTGAGCTCAAGCACGTGAATTTACCAAGGAGTGAGCACTGATTGGCTAAAATGCAAGTCTGTCAAAAGAACTGAAATAAGGGGCAGTCTGCAGAGGCTTAGCTACAAGGTAATTACAGAGGTAAAACATGTATTATTATAACTGTTATGCAAAACTGGGGAATGTATAAGGGATTATCTATCTTTTAAAACAACAATTCTGGTCTTGACTGTCCCTTTTAAACTGCCCCTGCCCTGAGTGCTTTGCATGACAAAATCAATGACCTCACTGAGGTTTATAACCATATTTTCCTCAACCTAGCCCATATCCTCATCTGTACACACAGGCATCGCCTCATTCCACTATCTCATTTATCTACATCACAACAGCACCTGATGGCCCTCAATTACCCTAATATGTATCTGCAATTCTCTGTTACCCTTCCCACCCTAGTCTATTTTTAAACCCCTCCCATCTTTTTCTCATACAGAGTCCACCTTATCCTTTTCATTAAACATGGTCTCTTTCTCACCCTCTTATCTTTGTCTCTCATGCACATCAATCGTCTCATACTCAAACTGCTCTGACACACCACCTTTACCCTTTCTTGCCCTAATTTCTCACACACACAGCCTCTTCTGTCCTCTTGTTTTTCCTTGTACAACATCCCTTGCTTACTTTTCTCAGCATTACCTTACCTCTTACAGCATTATCCTCCACCCCCCCCCCCGACACAGAGCATCCTTCTGACCCTCTTACACACATCATACATAATCCCTCCTTGTCTTCTCAGATCACAGTTAACATATTTATTTTTATAATGAACGAGTTAGTGAGGATTAAAGGGACAATTAACTCAAAAAAATGTATCCCCTTTAATCTGTTCCCAATAATGCACTTTACCTGCTAGAGTGTATTAAATTGTTTACAAGTATTTCTATGACCCTTATATTGGCATTTGGAATAGTTGATTTAGCCTGTGGTATCCCCACCCAACCGGAAAGTTTTTGGCCTCAAGGCCAAGCTGTGTTAACACAGCCAGTAGAAGAAATTACACTCCCAGTGGGTTACAGAAGAGATAAGGTAATAAAAAGTTAATTTTCCATTGTTCTCTCCAAGTATTGGTGATTGGTTTATGGACAGATATAAGATAAAGAAGCATGTGTATGTACACAATGTGATAAAGTAATGAGATCTGATTATACCTACAAGCTCAACCCATTTTAGTAGGTTGTGGCTTCAATCAGCTGATTCATATACACAAATAAGCCTTAAAAAAGCAAATCTCATACATTTTTAATACTCTGCAGCTGGTAAAAAAAAGTTATAGGAAACATTAAGGGAAAAACAGTTTTAAAGTATACTGTCCCATTAAGATCAAACGGCAATTAGTAATTATTTAAATCCATAACTATCAAACGAAATACTATAAACACCACTAAAAATAATTAATATCTATTACTGAGCACAAATTACAATTTAGAATGTTTTTAAATTTTTTTATAATTCTAATGATTAAAAAAAAATACAAAATTAAAGAATACTATGTAATCCATTGAAAATTGTTTTCTCTTTCATAAATGAGACAGGCACGCACACAGCAAGAGATATTGAAAGAGTTTCAGCAACTATATAAAATTAGCAAACCCTGTTAACGTTTCCCAAAACATGAAATTATGCTACCATGATTTAATTTGTAATAATTTTGTTCCTCACTATCTCCCCGTTTAAAGGGGCAGTAAACTTACAAACTAATGTTATATAATTCTGCACATAGTGCAGAATTATATAACTTTAGTTTACCAGCAGCTTTATACATTAAAGTATTGCAGATACATTTCTCCAACATTGGTGTGTCCGGTCCACGGCTTCATCCTTACTTGTGGGATATTCTCTTCCCCTACAGGAAATGGCAAAGAGAGCACCCAGCAAGAGCTGTCCATATAGTCCCCCCTCTGGCTCCGCCCCCCAGTCATTCTCTTTGCCGCTCTGAACAAGTAGCATCTCCACGGGGATGGTAAAGAGTATGTGGTGTTAGTTGTAGTTTTTTATTTCTTCTATCAAGAGTTTGTCATTTTTAAATAGTGCCGGTTTGTACTATTTACTCTACAACAGAAAATGAAGAAGATTTCTGTTAAAGAGGAATATGATTTTAGCAGTAGTAACTAAAATCTATTGCTGTTCCCACGCAGGGCTGTTGAAACCAGAGAACTTCAGTTGGAGGGAACAGTTTGCAGGCTTATCTGCTGCAGGTATGATCAGTCATATTTCTAACAAGACATGTTAATGCTAGAAGACTGTCAGTTTTCCCTTATGGGGTAAGTAAGCCATTTTCTTAGACTCATAACAGATTAAGGCTTATTAATAGGCTCTATGCTGGTTGACACTATTGTGGGCTAAATCGATTGATTTATTTCATACTTTGATGGCTTTTAGAGTGTTTTGGGTACTTAAAAGCACTTTTGGGAACGTTTTTATTCGCTCGGCATTTAGTTAGACTACTATTTCAGTCAGAAAGGCCCCTTGACTCTGGTATGCAGAGGAAGGAGGCCCTGTTTTCGCGCCTCAATTGCGCAGTTTACTTCCATGGCAGTGCATGCAGCTTCATGTGAGGGGTCCTGTGGCTACAAAAAGGACTCAGGAAGATTTATTTCAGTGCTGAATAACTCTCAGGGAAGGTAAAAAGCCGCAGCAAGGCTGTGGCAGTGATTGTAGTGTACTAAAATTGTTAAATTGAACAAATAGCTCCGGTTTGCTCATTTTAAGGGTTAAAGTCTTGAAACTTGGTGTGCAATACTTTCAAGGCATTAGGACTCTGGGGTAAAAATTTTGTAAAAATCGGACATTGACTTCATTGTTTTTCGAAATATCAGAAATAAAGTGTGCCTGTTTATTATTTAAAGGGACAGTAACGCTTTTCTTTAAAAACGCTTTTATTGCATTATTAGCCGGCCAAATTCTGTCTAACATGTCTATACCTTCAGATAGCTTATGTTCTGTGTGTATGAAAGCCAAGGTGGTTCCCCCTATTAATGTATGCGCAAAGTATGGACAGTACTGTCACATTGAATAAGATTGCCCAAGATGATTCTTCTAATGAAGGTAGTGGGGATAGTTCTTCATCCTCTCCTTCTGTGTCAACACCAGTTTTGCCCGCGCAGGCGATACCTAGTTCATCTAGCGTGCCAATGCTTGTTACTATGCAGCAATTAACAGCAGTAATGGATAATTCTATAGCAAATCTGTTATCCAAACTGCCATCCTATCCTAGAAAGCGTGATAGCTCAGTTTTAAATACAGAAGGTTGGCGCTGAGGACAATTTATCAGTTATACCCTCACATCAATCTGAATTGGCAGTGAGGGAGGGTCTGTCTGAGGGGGAAATTTCTGATTCAGGAAAAGTTTCTCAGCAGGCAGACACTGATGTCGTAACATTTAAATTTAAGTTAGAACACCTCCGCGCCCTGCTTAAGGAGGTCCTAACTACTCTTGATGACTGTGATTCTTTGGTAATTCCAGAGAAATTGTGCAAGATGGACAAATTCTTAGAGGTCCCAGTGCACGCTGATGCCTTTCCGATACCCAAGCGGGTGGCAGACATAGTGACTAAGGAGTGGGAAAAGCCAGGTATACCTTTTTGTTCCACCTCCTATATTCAAGAAAATGTTCCCCATTGTTGACCCCAGAAGGGACGCATGGCAAACGGTTCCTAAGGTTGAGAGGGCAGTGTCAACGTTGGCTAAGCGCACAACTATTCCTATTGAGGACAGTTGCGCTTTTAAAGATCCTATGGATAAAAAATTGGAAGGATTGCTAAAGAAGATATTTGTTCAACAAGGTTTCCTTCTTCAACCAATCTCGTGCATTATTCCTGTCACCACGGCAGCGTATTTTTGGTTCGAGGAACTAGAAAATTCGCTCCAAAAAGAGACTCCATATGATGAAGTCATGGACAGAATTCACGCACTAAAGTTGGGTAATTCCTTTATTTTGGATGCCGCTTTCCAATTGGCTAAGTTAGCGGCGAAAAATTCAGGGTTTGCAATAGTGGCACGCAGAGCGCTTTGGCTAAAATCCTGGTCGGCGGATGTGTCGTCCAAGAATAAATTGCTTAATATTCCTTTCAAGGGTAAGACCCTTTTCGGGCCGGAATTGAAAGAGATTATTTCGGACATTACTGGTGGAAAGGGACATGCCCTTCCACAGGACAGGCCTTTCAAGGCTAAGAACAAATCTAATTTTCGTTCCTTTCGCAATTTCAGGAACGGACCGAATCCTAACTCTGCGGCCTCCAGACAAGAAGGCAACTCTTCCCAGCCTAAACCAGCATGGAAACCATTGCAAGGCTGGAACAAGGGTAAACAGGCCAAGAAGCCTGCTGCTGCTACCAAGACAGCATTAAGGGGTAGCCCCCGATCCGGGACCGGATCTAGTAGGGGGCAGACTTTCTCTCTTCGCTCAGGCTTGGGTAAGAGATGTTCCGGATCCCTGGGCACTAGAAATAGTCTCTCAGGGGTATCTTCTAGAGTTCAAGGAACTTCCTCCAAGGGGAAGGTTCCACATGTCTCGCTTATCTTCAGACCAGATAAAGAGACAGGCATTCTTACATTGCGTAGGAGACCTATTAAAAATGGGAGTGATAAACCCAGTTCCAACAGTGGAACAAGGTCTGGGTTTTTACTCAAACCTGTTTGTAGTTCCCAAGAAAGAGGGAACTTTCAGGCCAATTCTGGATCTAAAAATTCTAAACAAATTCCTCAGAGTTCCATCATTCAAAATGGAAACCATTCGGACAATTTTACCAACAATCCAGGAGGGTCAATATATGACTACCGTGGACTTAAAGGATGCGTACCTGCATATTCCTATCCACAAAGATCATCATCAGTTCCTGAGGTTCGCCTTTATGGACAAACATTACCAGTTTGTGGCTCTTCCGTTCGGTTTAGCCACTGCTCCCAGAATCTTCACAAAGGTGCTAGGGTCCCTTCTAGCGGTTCTAAGGCTGAGGGGCATTGCTGTAGCACTTTATCTAGACGGCATTCTAATCCAAGCGTCGTCTCTTTCCAAAGCAAAGGCTCATACAGACATTGTTCTAGCCTTTCTCAGATCTCACGGATCTCAAACTATTGGAAATAACTACTTTTAAACGTTCCCGAAATTTTAAAATTCCCCCACTTACGCTGGCTCTTGTGTTCCTGGTACCTCCCCTCTCTTTCTCCAGCATACAGAATAAGATCTCTTACTCAGAATTTGCGGTGGTGGTTCTCCCTCCAATGAAGTAGCTTTAAAAAAAAATTAAAAAGTGTGTATTCTATCTATCTCTATCCGATGCATTGTTACTCCATATGTCAAATTAAACTTTAGATCAGATGCATGAACCCTATTAGATCTCAGATCATATTCAAAACCCTTGCAGTCTCCATGCACATGTTCAAATCACACTTTGGATCAGACCCATGGTCACTACTGTCCCTTAAAGGGACATAAAAACCCAAAAAGGTTATTTTATGATTTAGGTAGAAGATACAACTTTCCAGTTTACTTCTATCATCACATTTGCTTTATTCTCTTGGTATCATTTGTTGAAGGAGCACCAAAGCACTACTGGGTGCTCCTAGTAGTGCTGTGTGTATGTATGTATGTATGTATGTGTGTATGTATGTATGTATATGTATAACCCCATCATGCAGAAAAAAAGTTGTTTCTGAGACCCCACCAAGCAAACCACACATAGCATTCTAGTTGTGACTGCAACAAATACTTTAGAAGATGTGTATTCCTTCTGAATTGGTTTTAATATGTTTAACACATTTTCCTTCTTTTTAAAGCACTAGCAAACCTCTCTACTGCTTGACATATTTTACAATACTTTCTGTTCCTGTACCAAGATCTTGCTAAACAAACACAGCTCATGTCCTTCCCTGGTTTTTTTTTTCTGCTTCAAGATTTGAGAGAAGGGTTTAAATAAGTAATTTAAGCAGCAGCACTTACATAGCAAAGAGGGCCCACCTTCATCACTCACTAATCTGCGCGCAAACCCATTGTTTAGTGTTTTTACAAAATAAGGAGGCAAGCATCTACCCTTCCACTTTGCTTGGAGAAAGGGGGGTGGAGCACATGGGGGTGCTGTAGAGGGAAATAACTTTTCTTCATAAATGGAAAGAGTCCACAGCTGCATTCATTACTTTTGGGAAATAAGAACTTGGCCACCAGGAGAAGGCAAAGACACCCCAGCCAAAGGCTTAAAGGGCCATTATAATATACACTCATTTTCTCCAACATTGGTGTGTCCGGTCCACGGCGTCATCCTTACTTGTGGGAATATCTCTTCCCCAACAGGAAATGGCAAAGAGTCCCAGCAAAGCTGGCCATATAGTCCCTCCTAGGCTCCGCCCACCCCAGTCATTCTCTTTGCCGTTGCACAGGCAACATCTCCACGGAGATGGTTAAGAGTATGTGGTGTTTAGTTGTAGTTTTTTATTCTACTATCAAGAGTTTGTTATTTTAAAATAGTGCTGGTATGTACTATTTACTCTGAACAGAAAAAGATGAAGAATTCTGTTTAAGAGGAAGATGATTTTAGCAGACAGTAACTAAAATCGTTTGCTGTTTCCACATAGGACTGTTGAGATGAAGTAACTTCAGTTGGGGGGAAACAGTTAGCAGACTTTTCTGCTTAAGGTATGACTAGCCATATTTCTAACAAGACTGTGTAATGCTGGAAGGCTGTCATTTCCCCTCATGGGGACCGGTAAGCCATTTTCTTAGTCTCAAACAGAATAAAGGGCTTAATATGGGCTATAAAACTGGTAGACACTTTTATGGGCAAAATCGATTGCTTTATTTGGGCATTTTATTCATGTTTATGCTTGTTATTCACACTTATAAACTTGGGGAACGTTTTTTAACGTCAGGCACTGTGTTAGACACCTTTTCAGTCAGGAAGGACCTTCCCAGTTGTAGGCTGAGCCTCATTTTCACGCCATTACTGCGCAGTTACTTTTGAGAGCAAGACATGCAGATGCATGTGTGAGGATCTGAAAGTAGTTGGAAAAGTTCCTAGAAGGCTTCTTTTGGTATCGTATTCCCCCCTGGGTTTGGTAGAGTCGCAGCAAAGGCTGTAGCTGGGACTGTAGAGGGGTTAAAACTGTAACCGGCTCCGGTTTCGTTATTTTAAGGGTTAAAGCTCTGAAAATTGGTGTGCAATACTTTGAATGCTTTAAGACACTGTGGTGAAATTTTGGTAAATTTTGAACAATTCCTTCATACTTTTTCACATATTCAGTAATAAAGTGTGCTCTGTTTAAAATTTAAAGAGACAGTAACGGTTTTGTTTTAAAACGGTTTTTGTGCTTTATTGACAAGTTTAAGCCTGTTTAACATGTCTGTACCTTCAGATAAGCTATGTTCTATATGTATGAAAGTCAATGTGTCTCCCCCTTCAAAATTATGTGATAATTGTGCCATAGCGTCCAAACATAGTAAGGACAGTACTGCCACAGATAGTAAAATTGCCCAAGATGTTTCATCAGATTATTACTTACTTGCTTATTACTATGCAGCAATTGACGGCAGTAATGGATAACTCCATAGCAAATATTTTATCCAAAATGCCTGCATATCAGAGAAAGCGCGATTGCTCTGTTTTAAACACTGAAGAGCAGGAGGGCGCTGATGATAATTGCTCTGTCATACCCTCACACCAATCTGCAGGGGCCATGAGGGAGCTTTTGTCAGATGGGGAAATTTCAGATTCAGGAAAAATTTCTCAACAGGCTGAACCTGATGTTGTGACATTTAAATTTAAATTAGAGCATCTCCGCGCACTGCTTAAGGAGGTGTTATCTACTCTGGATGATTGTGACAACCTGGTCATTCCAGAAAAATTATGCAAGATGGACAAGTTCCTAGAGATTCCGGTGCACCCCGACGCTTTTCCTATACCCAAGCGGGTGGCGGACATAGTGAATAAGGAGTGGGAAAAGCCCGGCATACCTTTTGTCCCCCCTCCTATATTTAAGAAATTATTTCCTATGGTCGACCCCCAGAAAGGACTTATGGCAGACAGTCCCTAAGGTTGAGGGGGCAGTTTCTACTCTAAACAAGCGCACTACTATTCCTATCGAGGATAATTGTGCTTTCAAAGATCCTATGGATAAAAAATTGGAGGGTTTGCTTAAAAAGATTTTTGTACAGCAAGGTTACCTTCTGCAAGCCATTTCGTGCATTGTTCCTGTCACTACAGCAGCGTGGTTCTGGTTCGAGGAACTAGAAAAGTCGCTCAGTAGAGAGACTCCATATGAGGAAGTTATGGACAGAGTTCACGCACTTAAGTTGGCTAATTCTTTTATTTTAGATGCCGCTTTGCAATTAGCTAGATTATTGGCGAAAAATTCAGGGTTTGCAATTGTGGCGCGCAGAGCGCTTTGGCTAAAGTCTTGGTCAGCGGATGTATCATCCAAGACAAAATTGCTTAATATTCCCTTCAAGGGTAAAACTCTCTTTGGGCCAGAATTGAAAGAGATTATCTCAGACATCACTGGGGAAAGGGCCACGCCCTCCCACAAGATAGGCCTTTCAAAGCCAAGAATAAGTCTAATTTTCGTTCCTTTCGTAACTTCAGGAACGGACCGGCCTCTAATTCTGCATCCTCTAAGCAAGAGGATAATGCTTCACAAACCAAACCAGCCTGGAAACCGATGCAAGGCTGGAACAAGGGTAAGCAGGCCAAGAAGCCTGCTGCTGCTAACAAAACAGCATGAAGGAGTAGCCCCCGATCCGGGGACGGATCTAGTAGGGGGCAGACTCTCTCTCTTTGCTCAGACTGAACAAGGAATGGGATTTTACTCAAATCTGTTTGTAGTTCCCAAGAAAGAGAGAACTTTCAGACCAATTCTGGATTTAAAGATCCTAAAACAAATTTCTCAGAGTACCATCGTTCAAAATGGAAACCATTCGAACGATTCTACCTACAATCCAGGAAGGTCAATTTATGACTACCGTGGATCTAAAGGATGCGTATCTTCATATTCCTATCCACAAAGAACATCATCAGTTCCTAAGGTTCGCCTTTCTGGACAAACATTACCAGTTTGTGGCTCTCCCATTCGGGTTAGCCACTGCTCCAAGGATTTTCACAAAGGTATTCGGGTCCCTTCTAGCGGTTCTGAGACCAAGGGGCATTGCAGTAGTACCGTACTTGGACGACATTCTAATACAAGCGTCGTCTCTTTCAAAGGCAAAGGCTCACACAGACATCGTTCTGGCCTTTCTCAGATCTCACGGATGGAAGGTGAACATAGAAAAAAGTTCCCTGTCTCCGTCGACAAGAGTTCCCTTCTTGGGAACAATAATAGATTCTTTAGAAATGAGGATTTTCCTGACAGAAGTCAGAAAGTCAAAACTTCTAAACGCTTGTCAAGTTCTTCATTCTATTCCTCATCCTTCCGTAGCTCAGTGCATGGAAGTAGTAGGGTTGATGGTTGCAGCAATGGACATAGTTCCTTTTGCGCGAATTCATCTAAGACCATTACAACTGTGCATGCTGAAACAGTGGAATGGGGACTATACAGACTTGTCTCCAGTGATTCAAGTAGATCAGAAGACCAGAGACTCACTCCGTTGGTGGCTAACCCTGGACCACCTGTCCCAGGGAATGAGCTTCCGCAGACCAGAGTGGGTCATCGTCACGACCGACGCCAGTCTAGTGGGCTGGGGCGCGGTCTGGGAATCCCTGAAAGCTCAGGGACTTTGGTCTCTGGAAGAGTCTCTCCTCCCGATAAACATTCTGGAACTAAGAGCGATATTCAATGCTCTCAGGGCTTGGCCTCAACTAGCAAAGGCCAGATTCATAAGATTCCAATCAGACAACATGACGACTGTTGCTTATATCAATCATCAGGGGGGGAACAAGGAGTTCCCTGGCGATGAGAGAAGTGACCAAAATAATAGAATGGGCAGAGGATCACTCCTGCCACCTATCTGCGATCCACATCCCAGGAGTGGAAAACTGGGAGGGCGGATTATCTGAGTCGTCAGACATTCCATCCGGGGGAGTGGGAACTTCACCCGGAGATCTTTGCCCAATTAACTCAATTATGGGGCATTCCAGACATGGATCTGATGGCGTCTCATCAGAACTTCAAGGTTCCTTTCTAGGGGTCCAGATCCAGGGATCCCAAGGCGACTCTAGTGGATGCACTAGTAGCGCCTTGGACCTTCAACCTAGCTTATGTGTTTCCACCGTTTCCTCTCATTCCCAGGCTGGTAGCCAGGATCAAGCAGGAGAGGGCCTCTGTGATCTTGATAGCTCCTGCGTGGCCACGCAGGACTTGGTATGCAGACCTGGTGAATATGTCATCGGTTCCACCATGGAAGCTACCTTTGAGACAGGACCTTCTTGTTCAGGGTCCATTCGAACATCCAAATCTGGTCTCCCTCCAGCTGACGGCTTGGAAATTGAACGCTTGATTCTATCAAAGCGTGGGTTTTCAGATTCTGTGATAGATACTCTGGTTCAAGCCAGAAAACCGGTAACTAGAAAGATTTACCATAAAATATGGAAAAGATATATCTGCTGGTGTGAATCCAAGGGATTCCCATGGAATAAGATCAAAATTCCTAAGATCCTTTCCTTTCTACAAGAAGGTTTGGATAAAGGATTATCAGCGAGTTCTCTAAAGGGACAGATTTCTGCTTTATCTGTCTTACTACACAAACTTCTGGCAGCTGTGCCAGATGTTCAAGCATTTGTTCAGGCTCTGGTTAGGATCAAGCCTGTTTACAGACCTTTGACTCCTCCCTGGAGTTTAAATCTAGTTCTTTCAGTTCTCCAAGGGGTTCCGTTTGAACCTTTACATTCCATAGATATTAAGTTGTTATCTTGGAAAGTTTTGTTCTTGGTTGCTATTTCTTCTGCTAGAAGAGTTTCTGAGCTATCTGCTCTGCAGTGTACTCCGCCCTATCTGGTGTTCCATTCAGATAAGGTTGTTTTGCGTACTAAGCCTGGTTTTCTTCCAAAGGTTGTTTCCAACAAAAATATTAACCAGGAGATAGTTGTACCTTCTTTGTGTCCGAATCCAGTTTCAAAGAAGGAACGTTTGCTACACAATTTAGATGTAGTCCGTGCTCTAAAATTCTATTTAGAAGCTACAAAAGAGTTCAGACAAACATCTTCTCTGTTTGTCGTCTATTCTGGTAAGAGGAGAGGTCAAAAAGCGACTACTACCTCTCTTTCCTTTTGGCTTAAAAGCATCATCCGATTGGCTTACGAGACTGCCGGACGGCAGCCTCCTGAAAGAATCACAGCTCACTCTACTAGGGCTGTGGCTTCCACATGGGCCTTCAAGAACGAGGCTTCTGTTGATCAGATATGTAAGGCAGCGACTTGGTCTTCACTGCACACTTTTGCCAAATTTTACAAATTTGATACTTTTGCTTCTTCGGAGGCTATTTTTGGGAGAAAGGTTTTGCAAGCCGTGGTGCCTTCTGTTAACCACGGTAACCTGATTTGCTCCCTCCCTTCATCCGTGTCCTAAAGCTTTGGTATTGGTCCCACAAGTAAGGATGACGCCGTGGACCGGACACACCGTTGGAGAAAGAAATTTATCAGGTAAGCATAAATTCTGTTTTCTCCAACATTGGTGTGTCCGGTCCACGGCCCGTCCTGGTTTTTTAATCAGGTTTGATGAATTATTTTCTCTAACTACAGTCACCACGGCACCCTATGGTTTCTCCTATATTTTCCTCCTGTCCGTCGGTCGAATGACTGGGGTGGGCGGAGCCTAGGAGGGACTATATGGCCAGCTTTGCTGGGACTCTTTGCCATTTCCTGTTGGGGAAGAGATATTCCCACAAGTAAGGATGACGCCGTGGACCGGACACACCGTTGGAGAAAGTAATTTATCAGGTAAGCATAAATTCTGTTTTTTCTTTGCATAAATGTTTTGTAGATGATCTATTTATAAAGCCCGTAAAGTTTTTTTTTTTTGTTGTTTTTTTTTTTTTTTAAATGTATAATTTTGCTTATTTTTAAATATCATTGCACTGATTTTCAGACTCCTAACCAAGCCCCAAAGTTTTATTTGAATACTGTCAGCTTCCTTCTCCAGCTTGCTCCTGTTTGTGTAAAGGGTCTTTTCATATGCAAAAGAAGGGGGAGGGGGTAGTGTCTTATTTCCCACTTGCAGTGGGCTTTCCAGCTACCTTTTCAACAAAGCTAAACTAAGAGCTTCTAAGTAAGTTTTTAAACAGTTTTATACTGGATTTTTATATCAGTATCTGTGCATCTTATTCTTTATAGTAGTGTCTATTAGATGCAGTTATATGAAAATGAGTGTATACTGTCCCTTTAAATACTCCTCCCACTCCCCTCATCCCCCAGTCATTCTTTGCCTTTTGTTCCAGGAGGTTGGCAGAGAAGTGGCCGAACTTTGTTTTGTCTCTTATGGAGGGTAGTACTCTCAGACATGGGCCAGGAGCCTTAAAGGGACACTAAATCCAATTTTTTTTTTCTTTCGTGATTCAGATAGAGCATGCAATTTTAAGCAACTTTCTAATTTACACCTATTATCAAATGTTCTTCATTCTCTCAGTATCTTTATTTGAAATGCAAGAATGTAAGTTTAGATGCCCGCCCATTTTTGGTGAATAACCTGGTTTATTCTTGCTTATTGGCGGATAAATTCACCCACCAATAAAAGTGCTGTCCAGAGTTCTGAACCAAAAAAGAAGCTTAGATGCCTTCTTTTTCAATTAAGGATAGAAAGTGAACGAAGAAAAATTGATAATAGGAGTAAATTAGAA
Organism: Bombina bombina; assembly: GCF_027579735.1. Classification (NCBI taxonomy): domain Eukaryota; kingdom Metazoa; phylum Chordata; class Amphibia; order Anura; family Bombinatoridae; genus Bombina; species Bombina bombina. Next base: position 811,641,144 of record NC_069503.1, read on the forward strand.
AGTTGCTTAAAATTGCATGCTCTATCTGAATCACGTAAGAAAAATTTTGGGTTCACTGTCCCTTTAAGTAATCAGCCTCTCAGTGAGGGCCTGGATGAAAGTTAGTCCGGAGATGCATGGAGAGTCTTTCTGCGAAACCATTCTGACTCATATTAACAGCTCCTCAAGCAATCGGCGTTATCTAACTTTGCTTCGCTGCCTGCTTTCTTCTCTCAAGTCCATGGCAGAGGCGCTGCTACTATTCGTCACACTTGAAGGGCCGTGTTCCTGTTCCACAGCGTAGATTCCGGTAAGATCGTTTCATGTTACTTCATCTGAATGTACTGTATCTTATTTGTTTCCTGTAAGGTACTATCCTGCAGGACTAATTAAATATAAAAGATAGGGCCTCAGTGAAGCTCCTTTTGGTTCTTGGAATCGAGCGTTAATAATCATTTTTAATCATGTTTGTTATGTGATTCAATCTGCTTATGTGTAGTGTTAACTGGGCTCTTGGCTTAGAACATAGGGGCATTTGGAAGTGACGCAAACTTACGGTTGGGCGCGCTTTTTTTGGACTGTACGGTTCACCTTGTGACTGGACGTGTTTATGTTCTGGTCTTCCATTTCCGCATTCCTGACCGTGTGGCGACTGAAAAATTTGGGTCTGCTAGTGTCTGGTTCTAGGAGGTGGTGAGTGCCCCAGCCATTGTGGGTGTCCGGTGCCGTTTAGATTTTTCTTTAGTCCATATTAAGATATTCTCTATCCAGTTATGGAGGATTCTGATGCTGAGACTGCATTCTTCACAAGTCGAATCTTACATTTGAACAAATTGGCCTCGTTGACACAGGTCAATCAGTTAGGTTCGATATGCCGTAATAGAGCTCCTTGTTCCTTGGGCTCGGGGAATCAAGGGTCCACTGAGCCATCTGCTTCTGGGGGTTCTGTCCTCCGAGAGGCGAGTTCCCTACCACTCCCTACTACTACACATGCGGGTAACCCAGATTATGTTTATCCCTCCTTGCAGGGTGGCTTGTTCACCCCCCCCCCCCCATTTTGAATTCTGCTTCGAATGGTTCACCTCATTAGACTTGTGGGGATGGCTTAATCTCCTGATTGTCGGTTGTTGAGATCCTTCCCAGTTTTTGTTGGAAGTTCAGGGTTCCGTTTGGCTGGTCCTGCGGGTATGCCCGTTTCTTCTTAGGCGTTTGCCTACGGGCTGCCTTATATTTTCTTTTATCCGGTTTGGATGACTTTTATTTTTTATTATATGTTTCTTCGGGAACTTTCTCTGGGATCGATTCTCGCTGTTTACTTTTACGGAAATCGTTAAGGGACATGTTAGTCCTATGTTTTGTCTGTTATTCTCTTTCCCTCTGAGGGAGGTTTTAGGCAGCTTGTCAGTTATGGCCCTTTTGCAGACTGGTCCTGCTTGGGTTCAGACACGTGGCGCCGAGTGCTTACTTTATTATGTGTTTCTTGTTTTTATTTTACAAGTTTCAGCTAAGCATTCTAACGAGGACTTGTGGGCCCGTGAGGCTGAAAGGATTGTTTCAGTCCTTATTGACTTCAAGTATTCTTCCTCACGTGGGAGGATGGGAGGTTTAAGGCCGTTTAGCCTTTCGGAGTCTCTAGGCGTTGTCCTGTTGGACGTGTTCCTTCTGGGGTTCTCTGGTCAGTGAGACCTGTGAACTTCCCCATGTGGGTTAGGTCTACTTATGGGGCCCTGGGTTTCCCTTTGGGAGAGGATTGCTCTCTTCTTGAGACCCTTTTGGATTTTGTCCGTTCCTCCATGTGAGTTGGGTCTCCTTTGGGGACCTGAATTTCCCTCCGTGAGTAATTTTTGACTCTGCTTAGGATTTTTTCCGGATCTGAGGATGCTCCACATCCTTGGTTTCAGGTACTTCTCTGTCTCGTATGGTGAGGTGGAGACTAGCTTTTGATAGAGTGACCTTGCCCTCGTGGTATTCCCTTACTTGGTCGTCTTGTGGCAGTCGAATGCCTGTGAGCTCTAGTGTCTTGGTTCAAGATGCCTTAGCTCCTTTGGAGAGTTGGACTTCGGCATGGGGTGGTCTCCTCCTTGGGTCAGGACTTGCGAGGTGTTCTCGTTCTCCTGGATTCCTTTAATATCTCCCTGTGGGTCTGTTTTCTATGTCAGACGGGGTGTTTTAATTCCGGGATATTGTTTGTTTTAAACAATGGGGGGCTTTATCCTGTCATTGCCCTGGTTCTTCTCGTTGCTGAGGCTTTTGCTCAATGTTTTCCCTTGTGGATCCCGTTCATGGTGTACCACAATGGCTTAGAGGTAAACTCTGCTTCCTTGAAAGCTGAAGGTCAAGTGTTCAAATCCAGCTGTGGCTATGTGCTCTTCATTACGCATGTCCTACAAATATCCTTGCCTAAAGCACCATTAACCTGTCTTTTCAGGATCTAGGGCGGGTTCGGGGTTCTCCTGTTCCGGGAATTTGGCTATGATCTTTTGGTCTGGCTAGTAGATCTGGTCGATTGGCCGAATTTCCTGAGTGCCGCTATTCATTGGCTTTGCGTACGCTCAATGAATGGTTTGCCTTGGATGGTTTGCTGAAGTAACCTGATGAATTTGCGTTTCTGCAGGCAAAGGGTTATAGGGTAACCACTGCAGCTAATGCACCATTCTGTGCGCTAGGTTTTCAGGGGATTCCTTCCAGGTTCATCTGCGTTGGAGAGTGTTCTCTTATTCGGTCTGTGGCCTTGTGCCTTGTGGGCCGGTGCTCTTTCTCTAATGGCCCCCTTTTTCTTAGTGGGGGCTTGTTCTCCTATGGAGGCCTTGTTTAGGACTTTTCCTAGATTCAGGGGATGGAACAGAGGTATTAACCTATTTGGAGAGAGGCATGCTCTCTGGGTTGTTCTGTTCTTTCTGGTGTCTTGCTGACTCCGCGTCGAGATGGGCCGTTGCTAGACTCTTCTGGGTCTTCGGTCTTGTAGACTGTCTTTATGGAGTTTTGGGGGGGGGGGAGTTCCTGAGCTCTGTGGAATGACTGAAGCCGTTTTTTCTGCTCTTTTGTTTGCGGGTGCTGGGGTTCTTCTATTCCCCCTTTTTTTGGACCTATTGATGCTTGGGCTGGCCCGGCTGGGAGTAGGTCCTGAGATTGTTGTTCCTCGTGGGTGTAATGGGCCTAGTTGAGGTTCTATACTTCTCCCCTTTGGGACCTATGTGTCGGTCTGGCGGTTGGGATTGCCTAGAGGGTGCCCTCTGTCTTCGATTTTTACAATATGATATCTTGTTTAGCCGCATTTTGCTTCTTAGTAAATTTTTCTGACTCTGGTGTTTATCTCGTCTGGGTGTGCTACACGTATGTGTGTTGAATACTTCAGTATTTTAAGTGCTGACGACTTGAGGATAGGTCTTCAGTTGTCATTTCGGTGCTTCCACTCGACGTGGAGAGTAGAAATCGCTGTGGTCCTAGACCTTGTGTTAAGTTGGTCTAGCCGTTGCCTCCCCTTATTTGATTTGGACCCATTGGGCCTTTATGAGCTGGGCTCTTTCTAGGGGTCTTCCTTTATGGAATTTTGTGGTGTCCTTCAGATTCCTTTGGTTTTTCTTGCCCTGTCCCTTTGGGAGTTTTGGGCTGGTGTTCCCTTCGCTAGTAAGGGGTGTGTGGTTGGGGGCCAACTGCTGGGCGACGGTGTCTCCTGGAGGACTGTTGGCTAAGTTGAGTCTGAATTTGCAGTCTCTAACTAGGCTTTCGAACTATCTGCGGATCAGTGTCCTTAGGGCTTTTTCCTTTCAATGTTCTCGGCTTCGGACGAATCATGGTTTTGTTGGGTAGTGGTTTCAGGCCTGGTGCCCTCAGAATGGGCTGCCTCTTGTACCCTCCCGTCTTGGCATTCAGTGCCCTCTATAGCTTGGGTATTGTTTTCCCAAAAGTAATGAATGCAGCTGTACTCTTTCCATTTATGAAGAAAAACATAAATTATGCTTACCTGATGATTTTCCTTTTCTTCAGATGGAAAGAGTCCTCAGCTCCCCACCCGTATTTTTTATGTGGGGCGTCTGTATTTTTATTCTTCTGGCACCTTTTTTCACCCTGATATTTCTTCTACTGTACCTTGTTCCTCTGCAAAATGACTGGGGCATAAAGGGAGTGGGAGGAGTATTTAAAGGGGCATGCCACCCACATTTTTTTTTTATGATTTAGAAAGAGAATGCAATTTTAAACATCTTTCTAATTTACTTATATTATCTCATTTGTTTTATTCTCTTGATATTCTTTGATGAAAAGCATATCTAGATATGCTCACTAGCTGCTGATTGGTTGCTGCACATAGAAGCCTTGTGTGATTGGCTCACCATGTGCATTGCTTTTTCTTCAACTAAGGATATTTAAAAAATCAAGCAAAATAAATAATGTAAGTAAATTGTAATGTTGTTTAAATTTCTATTCTCGATCTGAATCATGAAAGAAAGATTTTGGGTTTAGTGGCCCTTTAAGCCTTTGCCTCCTCCTGGTGGCCAGGTTCTTATTTCCCAAAAGTAATGAATGCAGCTGTGGACTCTTTCCATCTGAATAAAAGGAAATTATCAGGTAAGCATACTTGATGATTTTACATTGGATTCAGGCTGCAGAAGAGTGAGAAAATAAATAAAAAGGTTATTTTTAAAATCCTTCAAGCACCAACTATAACACCAATAGTTGCAGCATCTCTATTGCCCCCCCCCCTCTAAAAAAAAAAGGGGCAAATTAGTGGTAATTAATTAAAAAAAAAATAAAAAATTATATATATATATATCAATAATGAGCACTCTCACCTTAATGGTAACTGCCAGGGTGCCGGCAGTTAAATATATAAAGTAGGAGAAGGCACTCAATGTTTTTTTCAAGTGTACTTTATTTCAAAAGCGTGATATTTCGGGGGGGGAGGGGGGAGGGGAGTGTCCCCCCGAAGACTTGGAAGGGGAGTGTCCCCCCGAAGACTTGGAAGGGGAGTGTCTTTTAAAATAAAGCACACTTGAAAAGACCAGTGAGTGCCTTCTCCTACTTGATCTCTCTCT